>NW_005359149.1:468964-482039 GCF_000412655.1 Myotis brandtii
TTTTTTACAGAGAGGAAGGGAGAGGGATAGAGAGTTAGAAACATTGATTCAGCTGCCTCCTGCACACTCCCTACTGGGGATGTGCCCACAACCAAGGTACATGCCCTTGACTGGAATCAAATCTGGGGCCCTTCAGTCTGCAGGCCAATGCTCTATCTGCTGAGCCAAACCAGTTAGGGCACCACTAGCCATTTAAAAAAAAAATATTTATCTCCTCAAAAAGGACAAGAAGGCACACAACCCAACTCCTCTGTTTTTATACAGAATCTTCTGTTTATAAACATCCACTGCTTCCCTGTTTCTGGGAGTGATAGTCAAGATCTCCCAAAAATATAGTCCCAAACCTATTTTACAGCCTCAACTCCAAGTATTCCATTACTCTGATACAAATGGCTGATTCTGAGTCCAGCCTCATCCATGTGTTCACTCTGAACCTTCCATCAGCCACAGATGCACCCATCTGTAAGATTAAATTTTCAGTCAAAGGGTCTAAAACAGTGCACCCACTTTTAAGACCCTTTCAAACACCATTTCCCATGAACCCTCCCCCAATTGCCCCAGCCAACAAGGATCTTTCCCGTCATGAACCACCACACAGTTCATCTATACCTCTCTGTTAGAGCTTTAGACTCTGCCCCTTGATTTTTAGTCTTTAGTGGACATGTCTTATCCCTTTGAGTCTAGGGGCTGAGTCCTACCCATCTCAGTGCAGGCTGGTGCTGAGTTGGGGCACAGTGAATGTTCTTTTTTTTTTTTTAATATATTTTATTGACTTTTTACAGAGAGAAAGGAAGAGGGATAGAGAGTTAGAAACATCGATGAGAGAGTAACATCGATCAGTTGCCTCCTGCACACCCTCTTCTGAGGATGTGCCGGCAACCAAGGTACATGCCCTTGACCGGAATCGAACCCGGGACCCTTGAGTCCCCAGGCTGACGCTCTACCCACTGAGCCAAACCGGTTATGGCGTGTTCTTTGAAAGGTGTAAATGAATAGCTTTGGGGCTCTCACAAAATAGCAGCTCAACAAGGAATGTTGTCATTAAAATCAGTGCAACGCAAACATCGCAACGTGAGGATAACTTAGGAGCCCCAGATGACCTGGGCCAGGCTGGGAAGACAAAGGTTGGTATTGTCCCAAGTCCTCTTTGGGACTCCACTAACCTACCAGCCACATCAGGGCCAGAAGTGGCCACCAACTCCCCCTGCTGCCACCACAGCTGTTGTGCCAGGACTCACTGCATGCAGCCCTGCGAAGCCTTCCATCCCAGCAGCCTCTTAGCTCCATCAGGAGCGCACCTGAGAACGCAGCAGCCCTTGGAAAACTCCACCTTTGCAGCCACTACTGACACCTGGTGGGGAATGCTGCCTCCCATAGACCCTGAGCCTTTGGTCCAAATCTTCTGTTGCCATGTCAGGAAGATGGGTGGACCTATAATGTCTCTCCCCCCAGGCCACTTGCCCAGTGGTCCCCAAGAAGTGTCCCTATATTTATGGTTCTGATCATGTGGACCTGCTGGGGAGAGAAACCCACCGGGCCTGACCCTGAAACTGGGGTAGGGGATGCCACTGAAAGCCAGTGCGAAGTCAGAGTAAAGAATCCAGGATCCTCCAGAGAGAAACATATGAGAATCAGAAAATGATCACCAAAACAGGGAGCAAGAGAGTGAAACCTGAGTGGGCAAATGGGAAAGGACGGCCCACCCAGCAGGCTGAGGCTGACATGGCCAGGGCCTGGGGCTCCCGCACCTAGAGTGCTAGGGATGTCCAGTCACAGGGGTTTGGGGGCCTGGATCCCTTTAGGCCGAGGCCTCTTCAGACAGACCCTGGCCTTTTAACTTAAAGCTCCCTCATGTATGTGGCACTGCAGTCCCTGAAAATAAATCCAAACTTCGTGGCCCAGCCTGCCTTCAGGATCGCCTCCCTGATCCATGAGTCCCAGCCCTAGATGCAACCCTCCTGCTACGCAGTCAGTCCCAAGCTCCAGGAGGGGTGGCCTGGGGGATGGGGTGTTCAGGGCCCCACTCACCTCACCATGTTTTATAAATCCCCTCAAGTGGCTTTCATTTGCTTCTCCATGAACATATCTGGTGGGACACATAAATTCCGGGGCCCGGAGGCAACATCGAGAAGCGGACTTGGAAGAAATAAGAGAAACCAGAAAGAGTGGTTGAGTCTGCATAGGGACTGGAGAAATTGGGTCAAAGATGAAAGAGTTACTTTTCACTGTTTTACTCAATTATCCTATTTGTATTTTGTTATTGATACTTAAAAAACACACTAGCCTTACAGAGAATAATTAAAAGGACAAGAATAGACAAGTCACAAAAGGACATCTTATAAAATAAAACCCACTAACAATACAAAGGAGGTTAACTTGATGAAAGAGGTCAGTCTGTTATTCAAGAAGAGGTTAATGGGGGGGGGGTGTGCGGCTGGAGGAACTGCCACATGTTTATATTGTTGGTGTCTGTGCATGTTGGTATAGCCTTTAGAAAAGCAATTTGGCAACATTTATAGAGACTTAAAGGTGTGTGTGTGTGTTTCACTTGATAACCCAGTAATTCCACTTCTAGTGCTGAATTCCAATTCACAAGCTTTAATTGTAAGAAGTCAATATTTAGAATTCTAGACATCTAATAATATAGGGATGATAATTAACCAAATGGAATTCACTCGATGGGATGTTATGCAGCATTTTAAAACATAATAAAGATTAATGTCAGGAAACATACTTATTCTAATGTTAAGTGGCAACAAAGCATACTTAATCACAAACACTGTGACTGTAATTATCTTTAAAGACTGCATAGGAGAAAAGACTGGAAGGAAATGCACTAACATGCTCATGATGGCTGCATGAGGCTGGTGGGATTCTTTTCCAGATTTTGGTAATATAGTTGCCCTATTTTATATGGAAAAATAAACAAATGAGGCAGGGAATGAAGGAGAAAGGGAAAGTCTTCATTCAACCCCATCTCCAATGTTGTGTTTCTTTTAAGAAGGTGAAGCAGACAAGACCAAACATTAATCACTGCTAATTCTTGGTGGTGGGAGCACAAATTCCTCAACAGAACAAACCAAAAGTCCTTCCCTGGCAATTCTGAGACCCAGTGCCATGCTGTGTTACTTGCCCAGTTCTGTCTTCCTACCTGTGGTGCTCCCTAATTGTCTTTGTTGCTGATGTTAGTAGCAAAGTCACAGGGACTAACTCTACAGCTGGCCTCTTAACAGCTGGAAGCCAACGCTGGATAAACGGATAGTCCTCCGAGAGTCCACCCGCCAGGCGACCCCCAGCGGGGCAGTGCAATGCTCCCTGCCTGTACGCCTCTCACCATGCAGGGGTATCCTAGGCACCCCTATTCTTTCCACAGGCCCGCGAAGGCCACATGGCCTCAGGAAGCCCACCAACATTTTGTACTTGGTTTTAGAATCCAGCAACAATGAAACACACAGACAAAATTCTTTACATTGCCATGAAGGGGAGGAGGTAGAACAAGTCATTCGTGTCAGAAAATGAAGCTGGTTTAGGAAGCCATGTGTGAACCGGGAATAATCACTCCCTGGGAGGGCCAGCGCCAGGTTAGAGCGAGGCCAGATGAGGAGGCTGCAGGCAGGTGACTGCAGGCCAGCTGTTCTCTAGTTCTTCGTTATCTGAACGCCAGGAGCAGTCGGCCCGGAGAGGTCAGACAGAGACTTGGACAGCCTCCTTCTGGAGCAGCCGGCAGCCCCAGGAGGAGTTTGTCCCTGTCCTTTCTAGATCTCATTTCCCTTACCCAGCTCTGCAGGGACCCCGTGTCTATCTCAAAGGAGCCCCCATATTCGTGCCCAGCAATAGGTCAGGGACCATCGCACCCGATGAAAATCCAGGCAGCCCCAGCCCAGAGAAGAAACCCAGCGAACCAAGGGGCTGGACTGGCTGGCTTACCAGGTCGGTCCTTTCAGAGGCAGGAGGGCATTTGAGCAGAATCCCCTGCTCTACCTCAAGCTCCAAGTCCTTTCCTGGAAAGCAAGCCTGTCCTGGAAGGACCAGAAGGGCCAAGGCAGGTGGAAGGAGGAGAG
Source organism: Myotis brandtii (assembly GCF_000412655.1). Classification (NCBI taxonomy): domain Eukaryota; kingdom Metazoa; phylum Chordata; class Mammalia; order Chiroptera; family Vespertilionidae; genus Myotis; species Myotis brandtii. The sequence goes on from NW_005359149.1 coordinate 473,026, forward strand.
GCGGGCAGGCAGGAGGGGCTTGCAGACGGGAGGGGCAGGCTGTCTGCCCTCCTTTCGTGCAGGCCTCACGCTCCAAAAGCAGACTTTCCACCCAGAGGCTGCTGCTGACCTCAAACCACCACCATTGTGCCTGCCGTCCCCAGCTGGGGAGGTCCGCGGTGGCTATGCTGATGGGCAGCAGGGAGCGTGGCCCTGGCACAGGGCATCTCTGGGTGGTGGCAGCAGCAGACCGGGACTCAACCCAAGCCCCACTCTTTACTAACTGCTGACTTCGGACAAGTTATTTCTCTTTCTGCACACATTGCCTACCACCACCCACCCCGCAGGATGCCGATTAAATCAGGTAAAGTATAAGGACTCCTGGTCCACAGGACTTTGCCCAGTTGCAGTGTCTACCCTGTTACGGGATTTTAGATGTTTAAGAATCATTTCCCCTGCCCCAAAAGACCAGCGGGGCCATCCACGGGGCGACATTGGTTTGTCTCTGTAGAGTCCCTGGGTGTGCCGTAGACCAATTTCAACATGTCATAATTTTAAGAGTTTCATCAAAAGGTTGATGAGACTTGGGGACTCAACAGGGTTGAGTCACACATGTAGTCACCTGTTGGGAATGGCTAAAGGCATTTCCCCAAACCTGAATAGGAAACTGATTGTGGCTGCCAGACAGTTAAAGGGCATCTTAATCTACATGTTATTGCCTCCTACTGGCCAAACACCTGAACAGCGGTAGGCTATTCCCCAAACTGACAATGCTTCTGTACCCCTTGAAACCTTACCCTTTGAAGTGTATTATCTCCACCTCGCCTTAGGACAAATTGTGTTAATAAAAGCAAGGGTCCTAGGCAAGGAGGTACTCTTCAGTTCCTTTAGCTGAAGGTCCTCTGACCCCCAATGCCTTTCAAAATTATATCTCGTCTCCAGACTCTTTATTAGTCTCTGGATTCCTATGTCATCTGCGCACAGCCTTTTCCAGATTCCTGAACCCTTCTTGATGCTGGGACATGAACCCCGGCATGGGTGGGGGGTTCAGAAGGGATGCCCTCGTCCGTTGGGTGGATGGGAGGCAGACGCCTATCACATCCCCAACCTGCACACACAATCCCTCTCCACTGTTCTAGAAGGTTCTCATCACAAAGCAGTCTGGGGATTGGGGAGGTAAATGTCCCACACAACTCAGGGGCCTGCTGGTGTTGCCCAAAGACCACCTTCCTTGCATGAGACAGCAGGAGGCCCGGTGAGCAGCCCTCCCACCCAGCTCAAGCCCAGACGAGTCAGCACAGCACCAGAGAGGCATCGGAAGTGAAATGAGAGACCCAAAGATCACAGCAGCCACTGGCACCTAAGATAGCTCGGTTAGAAGAGCAGCTAAAAAATCTATGGTGGCCACGTCCATCTGGTGTGTGGCTTTGAAGGTTAACCTTGATTTCCAAGTGCCTTTGATTGCAATGCTCAGAGTGGAGCTAGGCAGCAGGCTGTTGGGTTGGACAGAACCCCACAATTGCCGGGAGACCTGAAAGAGGAAGGATCAGAGCCCTCAATACAAGATCCCTAATACAGTGGGGCCTTGACTTACGAGTGTCCCGACTAACGAGTTTGAGCCGTCTCTCGGCCGATTTTTTGCTTTGAGCTGTGAGCTAAAATTCGTGTTACGAGCCAGCTTCAGATACCCCACCGCTAGTTGGCGCAACGAACGTCACAGTGAACGCCACATCAGCCCAGCATCACATGTCTCACTTGTTCACTTCTTGATTTGACATACGAGTAATTTGAGTTACGAGCTCCGTCACGGAACGAATTAAACTCGTAAGTCAAGGCCCCACTGTACAAGATCTGATGAGAGACCTTTGTGCTCTCAGGCAGTGAGTGTAGGCGAGAGGCAGCACAGCTTCCTGGGGTACAGTGTGAACCCCAGAACCAGACCCAGACTCCAATCCCGGCTCTTGCACCTGCTACTGTATGTTATGTCCTGGGGCAGGGTAGTAACTCCCTCTGCCCGGGCTGCCTCACTTGTCACAGCAGTACCTGCTCAGGGGGTGGCTGGCAGGATCACGTGATTCGACACAGGCAAAGGGTTTAGAACAATGCCCGACACGGGGCAGGTAAGTGCTCCACATATGTTAGCCACTGAATTGCATATGATCTCAGGGAAAACGTGGTACTGACTATACATAGTGTGAGCTAGCCAAGCACAAGGAAAAACAGACAAATTCGGTATGCCATAAACACATGAAGGACTTAGTATTTATATCTGATTTCCACTTGGCTTAATAATCATTTTCATAATCACACTGGGAGCCTCTGAAGGTCCTAGACTGTGGCTTCAACCTTCGATCCGCCGCAGCCCCCGGCCCACGGTGGCAGTTTCACCTCACGGGCTGGCCATTTACTCCAGATGTGGCCTATGGGAAACTCCAACCCCCCCAAGCCTCAGGTTCCCAATCTGCCAGTTTCTGCCTCTCATAAAACTGTTTCATTCGGTTTACCCAGTAAAGCTCTGGAGTCACGGAGGAGTTGTTGACAATCTGCTGAGAGACCGAGTGAGGCTCCGCACGCTGGGAAATGTGCAAACTTCCCCCCACAGAAGAGATGCTGTTGCGAATGTCATTTGGAACCGCACTGCACACTTCCCAGCGTTCATAAACCCAGGGTGGGGACCACACTCAACTGTGTTCTGCGGATGGAGACCGGCGGGCCTCAGGCCATGCGCTTGGATGCCTGCGGTGATTTCCAGCTGTGTTCTGCAGGTCCGAGAGCAGGACCTGGCAAACGTCCCCCCACAGGAGAGGTGCTGTTGCGAATGTCATTTGGAACCGCACTGTGCACTTCCCAGCATTCATAAACCCAGCGTGGGGACCACACTCAAACCGTGCTCTGCAGATGGAGACAGGCGGGCCTCAGGCCATGCGCTTGGATGCCTGCGATGATTTCCAGCTGTGTTCTGCAGGTCCGAGAGCAGGACCGGGTCAGGCTGATGCCTCTGCAAGGCCTGGAACTTCTGGACTTGGGGCTGTTCAGCCCCCATAGGACCTTGCGGTCTGGTCATTTCCCTACCATTTGAAAACTTAGAGCACAAAACTTTCTGGATAATGACTGTCCCCAACAAAGACAGGATCACTGTAACTGTCCTCACGGTCAACGAACGAATGCCAAACGCGTGGAGGAAGGCCCTGCAGGCCTGGAAGGACGTCTTCCCTTCGACTGTGGCTCCCGAGAAGAGGTGGCCTCGCAGAACTCTCCCTCCCACCGGACCCTGGCAGAGGGGCCAAAGAGGCCTACATACAGCTTCAAAAGTAGATAATGCCAGAAAGAGCACCTTTTATTGCAAAGGATAAAATACCTCAAAACACCTGACTTTAAAAAACAACAACCCTGACTTTTAAACAATTATGCAAAGGCTGGGAGGATATGAAGAGTAGAAAATCTCACTTGTATTTGAGATGCTCTCTCTGGTCAGAATAAGGAGAGTCAAGGGCTATAGGATAGCGGGGTGGACAGGATGCATACATGACTGGGGGCATCAAACAGCAGCTGCCTGCAGCAGCCCGGATGGTGAATGCAGAGCTGCCCTGCAGCCCTGGCCGGTGTGGCTCAGTGGGCTGAACATCATCCCCTGCACCAGAAGGTCGCTGGTTCGACTCCCGGTCAGGGCACATGCCCAGGTTGCAGGCTTGACCTCCAGTCGGGGGCCTGCAGGAGGCAGCCGAGCAGTGTTTCTCACATCAGTGTTTCTCAAATCAATAAAAACATATGTATATTTTTAAAGAGCTGCCCTGCAGGGCAGGCAGAGTTCCAGGAAGCCACCAGGGCTGCTGAGGGACCAGAGGAGCAGCAGCAGGGAGCCAGGGCCACCCTGAGAACTGGAGGCACGAGGAGCAGGTGTGGTCACCCACGTCGGTGGAAGCTGCGGGCATCAGGGAACCCGCAGACTGAGCCACAGCCTGAAACTGCACAGAGCAGGGAGTGACAGCCGAGAAATGCCCCACCTCCCCTGCTCCCATCAGCGGACCCCAATCACAGCGGTCACCGCGAGAGGACAGGGCAGAAAATGGGTCTGAGGACAGAAAATGAGCAGTGTAGGTCCTTTCCATGGAGAAGTAACTTCCGTTTCCTATAAAATGGAGACCATGGTACCTGCTATCAGCCTGCTATAAGTCAAGAGAGATTATGTGCCGCTCTAGCCAGTGTTTCTCAGTGGGCAGAGCATTGGCCTACACCCAAGGTTTGCAGGTTCACACATGTGGGAGGCAACCAATCAATCTGTCTCTCTCAAATTGATTTTTCTCTCTCCCTCTCTCTCCCCCCCTCTCTAAAATTCAATGGAAAAAAAGATATCCTCGGGTGAGGATTAACAAAAAAAAAAGAAGAGAGATTTTGTGCAAACTGATGACAAGAGAACAAGTTTAATTTAGGAACAAGGAATCAACAGGAGCCACCTCTTTATTCTGTTAACACACTTCTCGGTTTGCTGAAAATGGGCAGTTTGGACTTCTCGGCACATCACAGGCATCCAGGTACACTCATTCTCTGTGCCACCCTGACCCACACCCACCCTTCTGTTTCAGAAACTGCTCTCGGCCGGCCGGAATGCCACCGTATTTCACTTCCTGGAGCAGCTTCCAGCCATTCACTTCGGCTGTTTCTTGGCAGACAGGGAGCCACACTCTGAAGAAAACAAGGAAGTCCAAATAATGGGAGAGTTGAGATTCCCGTCGGGTGAGACCGTGTATTGAAAGGCAATCTTGCTTGATCCAGGAGTTCTTACATGAGGGCAGCTGCATAAGAATGTCTCTTCCCCATGACACACCTAAGCAATCAAACCAAACGAATGCAGAAACCCAATGGAATGAGCCCACTGGCGTTGTCGAATGACTCTCAGAAGCAGGAAAGCAATTATAAAGATACAGGATGATTGTCTCCTCCGCATTGCATCTGGCCACAAATTTGTTTATTAAATAAAATGTTTTGTTTTTAAGCTAAAGAAAATATTCTTGAGTAGGGTTAGTCCTTAAAGCAACAAAAATCATGTGTATATAATAAAATCAAAGTATGAGAGCATGCCAGAGCTGGACAGGTCTGGGCCCTGGTCCTCCTTTATTCTGGGAATCTGGGGCTCTGTGGGCGTGTGCCCCGTCGGGATCACCAGGGCAAGATAAACTGGGACTTGGAAACACCCCTTTCAACGTCCAGGCCAGTACTCTGCCCACCTCAATCTCCCCGCACGCACCCAGCTCACTGCCGGCTCCAACACCGTGGAGAAGGGCACAGGTAGCATGTAAAACAGCCCATTTTTAGATAAGGACGTAAGTCTTCTGAATGGTGAGCTCTGGTCTCCATTCTCGCAGCCAACCGGGGAACCAGAAGGAAGTGGCCGAAGTGAGGGGCAGGGACTTCCTCACCAACCAAGACCGACACTCACTGGCTCCCACAGCTCCTGGGCCTCAGAGCTTTCTCACCTCCCAGCCTCAGTTACGAGTGGGCTGAGGCATTACCAGGCAGGCCTCCTGGCAAATACCCCAACATGGTGGAAGCAGTGGGGGAATCAGGAACATGCCGAGGGTGGAAGGAACCCTGGAGTTCCAGCGGGACAGTCGACCAACTGCAGGCTTGTTGCATCCCTGAGAGGACAGCGGGATCCAGGCTGGGTACGGAGGGCTCAGCCTCTGTGCCCGTTTGTATGACTGTTGTCTATCACCCCCTTCCCCCTGACTGTGCTCCAGGAAGAGTTGCATTTTGATCCATTTTACTGTTTTTTTCCCAGTGCCGAGAACCATGCTTGACACATCGTAGACGCCCAATAAATATCTGTAAATGAATCAGTCGCTAAAGGGAGGAATTTCTCCACACCCCCAAACCAGAGGTGAGGAAGGCTTGGCGCTCCTGCTCCAGGGGCCTCACGTGTGTGTGTGTGTGTGTGTGTGTGTGTGTGTGTGTGGCACTAACGCATGCCTCCCGTCTCTAGGATGCGTGGGCCTCTGCTGAAGCAGATGAACACTGCCATCTCTGCCCCACCCATGGCCACGGCTTGCAGGGTTCTTTCCCTGGCCCTGACTGAGGGGAGCTCAGCTGTGATGGCCCGGCCTCTGGGTGTGCCTGGGGACTGTCACAGTGGGAGGAGACACCAGGAAGGCCAGGAGGAAGTGACGGGTACCCTGCATCCTCCCAGTGCCACGCTCCCTGTAATTCTGTCCCTGCAACGTGTCCTTGCCCAGACGGCACCCAATTGCAGTCCGCAGTCACTCCGTGCCTGGTGCCGGCCGATGTCCCTCCGCCCCCAGGAAGTTGGAAAGAGCCTTCCCATTTGCACAGACACACCTCTATCTGATTTCAGCTTCTTTCCTCCCTTTCCTACATAAACCTGAGATCCTTCTCAATCCACCTCCTGTCTACACATCCCCCAGCTTTCAAGGACTTCCTCCTCCCCACCCAAACCCACACACACCTGCTTATCTCTCCTCCCTCCTCCCTTTCCTTGTGACCTCACTGGGTACCTCCTGCCTCTTCCTCGCCCCTAAGTCCATGAGCCTTAACCCCATATCCTCCTCTTCCCCATCCAGCAACCACCCTGCCCAAGGACGGGAGAGCCCAACTCAGAGGCCTGCTGTCGGAGGAGGGAGGAGAGGACCAATAAGAAATGACAGGACGGCCCCAAGTTCCGGAAACCACATCACCCGTCAAAAGCCCTACTTGCAAGTCTCCCTAAGAAGTTGCAAGTGGTGCCTGGGCACTGGTCTCAGCACGGTTCAGAAATTACAACAAGATTCCAGATAAAATGAACCACCAAGGCCATGGATACAAGTGACCCTCTGACCCTCTCCTCCGTCAGCAAGCTGTGCACCGAGACCACCTGAGCTTCTCTCCTCGGGGTTCACTGTCCCTTAACGCCAGGCCGATTCTTTTTCTCCAGCTCTAATGTCCACGTGGTCTTTGTTCTACCTTCTCCCTCTTGCCTCTGCTCCTCAATACTTAAAACCTAGTAACTTCACATTTAAAAAAGTAATACTCAATACAGACGTGTGAACCTGACAGACAAGCCCCCGGGAAGCCTCTGTCACAGTCCGAAACGGAACAGCAGCGGCCATGAGAAGTTGCTTTAAAATACGTACAGCCTGCGCATCACTTCCCACGTGCACAGCGGCTGTTAAACAGTGACGAGCATTTGGACCCTTCCTCCTGGCGGGGGGAGGGCAGGGGGCAGGAGCAGCAACACAGACAGCGGTGCAGAGAGGACTTGGGCTGACGAATTATATTTCCAAAGCACCCAGCGGGCGGTGGCTGCCGGGCCTCGGGCGGCTCAGCCTTTACCCTGCAATAGCTCCCTAAGCCCGGAGAGCCATGTTCGCTCACACACCCTAGTGAACGGAGCGGAGGAATCGCAGGTTATGGGAAGAGGCAGTGAAGGTCTCGGCGCCGGAGGACGGGTGCTGCCTCCCCTGCCTCCTGCTGCGGCGGCTGAGGGTCCCTGGGAGGAAGGACGGCCACTCGAGCCCCCTCCACAGGCCCGGAAGAGGGCTCAGAGCTGGCTGATGGCATCCTTGGGGAAGGTGTAGCTCAGCGGCGCCTCGTAGAGGCTCCCCCCGTCGGTGCTGAGGTCGTCGTCGTCGTCCATGTCGTCCAGCACTTTGCTGGGCAGCTTCTTCAGTCTGCGGGGACAGCGGTCATGAGTCCCGGCCCCGGGCTGGGCCCACCCTGATCTGGAGATGGAGGCAGGGGCTGGGTTCCCGCCTCTCACCCCACTGAGTGGCAGGGAGCATGGGAATTTACCTTGACCATCAGGGAGCCAAGGCCCAGCTCTCAGCTTGGAAGCCGCTGGCTGGGTGGGCTGGACAGGGCAGGGCAGGGCGGGGCTGGGACAAGGTCAGTGGTACTGAGTTTCCCTTTCGTCTCAAGCTCCAATAAGGCTCATCAGGTGCCGTTATTGATCCCACCTTAATTTAAATTTTGGTATCTTGTCCATCGGAGGGTTTTTTTGCATTTTTTAAAATACTGCACTTAATATTATCTCTCTTGATTACTGAGATTACTGAGATTTTTGGTGCCCCCTTAAATGCTGTACTGTAATGCCGGCCCTGGGGCCGAGTTCTCGATGGACAAGCCCTGTTGATAGGATTCTCCAGGGGCTGGAATCTTCCGTCCATTATCAAAGAACTACCTGTGCCGCCAGCACAGTCAGCCTCCGAGAAGGGCTCCACTCCATGGAGAGGCGTGAACCTAACCCACCCCCAACCCCAATGCCCAAGGCAGTGACCCTGCAGGGAAAGCGACCCCTCCCCCCCCAATCCCCTTCAGACCACGGAAGTGGGGCTGCAGAAGCAATTCTCTCCTGCAACCAGGATATCCTAGTCCTCATGAGGATGCACACCAAAACTCTACCTTATTTCTCCCAAAGTTACATATAAATAGGAGAGCTAAGGGCTGATCGAGGAGCTGCCCCCTCCGTGGCGGTGGGAGCTAGTGTTACCTGCTCTGAGCCTCAGTTTCCCCGTATGGACAACAGAGACAGTATCTGCCTGGCTGGCACTGGGGCACTGGTCTGGGGATGACACATGTGAGATCCTACTGAGCACGTGGGGAGATTGAAGTGGGCAGACACTCTTGCCTGTAGGATGGGATGACCCCCAAAAGGCGACAAGAAACTGGCTTGAAGCAATCGGAGTGAGGGTGCCCTAAAAGCACCGAGCTCTCTTCAAATGTCCCTGTGGGGTCACCGCACTTGCCCACCTTATGTTCTTCTTCAAATTGTTGACCTGCCCCTGCAGCTGCTCATTGACATCCATCTGCTCCTCCAGCTCCCTCTGCAGCTTCTTCTTAGAGCTTTCGAGCCTGTCGATTTCCTCCTCGGCCTCCTCCACCTGGCGCTTCATTGCTTTCAAGCGCAAGCTCAGCTGTGTAGGGAGAGAGGGCAGGTTAGTGCTGCTGCTCACCAGCCCGGCTGGATGGAGAAGAGCCCAGCGTGGACAGGCCAGTGGTCCAGCCACCTCTCTAGGCAACCATGATTTCCGGGGAGAGGAGGGGGC
>NW_005359149.1:482134-497194 GCF_000412655.1 Myotis brandtii
TCTATCCAGTCTCATGGGAAAGTGGAGATAAGCCTCTGTGACAGACCAATCCGCTTTCTACAAGTCAAGCTCAGGGTTTGAAGTTGGCTGAGACCTTCACTAAAGGTCAGAGAGGCCCCATTCAATGGGGAACGGGGTGGATTGGAAAGACAGGGATTGGTTCACAATAGTTCCCTCGCCCCCCCCACAGAGGCCTCGCTGCCCTCTTGCTTCCCAGCCTGGGACATACAGATTCATCTGAAATGAACTTGCAGAGGGTCCCTCACCTGGTCCTTCTGATCAGTCAGCGACAGGTGCTCATCGTCCACCTGCATCACCAGCTCCTTCACCTTCCGCTCCAGCCGGCGGTTGCTGAGCTGGAGGCTGTTCCGGTCCCTGGAAGGATGGAGGAAGCAAAACCGAGGGCTCTCTCGGCCCAGCCCCACAGGAGGCCCGGCCCAGGCTGTGCAGGAGGGCGAGCCCCAGCCAGAGCTGCCTGGTCCACTCAGGGCTGAGGGTCAGAGAGACACTCGACTACAGGAGGAAAGGGCTGGTCATCAGACCGATGAGGAAACAGGGCCTCTAAGAAGGGGAGTGACCTGCCCCAGGCTGCAGAGCCAGCGAGGGGCTGAGCTGGGACTAGACCTGCCCTGGGTTCTTCCTGTCCTGAGCACTTTGTAAGACAGAGGTCACGGCCAGGCTACGACTGACTATAGGCTGCTCCAGCCCAGCCTCCAGAAGTCCTACTGCTAATAGGAATATGACATGTCGTACCCACACATATGCACACCCACACCCCTCCCAGAAGGAGAGGGGCCACAAGTAAGAACTGAGGCTGGTCAAGTTCAACCTGGTGCTGGTCCTTGGGCTGCAAAGGGAGAACTAGCTGCAAAGAATCCTGCTATTGGAAAGGTGTGTGGTCGCCTGATGCCATGTTCCTCCCACCCACTGTGGGGCGACCTGCCAGCTCTGACAGATGGCCGCTCGGCCTCTGCTAAGCGGAGTGAATACACTGGCCCTCAGGGCAGAGCCAGTCCCCTTGCCTCTAATCTGGCTCAAACTCATGGTTTATGAGGCAGCCTGTCCCACGGAGGGGACGGGAATAAGCAGCAAGGAACAGTGAAAATGCTATGGACAAAGAGCAGGAGTCCTGGGTTTTAAACCAATATTCAGCCAGGCTACCTTTCCCAAGTACTTCCTTGGATGGGTCTCAGTTTCTCATCTGTCAAGTGGAAATAATAACAGCGAGGCTGTACTTGCTCTGCCCTCCTCACATGAAGGCCTCTGGGAAGATGCAAATGTAAAGCACTCTGCAATGCGATGCCCACCGCCCGCCAGGCCTCGCACCGCAGCTGGGCAGGCTCACCTCTCCTCGCTCTCCAGCCGGTCCTCCAGCTCCGCGATCCTGGCCTCCAACTGCACCACCAGCCCCTCTTTGCTGGACCGGTAGGAACCTTCCAGGTGCATAATCCGGCTCTTTAAGTCCTTGTTCTGGAATCAGACAGGGAGACAGTGAGGGGCTGTGTGTCCACCTCACACTCTGCAGAGCAGATCACAGGTGGAGCCAGCGTTCGGTCAGTGACCGCGATGAGCCCGCTTCCCCCACCAGGACGGGTGACCCGGGGGACCAGGGAGCCAGGGATGTTTCCAGGGAATGGCTTGGCACCCCAGCCCTGGCAGGCCAAAAGGAGAGATTCTGTCACATTCGCGTATAAGCCTGAGTGAAATCTTTGCCATGGCCTAGCACTCTTATCAGACAAATGACCTTGGCCTCTCATAAACCTATTGGCAGGAGAAATAGGCCCCTTCCCCAATATCACACATCATTTTCAGTGAGGAACTTACATGAACAGCATGTGAAAGAAATAATGAGTAAGTAAGCTTGGTTAGCAACTCGTGTTTGATAATACTAGTTCTTTATTTTTCCCTTTCCATTAGAATTTAGCCCGTTTTAGCATCTAGAAAACACTTGCAATGCCACCTCCCCCAGCTGCAAACTTCCAAGCATATTTAATATGAGAAAATTCTGGCTGGAGATGGTTTTAGAAATACCTCTCTTGGGCAAGGTTGGCCCCGTCATCTCTGCATGCTGTGCAAAGGGGGGGTGGGGAGGGCTCAGGGGGCCAGCTGCCCTCACCTGTCTCTCCAGGGAAATCTTGTCACACTCCAAGTCTTGCCTCACAGCTCTCTCCTGAAGCAGCTCGTTCCTCATCTGCTCCATCTACACCAAACAGCAAAAGCCGGGGGTTAGAGGGGTTGTGCCCAGAGCCTTTGCACTGAAATGGCTCAGACATGGAATTCCAATCGCCGGCCAGCTCCTCTCTGTGACATGATGGGGCCTCCTGCCTTTTCCCTTCCTGGGTGCAGGAGCTCTTTCTTCCATGTTCTTGTTTCTCGATGATTGCGAAGATAATGATACAAATAGCAATGATAGTCCATAGCTAACCCTGCTGCTGTGAGTCAAACTGTGTCCCCCAAAAGATACACTGAAGTCCTGACCCCCACCCTCGGTGCCGCAGATGTGACCTCCTTTCAAACAGGGTCTTTACAGAGGGAACCAAGTAAAAATGAAATGGGCCCTAAGCCAATATGACGGGTCCTTATGAAAGGGGAAATTTGGAGGCCGGGACAGGGGTGCAGGAAGAGCGCCATGTAAAGACGGAGGATTACAATGAGGCATCAACATGTCCGGGAACAGCAGAGACTGCCAGCAAACTCCCGGAAGCCAGGAAGCAGCCAGCAGGGGGCCAGAGGGAGCACGGCCCTACGGACACTGTGATTTCAGACCTCGGCCTCCAGAACCGAGACAATAAACTTTTGTGGTTCTGGGCCCCTTATGACAGCAGCTCTAAAAACGGAGGCACCTGCCGAGCACTCCACACGCACTATCCTATTACATCCACGATCCAAGTTGTACCGTGACCAACCATCCCAGCTTGGCCAGGACCAAGAGGTGCTCAGGACACAGGACTTTCAAGGCTAAAGCTGGGACAGTCCCAGGCGAACTGGGACAAGTCAGTCACCCAACTTGCCCGAAAACTACACAACTGGTAGTAGGCGGAGCTGGTGTTCCTGGAGCCCCGACTGCTGTCTTACAAGTTCCAACCACAGAAAGGCTTCCACAGTTAGCACACGCAAACGCTGCGAGATTTCCCCCTTCTTATGCCAGAAACAGAAGTCGGCAAGAACACAGGGCAGCTCCAGGTGAGCTGGCAAAGGCCACATGTTACTTAGGATTTCTTCTATATTAACAGTAAAGGAGCCTCGCTGGGCAGCATCAAGAAATCCAGTCGTCTGCCCGGACATTCCGCACCTCTGTTTCTCATCCCCAGGGGGCTTTAGCGGCAATGCACAGAGTGTCATAGGCAGTGGCTCCAGACCTGCTCCCAGGGCTGTCCACCAGAGGCGGGGCCCCAGACCTGCTCCCAGGGCTGTCCATCAGAGGCGGGGCCCAGACCTGCTCCCAGGGCTGTCCATCAGAGGCGGGCCCCAGACCTGCTCCCAGCACTGTCCAGAGGAACCAGGAAATAAGACTGTGCCTTCCTTCTTAAGGTTGGGGTCCAGCCTGGGTAGGAGGTGTACATGCAGGGGTCCCTGCGGCCTGGGGAGCATTTATAACAGCCTGGCCTCCAGTTGGATTTTCACCACCGGGACAGGCTCCCTGGTGAGTAAAAGATGAGCTCACCCTGTCCCCACCTGGAGACAAGACCTGGGGTCCCAGAAATAGTTCGGGGAGACACCACCACACTGGGCCTGGCTTGCACCTGCTCCCATCTATCCTGTCCCGACCAGCGTGGTGTGGCTGGCCCAGAGGGGGCAACAGGGAGCAATAAGGAATGAGACGGGCAACGGGCAACAGGCAGGGCCCGGACATGAAGGCCTCTGATAGCACAAGGAGGAAGCTGGGACTCTACTCACGAATGACAGGGTACCCTTATGGTCCAAAAAGTAAAAATAATATAACGCTCACATTTTTGCATTTCTGCCTGGCAGATTTTTAGGTCATGGGGGCCCAGAATATTCCAGCAGAGGATAGGGAGGCCCAGGGCAGTTATACACATGCTGGAGGAAACAGGACTAGGACCTGGGCCAGACCCGCTGCTCACTGCCCACCAGGCCACCTGCTTTCTCCCAGTGGTTCTCAACCTTCCTAATGCCGCAACCCTTTAATACAGTACCTCATGTTGTGGTGACCCCCAATTTCATTGTTACAAATTGAACATAATTAAAGCATAGTGATTAATCACAAAAACAATACGTAATTATATATGTGTTTTCCGATGGTCTTAGGTGACCCCTGGGAAAGGGTCACGACCCACAGGTTGAGAACCGCTGCGACCAACTCAGTGAAAGGGCTTCAAACAGACCTACGGTTCAACTACAGCTGCCACATACAACCCAAGACTTGGGGAGGCAGGCAGTCCCCTCCGGGCTATGCACACCAGGGCACAATGCCAGCCATGCCAGGGGTCAGCGGGCAGAGCGGGTAAAACTCACCTGCGGCCCGTTCCCACTCCTCCTGGCCCAGAGCCCTCGGAGTCACATGGTGGGAAGGGGTGCCGGAGGATGCCTGTAACTGCTGTATGAGCACAAAGTCACGGTAACGAATGCGGGCTCACAGCCCCACTCCGAGCGTGGCTGAGCCAGCCGACGACACCACGCAGGGTGGGCGTCCGCATGGCTGGGCCACGGGACCATGACGTGTTCTGTTCACTCTGTTCTGTTCCCGGGGGAGAGTGTTCTGTTCACAGCCCTGGGCACAGGCCGGGCCTCACTGAGGACACGGTTAAACTTTCACTGTGATGGGAAGTAATTAACAGACCAGACCAGCGGCCTAGCTTCCCTTCCCCTGTTGTGACCTTGGTCATCTCACCTCTGGGAGGCAGACTTCAAGTTCCTAAAACAACAAATGTAACGGGATGCCTATGAGGCCCTTGGAGCTGGCCTACAACAGTGAAAGCACATGTTAGCATCCTTCCCCTTTTGGGGTGCTGGGCAGCTCCCCTTCCGAGGAAGCCAGAGGCCCCCGCCTCCATCCGCAGGCTCTCCACACATTCGGGAGTGCCCCCCAGAACAGACCTGCTCTGTCCAGGTGAGAGGTGAGTGTGTTTGTGAGCACACACTGTGTGCTGGCGCCGGGTGGCCTGGAAGGATGGGTGGGTTCGTCTGTTTGCTCAGACTGTACTATCAGCCCTGGGACACTGTGACAAAGAGACCGACAGAGCACCCGCCCGGATTACGGCCTCGTGGGGGACAAACGGGCTCGTTCTGGTCAGTGTCACTGCAATGGGAAGGGCAGGGTGCTGGTGCACAGCAGTGGCCACAAGCCAGACATAGAAGCCAGGCAAATTCTCCAGAGAAAGGGACCCTACCTGGAACCTAACTGAGTGTCCGCGTCAGGCAGGGTGGGGAAGGGGGCAGGAGAGGAACTGCGGCTTTCCAAACAGGGACCCCCGATGAGAAGGAGCAGGAGGTCAGAGAGAGGAGGGGCTGCTCGGAGAGTTGGAAGGACCGGGTTGTCATGGCGGCATCAGGGCACAGGTTAAGAGATCAGGGGGAGGCAGACAGGGGCAGTCACTCGGGGCCCACACACAGGTGGCAGCAGTGAACACCTCTACTGCACCTACTAAAGTACGTCTAGAGCAGTGTGACAGTGTTACTCATTTAACCCAGCTCCCAGGAAGTAGGTAAGTTACTGTCCCCTTCACCCCGAGGGTCCAGGAGCGGCTGCAGGTGCAGGTGTGGAGACTGGGTGGCGCCACATGAAGCCACAGGACAGATGAGCTCACCAAGGAGAACTCATGAAAAATGAGGGGCATCCAGAGCCATGCCCGGGGAGCCCTCTCACTCCACCCCATTAGGGGAGACAGAGAAAACCAGGACACTACCCGTCCCAAAAGCTGAGAGGGGCAAGGACTGAGGTAGGTCAGGCAGAAGGAGCGGGAAAGCATCTGGCTGAGCAAGAAGTTCGCCCTGGGAGGCACAGAGGGAACCAGGCTGCAGAGGCTGGGGAGGCGCTGGGCAGGAAGAGGGGGAGACCCCTCCCCTCTGGAACCCCCGTGGGGGGACAAGATGACAGCCTCAACCAGAGGGCTGCGAGGGCACAGAGGGGGTGGCAGGGGAGATGCCCTGCACTCAGGGCTGGCGGGGGAGGGGGGGCAGGCTCCTCTGGCTCAGAGGGAGGGAGAGAGGGAAGGAGGGAGGAGAAGAGGAGGGAAGAAGGGAGAGGGAGATTATTTTCCCTAAAGTGAAGGATGAGGAAGAACTGGAGGCCTGGAGAGAGAGAACGAAATTTAGAAATTTCATTGCTGTGGGATGTGAGGCCACAAAACGCCAAGAGACCATAAAAGGCCGGCAGCGCAGAGGCAAGGGTCTCGTTGCAGCTGTACAGCATCTGCTTTTGGGGGTCGGGTGACTGCTGCAGCTGTGCTCCAGCCCGAGGGCCAGGACCGAGGAGGGAAGGACGGGAAGGGAAGAGGCCCTGAGACAGGCGCTGAGCGACTGGGAGTGCCTGCTGGGAGCCCATTAATCCTCCCGCACTCTCTGAGGCGGATTCGGTCACCCCCACTTCCAGGTGGACGGCTCGGAATCGGTGGAGTTCTAATCTGGGATTCTAGTCCAGGCTTTCTGGCTGAAAGTCCTACGTTCCTTTTCTCCCTCTCAGCAAACCTGTAGGCCCAGGGCTCTCGGGAAAAGCAGCCCCTACAAAGAGGGGGAGCTCTGAGGACTTCGGAGCCCAAGAGAAAGCCATGTCTACGAGGAGGGACTCAAGGGTCGCCCAGCAGGCATGCAGCACTGGGCCTGGACGGGGTTCAGGGAAAACCCTGTGAGGTCAAACCACTGGCCAGGTCTTGCTCCCCCCGTGGCCTGAACTGAAAGCTCTGGACCCGCCAGGAAGCAGGCCTCCAGGGGAGAGGAGCCTGGGGAGCAGCATCAGGGAGGCCTCCACGGGTTCCAGACCCCCCTGGAGAGCCCCAGGCAGAGGGTGCCTCTCCAAAGAAAAACACAAAACAAACAATAAATACTTCTCTCCGCTCAGCCCCTCAAAGATGGCTATTAAAATGGAAGTATCAGGTAGATCTGAGTGTAGAAGAGGAAGGAACACATGTGTAGCCATAAAACCTAACAGTTACTAGAACCAGGCGGCCCATTTCTCTTGAGGCTTTTGGAAACCCAGGTTTTGGGCAAACGTGATAGGCTTCCTGCAACTCTTCACAAAAGACAGCCCGACACTAAATCCTAAAATAAACCTGCCATGCGGAGCCTATGTGATGTTACGTCATGTGATGTTACGGGTAATGTAACCGAGGATGGGCTGGACTGTACGTCAAATCCCGGGGCCCCCAGGAGTGGCCGGAGAAACTGGGATATTCCGAATCTCCCGAGCCCACACGCAAGACAACAGCAGCCTCTGGCCGCGCCAGTTTCCTCCTTTGGAACAGGGAAGTGACTCTGAGGCTGGGAAAACAGGTTTACATAAGCTCAGCGCTTCACGTGCTGTTTACCCATCAGCTATATTAAATAGACCAAGTGAAAACGTTCCCGTCAAATTAAAACCGGAACGGGAGCTGGAGGCAGCCGTTCATCACAGCTGGGCTGCGCGAATGCTGCACCCTGAGCACTGGGATCAGAATAACAGCATCGCATGCCAATGGGTTTTAGGGCGGAGGCACCCGTGACCTGAGCCAGCTCTCGGGATTAGAAGCAGCTGCCTTCTGGGTTAATGAAAAGCCAGAGGTACTTATGATTGCTAATAACAATATTTAACCCCATCACCTGTGTGTACCATTGGGCGGGAAAGGCTGGTGAGCCTGCACTCCTCGCTGGCATTAAAATGATACTCAGTCACCAGAAAGGAAAATGATCATTAACCCCAAACCAACTGTAAACATTAGGGTTTTGAACAGCTGATATCATAGGAGGCAGTTCTGGGAATAGGATTATTTTAATGAAAAGAAAGAAATCCCATTTTGATCTCTCACTCACTGACTGCCTGGATGGAGCCCTATATTTCCCAGTCCCCTACCCTGGTGGCTGCACCCCTGGTGCAGACTAAGGAGCAGGTGGGGGCCGGCACTGGGGAGCAGTTCCTTGAGGTGACTGCAGAAGCCCGAGACTTTGCCAAGGCAACCGAGCAGCCCCTGGAAGCTCCCAAGTTGGTCTATTTCATCCTGCCTGCCAGCTGCCTGGGTGGGAAGAGTCATCTTTGCTTCACGGCCAAGCAAACGTCTGTCCATTCAGGCCCAGCTCACTGCTACCTGTGTGCACTCAGCCACAGCGATGACAGAGCAGTGCCCAGGAGCTAGGACAGCGAACTCATTTAAAACACACCAAGCAGGGCCTCTTTTTGCCATCGGGGTCCTGGACTCATGAGGAGAGAGAAGAGGAACAGGGGAACGTAAATCTTCAGCCATATTAAGAGACCGCATGGCATGATTTTTCACTTGGGAACAGAGACCCCAAATGTATTGGGGGAGGTTACTCTGGATGGAGCCCTATATTTCCCAGTCCCCTACCCTGGTGGCTGCACCCCTGGTGCAGACTAAGGAGCAGGTGGGGGCCGGCACTGGGGAGCAGTTCCTTGAGGTGACTGCAGAAGCCCGAGACTTTGCCAAGGCAACCGAGCAGCCCCTGGAAGCTCCCAAGTTGGTCTATTTCATCCTGCCTGCCAGCTGCCTGGGTGGGAAGAGTCATCTTCCCACTGGGCTGGGTCATCTTTGCTTCGCGGCCAAGCAAACGTCTCTCCATTCAGGCCCAGCTCACTGCTACCTGTGTGTACTCAGCCACCAGCAATGACAGAGCAGTGCCCAGGAGCTAGGACAGCGAACTCATTTAAAACACACCAAGCAGGGCCTCTTTTTGCCATCTGGGTCCTAGACTCATGAGGAGAGAGGAGAGGAACAGGGGAACGTAAATCTTCAGCCATATTAAGAGACCGCATGGCATGATTTTTCACTTGGGAACAGAGACCCCAAATGTATTGGGGGAGGTTACTCTTAAAGTCTGGTGCTGGGATGATGGGAACAGGTGGGAGGCAGTCGACTTTGGAGTCAAACCTTGGCTCTGCCTCTTACACGCTGTGTGACTCTAGGTCAGAGATGACACGCGAACTCATTTTTTTGGTTGATTTTTCTTTGTTAAATGGCATTTAAATATAGAAAATAAATATCAAAAATATAAGTCTTTGGTTTACTATGGTTGCAAATATCAAAAAATTTCTATATGTGACACGGTACCAGAGTTAAGTTAGGGTTTTTCAAAATGCTGACACGCTGAGCTCAAAAGGTTCGCCATCACTGCTCTAGGTAGTGCCTTGGCCTCTCTGATGTTTGAAAGCCAACGCAAGGCCCGGGCACAGCACCCAGCACCTGGGGAATCCTCAATAAGGTGGTAACTGTCAAAAATGGCTTTGGAGGAAGAAGAGAAAAAAAGGATTCTCTAGATTTAAACCGAGCAAAGCCAAAAAAACACCTCTATTTCACTGAATTTTCCTTCAAAGTTAAGTCAATCAGAAACCGCCCCCCTGTATTAGGTGAAACTGTATTTGGGTGATAAAACAAACACTCATCTTTGTTTTGTAAAAGAAATCATCTCCTCTCCCTCCCTCCCCCCATATTAGGTGAAACTGTATTTGGGTGAGAAAACAAACACTCATCTTTGTTTTGTAAAAGAAATCATTTCACCAAATCCAAATCCATCCCTCTCCTTCATGCTAATCAGATTTCAAAACAAAACCTGAACATGCAAAGGTTTGAAAAATTTGTCTCTCAGGATTCCCTGAATGCATCAGTTTGAACAATGATATCCTAAGCACATACGGGAAACAATGGCCTTAGAAAGGCTGGAAATTCAGAAATAATGTGGCCAGCATTGACTGAGCACCAGATGCATACAGGAGAAAGAGGGGGACAACGATTAGTATGGTTGCAAATATCAAAAAATTTCTATATGTGACACGGTACCAGAGTTAAGTTAGGGTTTTTCAAAATGCTGACACGCTGAGCTCAAAAGGTTCGCCATCACTGCTCTAGGTAGTGCCTTGGCCTCTCTGATGTTTGAAAGCCAACGCAAGGCCCGGGCACAGCACCCAGCACCTGGGGAATCCTCAATAAGGTGGTAACTGTCAAAAATGGCTTTGGAGGAAGAAGAGAAAAAAAGGATTCTCTAGATTTAAACCGAGCAAAGCCAAAAAAACACCTCTATTTCACTGAATTTTCCTTCAAAGTTAAGTCAATCAGAAACCGCCCCCCTGTATTAGGTGAAACTGTATTTGGGTGATAAAACAAACACTCATCTTTGTTTTGTAAAAGAAATCATTTCACCAAATCCAAACCCATCCCTCTCCTTCATGCTAATCAGATTTCAAAACAAAACCTGAACATGCAAAGGTTTGAAAAACTTGTCTCTCAGGATTCCCTGAATGCATCAGTTTGAACAATGATATCCTAAGCACATACGGGAAACAATGGCCTTAGAAAGGCTGGAAATTCAGAAATAATGTGGCCAGCATTGACTGAGCACCAGATGCATACAGGAGAAAGAGGGGGACAACGAGGAAAGGATAGGATGTTTGATCTCACACTGCCTTTCCTGTCCTCTGTCCCTCAGAACAGCCCAGGTGAGGCCCCTCCAGGTCTCCCTTCCTGTCCTACCCCCACCCCCACCCCGGCCACATGACTCGCAGATCCCTGTGAACGCTGCACTGTTCTGTTTAATAACCTTTGGTGGCTCCCCAGTGCTGTCAGGATAGAGTCCATCCAAAACTCTCAACCTACCGGTCCTATTAATCCTGTGAGGAAACCAGAACCCTGATCAAGCCATAGCCCTCTATTCGTGCTCCTACCTCCCAGCCCTGGTTCACACCATTCGTTCTTTCTAGGATTCCTTTCCCACTCCTCTTAGTTTGTCTGAATCATACCCTTTCTTCAAAGATAACCCCGGGTCCACCTTCCTCTAAGAACTCTTCCACAGTCTTGTTATGATGGTCTTTCCCTCATTAGCTGCCTGAACCCTTCACTTGGCATTTAGTTATCTATTGCTTTTTCTTGTTAGATCCATTTTTCAGACATGTACCATCTCTTCAAACAAACCACAGTACCTCAAGGACAGGACATACTTTTGATAATTTCACACTTTACTGCAATGCCATGCACACAGTAGGTGTTTATCACATTTACTGCAATGCTATATACACAGCGGGTGTCTATATCACATTTGCTGCAATGCCAAGCACACAGTAGGTGTCTAATTTACTGCAATGCCATGCACATAGTAGGTATCTACTTCATTTACTGCAATGCCATTCACACAGTAGGTGTCTATCATATTTTAGACACGGTTAGATGGAACACTGTCTTGGGAATCCAGAGACCTAAGACAGACCACTCTGTAACTAACTGGCCAGATCATGGTGGCGTGGGGCCTCAGATCTCAATGTTGCTATTGTTATGAATTGTAATGTAAATATCTGATATGCAGGATGGTCTTAGGTGACCCCTGTGAAAGGGTCGTTCGACCGCCAAAGGGGTCACGACTCACAGGTTGAGAACTGTTGCCGTAGGTAGTGCCTTGGCCTCTCTGGCGTCTGAAAGCCAACGCAAGGCCCAGGCACAACACCCAGCACCTGGGGAATCCTCAATAAGGTGGTAACTGTCAAAAATGGCTTTGGAGGAAGAAGAGAAAAAAAGGATTCTCTAGATTTAAACCGAGCAAAGCCAAAAAAACACCTCTATTTCACTGAATTTTCCTTCAAAGTTAAGTCAATCAGAAACCGCCCCCCTGTATTAGGTGAAACTGTATTTGGGTGATAAAACAAACACTCATCTTTGTTTTGTAAAAGAAATCATTTCACCAAATCCAAACCCATCCCTCTCCTTCATGCTAATCAGATTTCAAAACAAAACCTGAACATGCAAAGGTTTGAAAAACTTGTCTCTCAGGATTCCCTGAATGCATCAGTTTGAACAATGATATCCTAAGCACATACGGGAAACAATGGCCTTAGAAAGGCTGGAAATTCAGAAATAATGTGGCCAGCATTGATTGAGCACCAGATGCATACAGGAGAAAGAGGGGGACAACGAGGAAAGGATAGGATGTTTGATCTCACACTGCCTTTCCTGTCCTCTGTCCCTCAGAACAGCCCAGGTGAGGCCCCTCCAGGTCTCCCTTCCTGTCCTACCCCCACCCCCACCCCGGCCACATGACTCGCAGATCCCTGTGAACGCTGCACTGTTCTGTTCAATAACCGTTGGTGGCTCCCCAGTGCTGTCAGGATAGAGTCCATCCAAAACTCTCAACCTACCGGTCCTATTAATCCTGTGAGGAAACCAGAACCCTGATCAAGCCATAGCCCTCTATTCGTGCTCCTACCTCCCAGCCCTGGTTCACACCATTCGTTCTTTCTAGGATTCCTTTCCCACTCCTCTTAGTTTGTCTGAATCATACCCTTTCTTCAAAGATAACCCCGGGTCCACCTTCCTCTAAGAACTCTTCCACAGTCTTGTTATGATGGTCTTTCCCTCATTAGCTGCCTGAACCCTTCACTTGGCATTTAGTTATCTATTGCTTTTTCTTGTTAGATCCATTTTTCAGACATGTACCATCTCTTCAAACAAACCACAGTACCTCAAGGACAGGACATACTTTTGATAATTTCACACTTTACTGCAATGCCATGCACACAGTAGGTGTTTATCACATTTACTGCAATGCTATATACACAGCGGGTGTCTATATCACATTTGCTGCAATGCCAAGCACACAGTAGGTGTCTAATTTACTACAATGCCATGCACATAGTAGGTATCTACTTCATTTACTGCAATGCCATTCACACAGTAGGTGTCTATCATATTTTAGACACGGTTAGATGGAACACTGTCTTGGGAATCCAGAGACCTAAGACAGACCACTCTGTAACTAACTGGCCAGATCATGGTGGCGTGGGGCCTCAGATCTCTCCTGTCTTGCACAAGAAGTTTGGCAGGATGAACACCAAAGTCCTTGCCAGATCTAAGATCCTGTGAAAGAGGCTGGCCGTTTGCTAATATTACTGGAAACCCTTTCTTTCTAGCCTTTTCACCTCAGCCCTATCACTAAGACGGAAAAGGAATGGGAGGTATTTGGGGGAAGTAAAGAGTCAGAGGAGGAGCTTTTGAGAATGTAGAGTTTAAGAAGAGCCATAAACTTTTAAATTTAAAGAAAGAACATCCAAAAAAAATAAAATTCCCCACACCTTCCCTTTTCAGTGCCTAGAGTTTGCTGAGGGTTCAGCTTCGATGATAAAAACCAGGTTGGCGATAACAACACATCTCCTGTTAAAGTGTCCCAGGTCAGCATCTGAGGAGAAGGGGCCTTAGGTCTGGACGTCTCCCGTTTCTCTGACTCTGGCAGGAAGGCTCAAGCACATGGCCCTAAAGGTTAACCTAAGTGGATTGAAACAGCTTCAAAATTAGGGCCCAACTGCCTACACCCAGGCCCCTCTCCTCAGAGCTTTTACTTTCAGGGGCAAGACATAAGTCTCACTTTGACTTTGACTAAGAATGGAACACTTTCCTGTGAGGCGGGTACTTGGCCCACCCATTTCTGCCCTTCCTCACAAACCCGAGGCGACACTGGCCGGAAGAGAGGCCCTGGGCACCGAGGCAGGAGACATCACTTTATCTCTGGGGTTTGCTTAGCTGTTGTTTTAGCAAGTCCTACCTCAATTTGAACATGATGCTCCATTTCTCCACTTACTAATATAACACACACCAGGCTTTGCCCTCCCTACCTCAGAGAGTGCAGGAAGAAGAAGAACAAAGAGGAGGAAAGAAAGCTAATAGGGCAAAGCGGCTAGAGACTGTGAAACTCATCTCTTCGGGCATATAACTCAGCTACAGAGAGGGAATGAGAGAGTTAAAGGGTGACTCGGACACTTTGGGTTTTAGAAGACCTTCTCACAGCATTTCAATGTTAGAAATTAGAACAACCTCCAGAAATCTCCTGACAAATATTGAGCAGCCCAGTGCTCTTCCCAGTAGGCCAAGTTAGTTCCCGTAACATCCTCCCTGGGCTTACTTCAAGTTCTTGGCTCAGTGAAAATATTTTCAACCATGACCACGTCACCGAGAGCAGTTCTGCCCCCCAGGACCCAGAGCTCGAGGAGAGGAGTGACAAGGCGCCAAAAGCAAACTGCTCCTAGGGGGTTGATTTCTGAGGGTGGGGCCATCAGCTGAACCAAGGGAGGCAACCTCCTTCTGGGTCAGTCTGTCTGGTTTTGTTTTGGGTGTAAGCCATGGGCCTGGAAGTCTGTTCTAACTGCCTGGTTACTGACAGGATGGCATGCTTTCCCACCATTCCTCCTTGCATAGCTCACAAGAAGCATTTGCAAAACAAAGTTATGGCCACTTCTTCTCTCATCATAAATGCTTAGCAGATCCCGAAATGCCCTGTGGTAATGTGGCTACTTAGCCAGGTTGGGTAACACAACAGCTTTCCTACCAGTGAGAAATTTTATAAAATTTTTCTAAGAGCCTATGAGGGCGCAAAGGTCACGGTTGGGCTCTCCATCTGGCCTTCAGGTTTTCAGGAAGGTCTTTCTCTAAATTGCTGCAGCTCCGGCTGGAGGGAGGCCATCCCCCAGGGGAAGGCTGCTACCACAGCACTGGAACTTGCCAGAGAAGCTGAGCTCGGTGGGGAGGGGGATGGAGCCTACGGCTGGAACTTGCGTCACCCTCAGGAGCAGCATAGTGTGACCACCTTGCTAGCTTGCAAAGAACCTGTCAACAGGGAAACAATGGCAGATGGAAAAGAAGCCAGTGATTCCCCTCCAGCCTTGAGTAGAGGCTACCAGCTCAGAATGGCACTGTCCCTCAACATCGGAACCACAGTTCTTGGTCACCCTGAGACGGGGGAAGGTGGTGAACGTGAAAAGGTGTAAGAGAGATCAGAGGAAAGTGCTTCTTTGGAGAAGGAAGATTTTGCAAAAATTAATTTGCATTTCAGATTTTTTTATGTCAATCCTTTATACAGATAATTTCCTAAATTTTACTCAGCATCACCCAAGGCTTTTAGGTGTTGCTGGCATTGTTTAATTAA
>NW_005359149.1:498124-502533 GCF_000412655.1 Myotis brandtii
AGGGGCACATTGGAGCTGAGCGTCCTTAGGGCTTGGGGAAGAATGTGTCTATTTCTCATACTGCCCAAGCAGGTATTTTAAATCTGTGTTTTATTGCTTTCATATTGTAAAATGTAATTGTGCATTTAGAAAACACATTAAAGGAGAAAAATGTCACCCCAGACCCTGACATAACCACTGAGGATATTTAAGTGCATCTCTTTCAAACCTTTTTCCTCCTTATGGACCAATAACCGCTAAGATCTACCTTAAGGCATCTAAGTTACTGTGGGAAATGAGATATCATCCAAGGCAAATTCCTCTAAATACTCCAAGCTCAAGACAATGTTTTGCCTTCCTCCTGCTCAGGGTTTCTAAGAGCCCTGCAGGAGTCAGTCTGTAACAGCCTTTCTG
Source organism: Myotis brandtii (assembly GCF_000412655.1). NCBI lineage: Eukaryota > Metazoa > Chordata > Mammalia > Chiroptera > Vespertilionidae > Myotis > Myotis brandtii. The sequence goes on from NW_005359149.1 coordinate 498,518, forward strand.
CACCTGCCTCTTGCTTCCAAGGAACCTCAGGTGGCGCTCTGCGGTCCCAAATTTGCATCAGAGTAACATAAAGACAGCATGGCCCATTCTGCCAAATGAACCGTCACAGAAGAAGGGTAATTTCTGCCTTCCTCGCTGGCTCCTAATGGAACATCATTGAGCATTAGGAGAAAAGAACTGCAAAGTATCTTTGTGTACAAAAAAGAAGGTTTTTAACATAAACCTCCTCACCTAGACTGGGGAATGTGGGCTGTGTGCATGTGTTTCTACTACCACCAGCCGATTTGTCATATGTCTGGGTTAACTCAGAGCCACGCACACATATACACACACAAAAAAGCAACCAGCATTGAGAGTTTTTAAACACGAGAGTCTGAGGCATCTGCACATAAATATTGTCTCTGCCATCGTCTAAGTTGACTGGCAAGCTATGGGTGCCTAAGTGGCAAAAAGAAAAGTCACAGAATCAGTGAATGACTAAATGTGTGCGCGTGCCTTCCCTGTTACTGACGGAGATCTGTAGGGATCCTGGACAGCTCTCTCCCACTAGCCAAGTCTCAAAGCCCAACTCAGGACCTACAGCTGAACCCTGCACCAAACCTTCTACTTGTTCAGTGGTGCCGACTCCTCCAAGGCCAGTTTCACTAAAGTTGGGAAACCAGACCCGCAAGGGCCACATTTACATAAGACTACCTACCACCTGATTTCTGAGTTTACCGAAAATGCTCCTTGTTGAGAGAGCTCTTGAGTCCTGAGGATTAGCTGAAATGCTAGTGAAGGAAGAGGCAAGATATTATCACCGCAAGACAGCATGCCAGCTGGCTCTTAGGGGAGGAAATACCCCTCCAGGGTGCCTCTCAGGATGCGCCCTTGAGAGCCATTCATTTTGTAATTAACAGAGAAATACCTAAAATATCGCAGAGGGGCAAAGGAGGCTTAGCTATGCCACTGCTTGCAGACCTTGAGTTAGCAAAAGTCAATGCTCTTTTTTTTAGTCAGAATATTCTAGAAGGGGTGACCTGACAGCCCAATGTTTAGCTGAAAGCACCTCTTCCCAGGGCTCTCTTCCTGCCTAGCACTTGCTCTGTACAGAACCCAGCCGAGCACTCAGGGGGCCAGGCCCAGGGTCCTTACACCAAAGGCTCTTAGTCTACTGCCTGACGAGGCTTTAGCTCGCTTTCAACCAAATTGTTTGGGCCCTAGAATTACTACTTCCTGGTTAACGGGGATGCATGGAGCTTGCCTTAAAATGACACCCCCTAATGAAATCAGAACCAGGATATCAGCAAAACAGAGCAATCCTAGAAAACTAACCAGGTTCTCCCAGCCTCTAAAAAGGGCCCTTCTAATAAAACCTTTAATGGCTGAAACATCACTCCCTAGATATGAACTGCCACTAAGCCCCCTGAAGGTTTTAAAAGTTATTTCTATTTATTTGCAAAGTTGAATCAGGAATTCATTGATTTTAAATTTAAGCTCTCTCTGTGGCCTTGAGCACTCTCTGCCCTTCATCAAAAGCTTGACAATTTTATCTTCTCCCATAGATCTGAGGCGGATGTTTAAGTCTCTTTCTCCCTCTACAAATTTCACTGGGATGTGGGATGTGGTATGGGGGGAGGGGAATGGAGGGTTTTTCTAGTTTGGGGTTGATTTTATTCTTGAGGATTACTCTTTTCCATAAGTTCAGGTGGCCTGATACTAAGTTTCTTCCTGCCATTCTTGGTGGGCTGTTCGTATTTAGATTCTATCACTTGATTCACTTTCCTAATGTGTGGCATTTTCATCTTGTGAACAGATCACCCGCAGCTGGTGACCCCACTGAGCACTTTCTGATATACTGCCTTGGACTGTGTTTATACTGTGTGTCCAAAAGTGGACTGAGCCAGTTTGCTGCTAGCTTTGGCCAAGCTGGGTCATCCGTAAGGGAAAATGGGCCAAAATCGGCAAACAAGAACGGAGCATGGGGTCTGGGTGTCCCTAGGATGTAGGCAGTTTGGCCTCATGGCACCGCTCAGCCCCTCCCCAGATCTGCAGCAGTCTCATCTCCTTTGTAGTCGACAGCACAGCCCAACGCAGCACACAGAAAACGAACTGTCTATGTGCCCTTGTGTGAAAGCACCTAGCCTCTTGGGGGTTCTGTTTTGCTTCCCCTTCAAGGCAATGAGGACACCAGGCTAAGTTACTTCCATCACTCCTTCCAGCTCTGATGCCCTATGAGTCCATGAACTATGCTTCCCCAGGTCAAGAAAAGACTTTCCTTCCCTGGCCAGTGGCTCAGTTGGTTGGAGCATCCTCCCGGTCACCAAAAAGGTTGTGGGTTCAAATCCTGGTCAGGGCACATACAAAAGATAAGAAATGGCCTTCCTAACGTCTGGCTGGTTGAGAGAATAAAAAGCAGGGACTCCCCAGAGGCTGAGGTCTGCACAGGGAAGCTGCTTCCCTCGAGTCCTCCTCCCGCTCTCCGCAGGCCCTGGCCGCCCGGGTGGCCCACAGACCTCCATCTGCTTGACGAGCCTGCCGCGGTCATCTTTGAGGTGACTCTTGGCCTCCAGCTCGTACTCCAGGTCCTTCAGCGTCTGCTCCAGGAGCTGCTTCTTCGTGAGCGCCTCATCCTGAGCTCTCTGGTAGTCCCGCAACTCTTCCTCCATCAGGCGCATCTACAATGAGAAGGGGTTGCTCAGCTGGGGCACATCAGGGGCCCAGAGCCCTTGACAGTGCGAAAGCAGAGCCCGAGGAGGAGCAGGGGGACCCCACTACTGAGGTCAGCAGGCCTGAGTGAGTGCCACTGCCCTTGGGGCCTCAGTTTCCTCTTCTATAAAAAAGGGGGGGGGCTTTTCCAGCTACAGGTAGCAACCCATTGGGTTATAAATTTAATATAGTAGATGTTGACCAGAACTTTAAAATTAAATATAAAAGAACTAGAGACCCAGTGCACGAATTCGTGCACAGGTGGGGTCTGGCTGGCCCGCCCCAATTGGGGCCTATTGGGCCAGGCTGGATGGGGGGAGGGGACCCGGGAGGTTGGCTGGCCAGCCCCGCCCCCTGGTCGAACTCCCGGTCAAATTCCTGTTCAAGGGGACAATTTGCATATTAGCCTTTTATTATATAGAATACTCAGAGTAGAGTACAAGCAAATAATGCTTTGTAAAACTCTTGCACTAAATATTCACATATCTGTAGGGATGTATTACTGGTTGCAATGCAAGAGGTATTTTTCCCCTCCGGTCATGATCAGAAAGCCACTGTGCTATTCTAGCAGATAACTGCTTGCCCACCGGGATCAGCATCATTTCAATAGAGGTTTAAAATTAGGGGGAAATAAAAACAAAAATAATGACCCTCCAAAGCAACCTGCATGCACAAAATCTAATAATATAAACATGCCAGTGAGGTGAAAATCATTGTTCTCTAGAAGAAAAATTAGTGGTCATACTGACAATGCTCTTTTTATCCACAAGGTGGCACTGAGCTAACAGCTTTGAAGGCTGCAACAGACAAGAGTTTGATTCACAGGGATGGGCCTGGTTTTCCACTTCTCTGGAATCTCCCGGAAGGGACCAGCCACCTCCGCATACACTAGGCATTACTGAAACATCTGTGTGGACCGATTCGGTGAAGCCCGAAGCTGTCTGTTTTGTTCTCAACTTCCTACCCTTCTGGAGAAGGCTGAAAGCACAGTCGTAGGAAGACTCCACCATGGGGTTACTTCCTTCAGGGAGTACATGAGGGTAAGTGACAAAGTCAAGAGCAGAATCCTATTGCTTGGGGGAGCTTTTCACAGAAAAGTTGGGAGGGTCAGGGGACCCAATAGGTTAGACTCGTTTAGGAAGACCAGTGGGAAAACTTTCAGATATGTGTTCCTCTCTTGGCTGATGGGATCACCTGGCATTTCCATGAAAACCTCCCCTGGTGAAAACCCTAGTCCGGTTTTGGTGGAAACTGAGTGAAAAGACGACTGTGAAATGAAACTGTGAGTGAAAGCACAAGGGAACACCGTCCCATGGGTCAGGGTTAGG
>NW_005359149.1:503173-509619 GCF_000412655.1 Myotis brandtii
AGTGATCTTCACTTGTTAATTCACTTTTGTCTTAACTGCATGAGCTCAGCAGCTTGACTCGGGGGTATCTGTCATTGCCTTTCAGAATGATGAGGTGTCCGTTTCTGCCATTCAAACGGAAACAGTCTCACAGGGCTCCACCACTGAGAAAGTCTAAGAAGGGCCATCTTGTTTTCATCACAAGGAATCCTTTTTTTCACTAGGGCCCTTTTATAGACAACATTGGTCTCCATCTGACCTTAACTACCCTCTCTGGACCTCAGTTTCCTTATCTGACTAGATCACTAAAGCTCCTTCCAATCTGAAGACTCCAGCAGAAGAACTGTCATAGAAAAGGCAACAGAAGTGCCCAGCCAGTGTAGCTCAGTGGCTCAATGCCAACCATGAACCAGGAGGTCACAGTTCAATTCCTGGTCAGGGCACATGCCCGGGTGTGGGCTCGATCCCCTGTGCAGGGCATGCAGGAGACAGCCAATCAATGATTCTCATCATTGATGTTTCTATCTCTCTCTCCCTCTCCCTTCCTCTCTGAAATCAATCAAAATATTTTTTTAAAGAAAAGGAAGGAAGGAAAGGAAGGAGGGAGGGAGGGAGGGAGGAAGGAGGGAAGAAAGAGCAACAGAAGCAGTTTGCAAGGGTCACTCTGACACTATGGTTTTCTAAAATCAAAACTGCACACCAGGTGTTTGCTGTTATCCTGGTGAATATCTGAGTCCTCCACCCACCTGCTATAGAATGAAATGAGTTTTTAATGCCAAAGAGAACTGTGATGCCAATAAGCTAATTTCAGTTTTTCCTTGGATTCCTGTATCCTATGACCCTGCGGCAGGGGGGACATGCTCCCAGGATCCTTTCAGACGTGTTCTAGAAGTCTGTAATAAGTATCCATTGTTCTTCCACACACTTAACACTGACTCTCGGGCAACTTTTCTTTGATCATCGAAGATATTAAAAGTTTGTTTTTTAAAGAAAAACATGTTTTCCTGTGGAATCTTAGTGCTCTTGGAACTGCTTATGAAAAAAAGTAAGACTTAGAATAAAAAAAATAAAATAAAAATAATGTTAGTATTCAGGATATACAGACTTTTTGCTATCTAGCCCTGCGTGTTAATTATTAAATCATTACTATTTTGTATATTTTTAAAGAGGGAGCAACAAACAGATGCTCAGAAAATTGGGGCAATGTGCTCAAGGTCATGCAGCTGGCGAGAAGCATACATAGCAATCAGCACTCACTGTATGTGCATTTCGGAGCCTTTGGCTTTCCATTAAAATAATCAAAACCATTCCCTTTATGTTTCAGTCCTTTAGAAGTCGAGACTTAAGGGAACTAACAATTGGGTTACTTTGTTCTATTATTCTTCACTATAAAACCAAAAATATGTTTTAATAATTCCAATACTCATAAATTCCTGAAGATTTCTTTTTGTCTCCATTATTGTTATTCTGAAAGTCTTGTCTACCACTCCCACTCCAATAAAAGTCTGTATTTTCTAAGACTGGCAGAAAAAAAGAACACCATGGTTACTATAATCCTTGTTCTAGGACTAAATTAAAACATTAATACATATGAATCATTTGGACACAGCTGGGCACACCACTGGAGCTCCATAAATGGCAGCTAATCTTTTTAGGCAGAAAATCTTGGATTCATCAAGGAAATGGTCAAGTTACAGTCTTGTCAATTTCACCTCAGAGGTCCTGGGTGCGTTGTGCCTTAGCAAGCCATTGATCCCATGTAACCATCCAGAGCGTTAAGACGGAGGAATCAAGCATGTGATGTTGACTTAAGAATCCACCCCCAGTCTTCCTAGAAGTGCAGTCTGGAAGGGTACTCTGAATAAGGGTGGAACCAGGAGCTGGTCTGGCCTGGCATTACCTCCTCCTGCATTTTTGAGGCAGTCAGACGGGACTTTTCTGCCTCTAGGGTTTTCTCCTTCAACTGCCTTTGCATTTCTGCAAGCTCCCTGCGATTCTTCTCCTTGTAGTCATCCAGCTGGTTCTGGAGCTCCAGCGTTGACGTGCGGGACACCTCGACAATGTCGGCCATCTGGAAGAAGTGACACGGGGTGAGCCCACCTGCACGCTCCATCTGGGGTCAGGGAGCTAGCTTTGGGGGCCATCTAACAGGTCGCATCTCCTCCTCTTTCCCCTACAGCCTCTCCAAAGACTCTCCAAAGCACCTAGTCATGGGCTGTCCAGGTGTAGCCACCTCTAACTGGGGAGCAGCTAGGCCCAGAATCCAGAGGGGCTGGCATAGTCTAGACCTGTTTCCCTGTATCTGGGATTCTCAACAAGCCCAATGAGCTGTTCCAGGGGATCTGCATTTGTGCTTTCACATAACTGCAGGTTCCTTAGCTTTCATCAGCCCCCAGAGGGGCTGAATCCCACACCCTCTCCTCCCCGGGCTCCCTCCCTCCACTCTCTCGCCTCTTCCTGCTCCCTCACCTCCTTCTGCAGTTTCTCAATGGTCTTGTCAAGATGCCAGCGCTCATTCTCCATTTCGTTCTTCATTCTCCTTAACTGCTCCTTCTGCTCAGCCTCCTCTCTTAGCTTCTCGGACAACTGCTTCTGCTCCTGGGTGGCCCGACTCAGACTTGCCTGCAGATGGCAGGGAAAGGGCAGTGTTGTCGTCAACCCACCAGGTCAGGCACAGGAACAGGCGGCAGAGCGGGTTTCACAACCACACCACAGAGCGATCAGACACGTTACATCGGTAACAAGGAAAAGGATCCAAGTAAAGCCCTCCCAGAGACACAAGGATACTGCTGCTTCTGAAGTTCAGGGGCCAAGCTGCCTTGGCCCAAAGCATGTAGAGGCAGACAAAGGGTGCAAAACGGCCAAGGCTGCTGAGGGTGGCGATTCAGGATAGTGTCTGAAAACCTGACTGCTCACGCTTGGAAAGTGAGGTAAAGTTATGTATGAGTCTGGCCTGTGCGGCTCAGTTGGCTGAATGTTGCCCGTGCACCCAAAGGTCACTGGTTTGATTCTTGGCCAGGGCACATGCCCAGGTTGCGGGTTCAATCCCCAGTCGGGGTGCACATGGGAGGCAACTGATAGATGTTTCTCTCTCACATTGATGTTTCTCTCTCTCTCTGCCTCTCCCTTCCTCTCTCTCTAAAAATCAATTAAAAACACATATTTTTTAAAAAAGTTATACATGAGGCCAACCTAAACCTACGTGGCAATTTACATGTTGTGATCTACAGCGTTGCACCTAACATTCTTGAATTTGCTCTGCTGTGCAGATGATCGTTACAGCTAACAATGAATCTATGAGGACAGAGAACACGTCCACAGGCCAAGAGCCCACCTGGGTACAGGGAGCTGTAATCATCATAATCCAGGGTTGGACTCATCCCCAGCAGAAAAAGAACTTGGCAATCCACAGGGTGATGACTTGATAAGTAGGAGGTGTTACAGGGAGAGGCACTAGTCAGAAAAGTGCACGCGTGGTTACCTAGTGACTCAGCACCAAATACTAGTAGTTAAAATGCAACCATCTTGGGGGGCGACATTTCCCCTGGGTTTCCCTGGATCTCTCATCTCACAGCCTCACATACACTGAAGCCTTCATATGAAAAACATGCAATTCTAAAGCAAAATCCTAAGGCAGTGGTTCTCAACCTTCTGGCCCTTTAAATACAGTTCCTCATGTTGTGACCCAACCATAAAATTATTTTCGTTGCTACTTCATAACTGTAATGTTGCTACTGTTATGAATCGTAATGTAAATATCTGATATGCAGGATGGTCTTAGGCGACCCCTGTGAAAGGGTCGTTCGACCGCCAAAGGGGTCGCGAACCACAGATTGAGAACCGCTGCCCTAAGGTATCTCGGGAAGGTCACAGCGGCTTCTGTAAATGGCTGAGGGCTGAGACCACCGGTGTGAGGATGTCAAGAAGAGACACAGCTCAGAATGGGGCAGCAGGACCCACACATGGGGGGTCCTCCGGAGAATGTCGGGAGGTGCTGAGGGCTGAGTGGGTTCGTTCGTACAGGTACCGCTGAGGACCTGCTCAGTCAGTGTCCCTGCAGAGGCTGCACACCAGTGGTTTATATGTTTACAGTGCTTCACAGTTTACAAGCTGCTGTCACGTGCAATAACTCAGGCATCTTGAAAACACTCCCAAATCACTTCAGGCACTGCTGGTTTGCATGTGAACAGCTCTGTTGGCCAACCACCTGACCTGGGGCCAAACAGCCACCTGTGAAGGCGTCCTTGCCCCCCTGGCTACATGCAAAAAATCAGCCAACCCAGCCGGCTGCTGGAGTTAATTGCTGTGGGGATCCAAAGTCAACAGAAGTGGCTGGGGGGAAACAAAGGTGCTAAGGAAAGGTAATCAGAAGTTCAGCGTGGGGCCATTAGCAGGAGTGCTTCCCACCACAGCCCAGCTGGGCACACACCAGAGACGGGGTCAGTGCCTGGGATCTGCCTGCGGCTGATTCAGTGGTGTTAGGGCCAAGGGGGGCATGCAGGGTAAGGTGAGCAGTGTATGGTTCCATTGTGTGGAAAAAAACTCTCAGAAACATGTATCTCAAGATGTAAGTTCTTGAAAAACAATAATACCAATACAGAGGGCAGTCAATGGCTTTCCATAGAACCTTCAGGATCCATCTCAATCCCTACACCTACCTACAGGTCCCCCCAGCCTCTCCTTTTCTTCCTCCTGGATCCCAATGCCAGGTCTCTGGGTCAGCAGACAAGCCAACCCCTGCTCTATTCAACCTCCATGTGATGGGTGCATTTCAGCTCCACCCCTGGCTCAACCCACCCAACTCTGCTCTCCTGCACCACTGGAGACCAAGGCTCACACACTGTGGGGCTGGGGCCCAGCCAACACCCATCCCCTCAACACACACACACACACACACACACACACATTTTCTTAGAAGAATAGTTTTCACTAAATTATTTTTTAAATATTTCTTGTATGCTTGCCTCTCTTGCAGGGTAGTAAGATCTGTAAAGGCGAGGAATCAATTTTCTATCTGGGTATATCTCATAACCCAGACTCACTGTGAGCATATAATAAAACTCATTGGTTGAAAATTAATATCTATTCCCAAAAGTGACCTAAAGACTTCTTATACCTGAGTCATCAGGCAAAGGTACAGTCCTCCTTCCTGAAAATGCGGATTCTGGCCCTTTCTGATGGAATCCACAATTCTTCTTGGAGTGGGGCCCGAAAATTTGCACTTGAAAGTGCCCAGTTAATTCTAATATACTCTGAAGTTTAGAGATGCTGTTTAGCACATCTCTCTAGCTTTTCCTCTTTGGTTATTTAAGAAATAATGTTCCGATACATCACTGCTGAGAAAACATGTCCCAAATTCACATGAAACATGCCCCAAATGGCAACTTTGCATTTGGCAGTTAGGAGTGAAATGCTCTGTAGCTACCGTGACTATATTTCCAAGACCAGCAATACAAGCCCCTTGACTAATACTAGGGTCTAAACTTGGGGAAAATTTATCAACTTGATAAATTTATTATTCATGAAGGTGCAACAGATCGCTAAAGGCAAGGAGGTTTTGACATGTAAAACGCTCCCTCCCAGGGCTAAGCCCCTGCAGGGGCCAGCCTTGGGAAGAGGCATGCAGAAGGCGGAGCTGCCTATCAGCTTCCAGATTTTAGAGAAGCCCTCATGTTTTAGGGTGACGGTTCACTAACTTTTCACAGCACTAACTTTTGAGACCAGATAATTCAGGTTAACAGTGATAAGGTGGCCGGGCCCTTCTTAAATCCCTGCTGGATTGTGTGAGGATGGCCACACACTGCACGAAGCATCCGAACCATCTCCCCACCTGGGAAAGCAGGCCCAAACACAAGTAACAGGTGAGGGATAACTTCCAAGGCAAGGACAGAGCTGGGGGCGTGGGGGGGGGGGCAGTGGCTGCATTATCTGTAGGCCTTGAGGCTGTCATCTGTTCTCTCCCCTGGATTGACTAGGAGCCTGGACTCACTGCTGGTGAACAACTTCCTTCCGCGTGAAACACCAAAGGACGATGCGATTGAGGGCCTGTAATAGCTGCGCCCAGCGCTCCGTGTGAGCGTGACATGAGGTGCAGATCTCTGTCCATACAGAGGACTAACGTTTCTCCTCTTTCTGTCCCCAACTGGCTCACAGACGGAAACCCCACATTTTGGCGGCTGGGCTGCAGCCATCACAAGTCTTAAACAGGGGCACAGGGAAATGACCATCCACACAAAATCAACTAAACAGAACAAGAGTTTGTAACAAAGATCTGGAAGGCCCTGACTGGTTTGGCTCAGTGGATAAAGCGTCGGCCTGCGGATTGAAGGATCCCAGGTTCGATTCCGGTCAAGGGCATGTACCTTGGTTGCGGGCGCATCCCCAGGAGGGGGTGTGCAGGAGGCAGCTGATCGATGTTTCTCTCTCATCTATGTTTCTAGCTCTCTATCCCTCTCCCTTCCTCTCTG
>NW_005359149.1:509645-519544 GCF_000412655.1 Myotis brandtii
GGAGAGGGGGAGAGGGGGAGAGAGAGAGAGAGATCCAAAGCAAGGACACTGAGATCACCAAAGTCAGGGGGAAGAACAAACAAACAGGGTTTTATTATATATAAAGTCAAGGTCTCTGTCAAAAGCCAGAAGGAAGGTGGAGACCACTGAAGGCTGAGGGCCCTGAGTTAAGGGGACCTGAGAGAATCCTAGTACCTGGCTCCTCTCCTCCACCCCAAGGGGTAAAGCTGGGTACTGGGTACGGAGAGGAAAGCTGCCATGAGGCCTACAAATCTGGATGCTGCCTGCGGGCAGCTCTCACCACTTCTCACGGCCCCTCCCCCACCTGCCCTCGAGCTCCTAATGGAAAACTTTAACAACCTCCTCCCAGACAACTGCTCAAAAACCCCAGCTTTCACCTTCTCAGGGGCTTTCACCTTCTCAGGAACTCGCCTGAGGGATGGTCGGTGCTGGTTCTTTAAACCGAGAGAGCAGGGAGACACCTGGGTCACATGGAGGTCACTGTGCAAAGTCAACTTAGAACTTCAGGGCAGACTATTTTTTAGAACGCACTTCAATCAAGCTTTCTAACCTTCCAGTGGGAAAAGCTAATTTTCTAAGAACCTACTGATTTTGATGGAGATAGCTATTTAGTTTCAAGGGAAGGACTTCCTCCAGCTCCTGCCAAAGCCATCTTCAAGGTCTGCACTCGCTGGAGTCTGTTTGCCCAGAGGAGAGAGAAACTTGGCTTCTGCCAGAGAACCAATCAACGCCACGGGGCCTGGGGGACAGCCCTGCCCGCCTTCTCTCACAGGTCACGTTTATATCGGGAAAGCTGTCAAGCTCTTTAACGTCGAGATCAGCATTTTTCTTTTTTAATATATTCTTATTGATTTCAGAGAGGAAGGGAGAGGGAGATCAGAGAGAATCATTGATCGGCTGCCTCTTGCATGCCCCACAGGGATCGAGCCTACAACTCCGGCACGTGCCCCGACCAGGAATCAAAGCAGGACCTCCCGGTTCATAGGTGGACCTCCCGGTTCATAGGTTGAGCCATGCCCGCTGGGCAGGATTTTTCAACCCTGGTACTACTGACATTTGGGGCCAGACCCTTCACTGCTGTGGGGCTGTCCTGTGCCCTGTAAGATGTGCAGCAGCATCCCTGGCCTTTCCCCACTAGATGCCAGCAGTATCTCCCCTCGTGTGAGAATCAAAACTTTCTCCAGAGACCGCCAAATGTCCTCCAGGGAAGACCCGCTGGTCTGGGTGGACACTCTGAGGTCAGTGGTTACTACGAAGGAGCTACCCGGGAGGCGAGGACCGATGGCAATCTGTACACATCCCTCCGCCTCTGCTTCTCGGGCTCCCTGTGTGAGGGATAGAGATGACAGCCTCCGTGTTTACCTGAGCCTCTTCCAGCTCACTCTGCAGGGCCCTTTTGGCTGCCGTGGCTTCCTTTTCTTCCTTTCTTGCACACACGAGGGCCTCCTCTAACTGTCGGATTTCCCCCTACGACAAAACATGGGGTCAAGGTGTGCTCAGACGTGTGCTGCGGCTACGCGGCGGGCTCGGTGCAGGAGGGGAGTGAAGGAGACACAGCCCCAGCCCGAGTGTCCTGGGCCAAGGTGGCACACAACAGCCGTGCTCCTGGATGCGTGTGCCTGTCTGCAGTTCCGTGCTCAGCCAGACGTGAACACCTGAATCACCTGGGATGGATTTTGGAAAACACCGATATCCAGCCTCGCCCCTGGGGCAGGTACTGAGGGAACCGACTCCGGCACCCAGTCTTGGAAAAGGCTTCCGGGTGACTCTGACCTTAGGGGGACCTCTGTTGGAGCGCATCTCCCTTTACATGTCTTTTGTCCCCTCTTTTACTGTCAGCGGCCCTCATTACCTGTCTCTTTAGAACAGCCCCCCCCTCTAGAAACCCGGCAAACCAGAGCTGGTTTGTTAAATTGGTTTGGGACTTCAAACACCGTCAACTGTGTGTTAACAGAGAATAAATGGTGACGAGAGAGAACAGACCCAAGGGGGCTGCTGAGACGGCCTTTTTGGGGATGGGGAGGCCGCTGCTCGGTGTCCAAACGTTGAGCGTGTCTGCCGTCTGCGTGATCAGGGTTCCTGTGCCTACCCAGGCGTGCCCCACCCTGCCTTCATCAGCCCTGCTCCCAGGCCTCACTAGGAGCTCAGCTCCCATTCAAACCACTTGTGGGGAAACAAACAGCATGGCTTGCAGAGAGGACACAGTCCCGAGTGCTTGGACCTTTCCTACTAAATGATGGCAACGCACCCCTCCCCGCTCCTGACACGGCTCACACAGGAAGGCAGATCCGCCTCCGCCCAGCGCCGAGAGCCCCCCTCACCTCGTACTTCCTGAGGGTGTCCTTGGCTTTGGCCTCGTCGCCTTGAAGGTCAGCAGCCTGCCTCTGCAGCCGCGCCACGCTCTGCTCCAGCTCGCCCAGGCTGCCCCGCAGCCGCTCATTCTCCTCCTCCAGGGCCTGCACGCGCAGCTCAGCATCCACCTGGGCCTGCTGTGAGGTGCTCCGACTGGCCAGGACCTCGACATTCTGTGCAAAACATGGAAACCAGTGTCAAGGGGCAGTCCCCAGCTCGGAGGACAGCTGACATGTATTAAGAAACCATGACGTGCCCTGGTTGGTTTGCCTCAGTTGTTAGAGCTTCAGCCCTCGGACTGAAGGATCACAGGTTTGATTCCGTAAACCGGGGGCTGGCACACTGCAGCCAGCAGGCCAGGTCCAGCCCACCACCTGCGTGAAAAATGCAGTGTTACTGGAACACCACCACACCCGGACACGCTGCCGATGGCTGCCTTCCTGCTAGGGGCTGGCACACTGCAGCCAGCAGGCCAAGTCCAGCCCGCTGGCCACCTGCGTGAAAAATGCGGTGTTACTGGAACACCACCACACCCGGACACGCTGCCGATGGCTGCCTTCCTGCTACCACAGCAGAGTGAGGAGTTGTGGCCAAGACAACAAGGCCTGTGGTGTCACGAAGCCCGACGAACTTACGAATCTGGCTCTTCACAGAAAGCTTTAACCCTTGCCTGTGTAAGTGCTTGATGTCTAGAGGAGGCCCTTGTGCGCATGAGAAAGGAAGAGAAAGAAGCCAGAAGGGCCCTGGAGAGTGAGCTAGGAGATGCTCAGGTAAGCACTGAGGGCTCACACAGGTCTTCAACCTTGAACAACTCTAGGAGGTGAGTACTGTTCTTATCGTCATTTTAAAGACAAGACGCTGAGACTTGGGTGGATTAAGGGACTTGTCCACATTCACTCAGGAGGCAATGCATGCAGGCAGACCGAATCCGCAACCTGTTCCATAACCTTTGGCCACTGCCTCCCGGTGGGTTCACTTTCCTGACCCCTCACCATATGCAGGGCCTCTTAATAGAAGCTCTTGATGAAGGACAGTTTCTGTGTATAGATGTTCTTTAATGTCCAACACCAATTGAGAAATTAAAATGTGTTTTAATTACAATATAGCTCATAGTGCAAGCTCTAGGCACTATCACCTGAAAATGAGCCTGTGCTGCACACAAGTCCTAACAGAAGGAACAGCAGCAATAGCAGGATGGTTCTTATTAGTCCCAGATGTCTCATGGACTTATCATTTTTTTTTGGCTCAGTAACCTGAAGTGATGATAAGTGGCCTTGTCCAGAATTCCACCTCTCCCGGCAGATCTCTCACCTTCCATTTCTCTGCTACTACAACGATGCCCAGATTAGCATACCGACTGCTCACGAAACAGCAATGCAGATGTCTGCAAGGAAAGGAAGGCCCAGGGAGGGCGAGGTTCAGCTCAAAGGCTATGTCACAGCCCACCTGGGAGAGCTAGATGCCGGGATTGCTTGCTTGCTTGCTTGCTTGCATAGCCGTTCAGAAAGATCTTTAAATCTTTTAGCAGTACAGTAAGCTGTATTATCTGGAACTTAACCAAGTAGAGAGTTTCAGAAACCACTGCATCTTTTCACAACCCAAATGTTCAGTTCTATACATTCTACTGAGTCAGAACACAGCGGACATGGCGAGGAGAACTCAGGGGCCCAGCAGCTGAAATTTCTCGGCACTTCTTGGATATCATCTCCTACTTAAACCAACAAGATGAACGAGGAGAAGCAACGTGTGGCAGAAAGCTTGAAGACGGATCTAAGGAATCCAATAACTGGTCAGACCAGGGAAAGAAAAAGTCAGAATGCCCATTCCTGCCCTAATTTTTCCATCTATATATATAAAAGCCTAAGCAACTGTCTGACCAGAAAGATCTTTAAATCTTTTAGCAGTACAGTAAGCTGTATTATCTGGAACTTAACCAAGTAGAGAGTTTCAGAAACCACTGCACCTTTTCACAACCCAAATGTTCAGTTCTATACATTCTACTGAGTCAGAACACAGCGGACATGGCGAGGAGAACTCAGGGGCCCAGCAGCTGAAATTTCTCGGCACTTCTTGGATATCATCTCCTACTTAAACCAACAAGATGAACGAGGAGAAGCAACGTGTGGCAGAAAGCTTGAAGACGGATCTAAGGAATCCAATAACTGGTCAGACCAGGGAAAGACAAAGTCAAATTGCTCATTCCTGCCCTAACTTTCATATATATGCCTAAGTGACCATCTGACCGTCCAGTAACTATGATGCACACTGACCACCAGGGGGCAGACGCTCAACGCAGGAGCGGAAACCACAGGCATGGAAACATGGAACAGACTGATGAAACAATCTCAGAGGAAAGGGGGAGGGGTGAGGGCGGGAAGAGATTAACCAAAGATCTTATATGCATACTAGGGTCCCTTGGCCTGGCCTGCAGGGATCGGGCCAAAACCAGCTCTCCGACATCCCCCAAGGGGTCCTGGATTGTGAGAGGGTGCAGGCCAGGCCGAGGGACCCCACCGGTGCACAAATCTGTGCACCAGGACTCTAGTTAGAAGATAAGACACTACAAAGCTACAGTTATCAAGACAGGGTAGTACTGGCAAAAGGATACACGTATAGATCAATGGGATAGAATTTGGATCCCCAAAATACATCCTCAAATCAACCGATTTTCAACGAAGGGGCTAAGACAATTCAATGGGGAAAAAACAGTCTTCAACAAATACTGCTAGGACAAATGGATGTATATATCCATGTGCAAAAGAAAGAAGAAATCAGACCTCTTCCTTACACCAAACACAAAAACTAACTCAAAATGGACCACAGACCTAAATGTACAAGAACACAGACCTAAAACTACAAGAACAGGACAAGGACACAAAACAGGATCTGGTTTAACCTGGACTGGGGCCTAACTGGCACCCTGACACACTAGACAAAGGAGCTCATGCTGTGTTTTGATGTTTAGAACTTGGTATTTTCAGTTTGAAAGTTGTGGGATACATTCTGATCCTGAGAGGACTGAGCAGGCAAGAAGATCCCTCAGTGTGACCAACAGGGGTCGGCTCCAGTCCCAGCTCCCAGCTCCCAGCTCCCAGCTCCACAGGGCAAGCGAGCAGGAGCTTGTGTGTGTTCAGATGCTCAGTCCCGTTTGTAACACGTTTTTCTTTGTGCCTTCATAGTGCGGTAGACCACATTATGTTTACAAATAAATTAACTTAAGCCTCTGTTGACAGTCCTTTCCCGAACCCCTTCCCTGTCCCCACCCTGCCACATGCACCCAGTCCACTATTTTATATAAAGCCCAGAGGACAAACTTCCTCTTTCTGAAACCATCCCTGACTCACCTGCAGCAGTCCTGGAATCTAAAAACCTCAAAACCATATCCCTTTGTTCAAGGCAAGTCCCCCAAGCAATTCTACTCCGTGACTTCCCAGTGAAAAGAAACCTGGCTGAGAGGATCTCCAAAAGCCCTTGCAACTTGGAACTTTGATCTATGCGTCGTCTTTTCCAGATGCTTACAATGTGTCTCATGAATGTGGCAAAGGCAGCGGAAGGCCACCAAGGCCAGAGCTGGTCAAGATCCACTCGGACAGGAGGTCACTGGGGACAGCCGCTGACCTCACTTAAGCTGCTGGAGCTGCACTTCAGCGATTCTTTGATCTTCAGTTCTGCCTGTCCTGAGACTCGAGAGGAGGTTCCATCATAAGGAGCACACAGTTTCTAACCACCCATTTAGCGTGTCATGTCGCCTATGTGATACCTATTTTTAAAAGGATTACATTGATTTACTTTTTAACATTTTAACTATTATTCAGTCATAAGTAGTTAAGAAACAGCAATTTCAATTCCTCTGCCACTTATTCTAAAAGGCTGAAGGCACCTCACTGCGTCGGCACCGCGGAGGCAAAAGCAGCAGATGTGCTGTGTTCCACGGTTTTTCAAGGTCAGACCATCCCCTACAATTGCACTGAATCACTTCTGCACCCACCCGACAGTCAAGGCCAAAGGCTGGGTAACAGTGTGTGGGTGGTGTAACAAAGTCAAATTGCTCATTCCTGCCCTAACTTTCATATATATGCCTAAGTGACCATCTGACCGTCCAGTAACTATGATGCACACTGACCACCAGGGGGCAGACGCTCAACGCAGGAGCGGAAACCACAGGCATGGAAACATGGAACAGACTGATGAAACAATCTCAGAGGAAAGGGGGAGGGGTGAGGGCGGGAAGAGATTAACCAAAGATCTTATATGCATACTAGGGTCCCTTGGCCTGGCCTGCAGGGATCGGGCCAAAACCAGCTCTCCGACATCCCCCAAGGGGTCCTGGATTGTGAGCAGGCCGAGGGACCCCACTGGGGCACGAATCTGTGCACCAGGCCTCTAGTTAGAAGATAAGACACTACAAAGCTACAGTTATCAAGACAGGGTAGTACTAGCAAAAGGGTACACATATAGATCAATGGGATAGAATTGGGAGCCCACAAATTCATCCTCATATCAACTAATTTTCAACAAAGGGGCTAAGACAATTCAATGGGGGAAAAAACAGTCTTCAACAAATGCTGCTAGGACAAATGGATATATATATCCATGTGCAAAAGAAAGAAGAAATCAGACCCCTTCCTTACACCAAACACAAAAAATAACTCAAAATGGACCACAGACCTAAATGTACAAGAACACAGACCTAAAACTACAAGAACAGGACAAGGACACAAAACAGGATCTGGTTTAACCTGGACTGGGGCCTAACTGGCACCCTGACACACTAGACAAAGGAGCTCATGCTGTGTTTTGATGTTTAGAACTTGGTATTTTCAGTTTGAAAGTTGTGGGATACATTCTGATCCTGAGAGGACTGAGCAGGCAAGAAGATCCCTCAGTGTGACCAACAGGGGTCGGCTCCAGTCCCAGCTCCCAGCTCCCAGCTCCCAGCTCCACAGGGCAAGCGAGCAGGAGCTTGTGTGTGTTCAGATGCTCAGTCCCGTTTGTAACACGTTTTTCTTTGTGCCTTCATAGTGCGGTAGACCACATTATGTTTACAAATAAATTAACTTAAGCCTCTGTTGACAGTCCTTTCCCAAACCCCTTCCCTGTCCCCCCCACCCTGCATGCACCCAGTCCACTATTTTATATAAAGCCCAGAGGACAAACTTCCTCTTTCTGAAACCATCCCTGACTCACCTGCAGCAGTCCTGGAATCTAAAAACCTCAAAACCATATCCCTTTGTTCAAGGCAAGTCCCCCAAGCAATTCTACTCCGTGACTTCCCAGTGAAAAGAAACCTGGCTGAGAGGATCTCCAAAAGCCCTTGCAACTTGGAACTTTGATCTATGCGTCGTCTTTTCCAGATGCTTACAATGTGTCTCATGAATGTGGCAAAGGCAGCGGAAGGCCACCAAGGCCAGAGCTGGTCAAGATCCACTCGGACAGGAGGTCACTGGGGACAGCCGCTGACCTCACTTAAGCTGCTGGAGCTGCACTTCAGCGATTCTTTGATCTTCAGTTCTGCCTGTCCTGAGACTCGAGAGGAGGTTCCATCATAAGGAGCACACAGTTTCTAACCACCCATTTAGCGTGTCATGTCGCCTATGTGATACCTATTTTTAAAAGGATTACATTGATTTACTTTTTAACATTTTAACTATTATTCAGTCATAAGTAGTTAAGAAACAGCAATTTCAATTCCTCTGCCACTCATTCTAAAAGGCTGAAGGCACCTCACTGCGTCGGCACCGCGGAGGCAAAAGCAGCAGATGTGCTGTGTTCCATGGTTTTTCAAGGTCAGACCATCTCCTACAATTGCACTGAAATCACTTCTGCACCCACCCGACAGTTAAGGCCAAAGGCTGGGTAACAGTGTGTGGGTGGTGTAAGGAGGCAGGTTCTCTCAGGCCCTGCTCTGGGGCCAGGAACTGATACGCGCTCCCAGAAGGCAGGTTGTTAGCATCCATTAAAACGATAATGTGCCTTCTCTCCGACCCAGCAACGTTTCCTCTAACACTCATCCTACACGTGTGCAAAAGGACATATAAAAAAGGTTATTAATTGCAGCAGCATAAGAGCAAAAGATTGAAAACAACTAAATGCCAATTAATCAGGCATTAGCTACATGTTATATTAGTGTGATTAAAAAAAAAAGGAAAAGAAAGTGAAGAAAATGCAAGAAACAGACTATGACACATGGCATACTCCTGTTTGTATAAGAAGGGAGTAGGAGGGATAGAGATGTATGTACTTGGCTACACAAGTAACACCGACTGACTGGTGTGAGGGAGGGATTCGGGTTATGGAAAGAAGTAGAGGCAGGGATTCCATTGCAAACCCTCTCATGACTTTTGAACTATGGAAATTCAACAGATATCAAATTTTTAAAAAAATATATTGTTTTCTTTGAAAAATGTGACTATCCATGGCCACAGGCATGTACTTGGAGGACAACCACCTCCCCTGCCCAGTGCTCACCTCCTCCAGCCCCCAGAAGCCCTTCCCGGCACCTTCACAGATACGCGAGGCCTGAAAGATAGCAGCCCCGAGCCCAGGGAGCAGCTGTACAAACAGAGCGCGGCGCCAACTCTCCCACGCTGGCTGACATAGTTAAGAAATTCCTTTTCACCACATATAGCTGGGAGAGTGGAAAGGGCCAGATGGCCCCGGACTTGCACTTAAGGAAGCGCTGCTCCAAACCTCCACCCAGCAACCCTGAGGCAGAGAAGTAAATGTGGGGCGATGAGAGACATCCGCGGACTGCGGAGAACTGTCTCCAAGGCCTGGGTTTTTCCATTAAAAATGCACGTACATGTAGCATTCGACACCAGAACATTTTTCATTCCACTCTGTGTCTCTCTTTATATTCCGATACCGTGTCATTGGTGTTCCGGGAAAATGTGCCACTTCTACTCTGGAGCATTGCCAAGCACTCTCCTCCCTGGCCACCCAGCACACGTGCACACCTCCCAGCCCGAGTAACACAGACATGAATCATCTCAAGAATGGGATTCTCAGTTTTAATCCTGAAATGCGTATCTAACAGCGCAGAAGGAAAAGCAGTCTCATTCAGGCTGCACCTCGATTCTGGTCCCGGGGCCTTTCAGCCGGCCTGGTCTCACGGGGCCTTAGTTTCCTCATTTGCAAAAGGGGGAGGAAGCTACCGAACGTGGAGCTATTGGAAATATCTAGTTAGTGAGGTGGTGGCTCGTACGGTGGCCCCTGTTTTACCAGCAGGCCAATGAAACCCACATGCGTTTCCCAAAGGGGCAGGGCTTTGCACGGCTCACCCACATCCTTAAACTTGGCCTTATATAGCAAAGTGCACATCTTTACCAGGTATACATCAAGCCCAGGTTTCTCAAAAGAGAGACTGAGATCTTTGAACCGTCTCTCCAGGACAACTGTACCGCAGAAATTAGATGACCCCTTGTTATTTCAAGGGCAAGTGAGGTTTCTTGGTTGGCTAATCCGTTAAAAATGGAGCTCTGCCCTAACCGGTTTGGCTCAGTGGATAGAGCGTCAGCCTGCGGACT
>NW_005359149.1:519842-521053 GCF_000412655.1 Myotis brandtii
GATGTAACAAGACAATAAAACACAGAACCTGGCTAGAGAACCTGGCTAGGCTGCTGATCAACTGAACGCTGCCTCCGTGTCCTTCCTTCTTCGCCGACTCCGTCCACACCTTTGGGAACCCCTGGACCTGCTGGGGCTGGACCCCGGCAGAAACCGGCCAGATGACAGTTTTGAAGTAACTGAGTCTGCAGGCCTCAGAGGCTGTGAGTAAAGGTTGAGAGGCTAGCGGCTGGTTCTCCGGGGCCACCCCCGCCGGCTGGATGGCTCTGTGCAGGAAGGCAGTGGGGGCCGTGTCACTGCCCAGCGAGCTGATCGTGCACATCCTCTCCTTCCTGCCGGCGCCCGACCGCCTGCGGGCCTAGGCCTCCTGCTCACACTGGCGTGAGTGCCTCTTCCACCCGGCCCTCTGGTGCCAGCTCCACGTCTGCCTCCGGGTCTCCCTGGTGGAGCAGCCTTGGCTCGAGTTCCTCATGCGCAAGTGCGGCCGGTTCGTGCGGGAGCTGCGCATTGAGTGTCAATAACTTGCCATAACTCACCAAGTATAACCGTGTCACACTTAATGAAGATTCTGTTCACATTCTGTTTTGTTTTGTTTTTCATTGCCCTACTGGTGATTTTCCTGCTTATAAAACCACCTAAAAGATGCTCCCTTTCACTCAGACTTATAAATCGGTGATTACATAGATTAAAAATGTGACTGATTTTCTTCACAATCTCCTCGTGAAATAAGTCACTATATGCTGAAAGCCGGTCCATCCTTGCTGCTTGACACAGTCGCTACAGGGAAGAAACATCTGTACAGCATATGTTTCAAGGGACCTGGCGTATATGGCATACTGTTCTTAATATGTTTGCTCCCCTTCTTGGCGCTATGTGTTTCAACCAAGGTCACTTCTCCTAGAAAGGTTGTTTCCCCAGGTAGGGATTTTTCCCTGAAGTTAGGGAGGGGATAAAACCCCTTAACTAAGTGCCAGGCTGGTAGTTAATCACTTTAACTACGAACAATCACGCTTAAGCTACATAATCTTTACTCCCAGGAATGGAGATAAGAAACACCCTAACCTTTGGAATAGAAATTGATAGGAATAAGATCAACTGGTATAAATACAGATGTAACAAGACAAGAAGACACAGAACTTGGCTGGAGATCCTGGCTAGAGAACCTGGCTAGGCTGCTGATCAACTGAACGCTGTCTCTGTGTCATTCCTTC
>NW_005359149.1:521363-523088 GCF_000412655.1 Myotis brandtii
CAGTGGTTCTCAACCTTCTGGCCCTTTAAATACAGTTCCTCATGTTGTGACCCAACCATAAAATTATTTTCGTTGCTACTTCATAACTGTAATGTTGCTATTGTTATGAATCGTAATGTAAATATCTGATATGCAGGATGGTCTTAGGCGACCCCTGTGAAAGGGTCGTTCGACCGCCAAAGGGGTCGAGACCTACAGGTTGAGAACCGCTGTTCTAAAGGGTTCCCTGGTGGTGTCACCGATGCTGGTCTGCGGCTCCCACTTTGAGGAGTGCGGTCTGGGCTGAGAGGCTGCTCAGACCGCAGGGCCAGCTGTGGAGTCCTCTACACTCCTTGGTGTGACTGGGAGTCAGGAGACTCAGGTGCTACTGAAGGCTTCGCAGACAGCTCACACCGTGACCTCTGCAAGCCCTTGACCCCTCTGAGCTCCATTCACATCCTTAAAGAAAGTGTAATAGGTAATATTCCTCTAAAAGGGCCAGAAAATCCAAAAGAAAGGTGAGACATAAACACCTGAAAAAGCTGACCTCACTACATGAATGAACAGCGATGCTTCCTTCCTCCTTTTTGCCTCTGCCTACTGACTGGTCCAATAGGGGGAAGTGAGCATTGAAAAGCATCATTTCCAAACCCCTATTCTGAGAATGACGTCAGTTTCCATAAACCCCCTCCCTGCATTTCCCCAGGGCCAACACCATTCCTTCCTCACGTATCTGCAGTTCAGAACTGCACTGGTTCAACAGTTGGATAAGCTCTTTCTATTTGTCTGTCTGTGTTCGTGTTTGTGTGTTTGTTTTTGACTAAGGAGCCATGCATGAAAGAGATGGGAATCAACGTGGCAAAGACGTAGGTGCTACTCATGACCAACACCCCAAGCAGTTCAAGGAAGAGTTGATTCCAAAGCCAAGAGGACCTCCTCCTCCTCCTCCTCGGGATCTTCCATATCAGCTGACCCAGAGGGCACAGCTGACTCCTCCCCAGACACCGACACCACCATCAAGCACAGCCCTGATGGACCCATGATCCAGTCCTTCAACGCGCTGACGCTTCAGGAAGCCCGTCGCCAATGATGCTGCCCGCTAGCCACATCAACAAGGACAACCAAACCACCAACTTGAGGACAGCGGTCAATAACTTGCCATAACTCACCAAGTATAACCATGTCACGCTTAATGAAGATTCTGTTCACATTCTGTTTTTGTTTTGTTTTTCATTGCCCTACTGGTGATTTTCCTGCTTATAAAACCACCTAAAAGATGCTCCCTTTCACTCAGACTTATAAATCGGTGATTACATAGATTAAAAATGTGACTGATTTTCTTCACAATCTCCTCTTGAAATAAGTCACTATATGCTGGAAGCCGGTCCATCCTTGCTGCTTGACACAGTCGCTGCAGGGAAGAAACATCTGCACAGCATATGTTTCAAGGGACCTGGCGTATATGGCATACTGTTCTTAATATGTTTGCTCTCCTTAAGCGCCATGTGTTTTAACCAAGGTCACCTCTCCCAGAAAGGTTGTTTCCCCAGGTGGGGATTTTCCCCTGAGGTTAGGGAGGGGATACAACCCCTTAACTAAGTGCCAGGCGGGTAGTTAAGCTACATAATCTTTACTCCCTGGAATGGAGATAAGAAACGCCCTAACCTTTGTAATAGAAATTGACAGGATTAAAATCAACTGGTATAAATACAGATGTAACAAGACAATAAAACACAGAACCTGGCT
>NW_005359149.1:523452-525324 GCF_000412655.1 Myotis brandtii
TTCTTAATACGTTTGTTCCCCTTCTTGGCTCTATGTGTTTTAACCAAGGTCACCTCTCCGAGAAAGGTTGTTTCCCCAGGTAGGGATTTTTCCCTGAAGTTAGGGAGGGAATAAAACCCCTTAACTAAGTGCCAGGCTGGTAGTTAATCACTTTAACTACAAACAATCACGCTTAAGCTACATAATCTTTACTCCCTGGAATGGAGATAAGAAACGCCCTAACCTTTGGAATAGAAATTGACAGGATTAAAATCAACTGGTATAAATACAGATGTAACAAGACAATAAAACACAGAACCTGGCTGGAGATCCTGGCTAGAACCTGGCTAGGCTGCTGATCAACTGAACGCTGCCTCCGTGTCCTTCCTTCTTCGCCGACTCCGTCCACACCTTTGGGAACCCCTGGACCGTTTTATTTTAGACACCAACAACTATACATCCCTTTAAATAGTTAAATTTGCTCTCTGAGTGGCCTGTAATTCAGACACAGGTCCAAGACAAAAGTTATGCTAATAAAATACATCACACTTGTCCACAGAATGCATTTGACATAGGTGCTCATTTAAGCCACACAAGTTTATAGAAATACTCACGCTGGGGATAAAAATAACTATGATAAAAATATTCTGCACCTAAATAGGTCAAGTGTTTCTTCCCAAGAGGCAACATGCTCAATAGTTCAGGCCTTGACATATGGAATGATCCCATTGCCCTGAAACGTCCACAGCAGGCAAATCCATACAGAAAGAAGAAAAGGCTAGTAGTTGCCAGGGGTGGGGGAAGAGGGGAAAGCAAATGTAAGGGGTTTCATTTGAGGGTGAGGGACATGTTTTGGACTTCGGACAGTGGTAATGGTTGCCCAACATTGTGAATTATACAAACCAGTAAATTATATTTAAAATGGTGAATTTTATGTTATAGGAATGTTATCCCAATTAAAAAAAAAAAGAAAAGAAAAAAAGGCTAGGCCTTGGAGTGACCCAACTCAGACTGGCCCTACTTGTTTCTTTAAAAAAAAAAAAAAGTTTTATTTTATTGTTTAAAGTATTACACATAGTATTACATATGTCTCCTTTTTCCCCCATTGACCTCCCCCTCAGCCAATCCCCTCCTCCCCCCCAGCACAGGCCCTCACCCCCCTAGCCTACTTGTTTCTTGCTAAGCCTTGGTTTTACCCTTGTTCTGATATATGAATGGAATCATGCTCTAAGTGTGTAGCAATGTTTCAGTCAAGAACTCCATACATGAATGGAAACATGCTATAAGTGTGTAGCAATGTTTCAGTCACACAGGTAGCCAAGAGCTGCACAACTAGGACTTGCACCAGCTCTCTGACTCCCTGTCTGTGCCTCAGCCACTGGCTACTATGTTCTCCCAAGTGGGACAGCATCTTCAGGGATAAATCCCCCCAGAGGAGGAAAATGAAGAGCCACACCTGCCAACTAGGGTGGTTAGCCACATCCACACAACCTGATTTGGGGCGGGGCGGGAATCTGCGGAATATCATAAAAACAGCATTTCCGCAGCTTCTCTGAAACAGAGCCCTGGGTTACACACTTTTAATTATGTTTTTGCCTTTGTTTTTTGTTTTGTTTTTTAACGCCACTCCTTAAAAAAATTCTCATGAAAATTTTCCCGGTTTCCCTGGATCCTCTCAGTTCCCAGCAGATAAAAAGAGCCTCCCTTGTATTTGTAAGGCACCACCTCCCTCACCATGATGGCCGCCGTCTAAGCTAATCTTCTGACCAGCAAGTGAAAGTTCTGTTTCGAGAGCCCAACATCCCCCGGGGTGCAGTCAGCCCTTCAAGCAGCTGCTGGCTGGAGGAAGGGACCCACCCTGCCGGCCGTGCAACCAGCTCTGCGTCTCCAGGA
>NW_005359149.1:525372-551682 GCF_000412655.1 Myotis brandtii
CCGGTTAGACTCACTTTGTCACTGACAGACCAGATGGCTTTACAAATGGTTAAAATCGGCTGCTGTCAGCACACACGTGTCCAACAGGTTGGACAGGATTTCTGAAGACAGACCATAAACAAGCGGTTCCCGGAGCCCTGCCTAGCTGTGGGGACCCCTCCAAGGTAAACCGAAGGCTCGAGCTGGAAGCCCGCAGCTCCTAAGCGTGCCCACGGTGCTATACTGCTCCCTTCCCAGAAACCTTGTTATTTTTGAAAGTAAACCTTTCAACGTTCCCATTTTGCGGCTCCCTTGTTTCCTACGCTGTAGAAACCATGCCATTTAAAAATTTTAATGAAAATGCTCAGGTCAAGAAGTCTCATTCCAATAACCATTCCCATCAGTGCCTTTTCACACCTCCAAACCAGACCAGATTCCCATGCAGAAAACTGTCAGCTCTTTCCTTTGTTCCCTCACCTCTATGGCCACAGGATCTGGAGAAAGAAAAGTGGAACTGACATCACACGGTTGGGCGGCAAAAGGCTGGGAAAATATCTCACCTGCTTTGAAGCTGGTTCCCACAGTCCCCAGAGTTAAGACATACAAGGGTGACCTTTATGTATTTCCTCTTTTAAAGATGTTGGCTGTTCCCTGGGACAGAGGTGAGCAGACCGGGCTCCTGCAAAGCCCACGGTCTCTGGCTTCCTCCTTGCGGGGCAGCCTGCGGGGCCAGCAGCCAGGTCCCACTGATAAGCCAAGGGCGCGGGGCCAGCAATAGGAACGTCCTAACCCAGGTGTGGTCACCTGCGCCCTCTGAGGTTTTATCTGGGTAACAATTTCTCTAAATCGCAGTCTTGTTTCCTTAAAAACGGGCGATGTTATGGATCCATTCACTGCATGGATCAAGAAAAATGAAAGATAATAGTGCCAAGTGTCAAAACACTCGTCACTATGCAAACAGTGTGCAGGAAGGAATTAGCATGAGCCACCCAGAAGCTGCGGATCATAAATCACAGAGTTCCTCCTGGACAGGGGCTGGAAGGAGGCGTGGTGACGTTCTGGCCTGGTCCCCGGGGACCAATTGTTTCCCAGCCGTGGCTGCTGGCACGAGTCTCACTCAGTCCCTCTGTTCCTGAATGAAGGGAAGACAAAATGCCACCTTCCCCCTCGGAATTTCTGGGAGAGACGGGGGCGGGGGTGTGGAGTAACCACGTCTAATCAAAGACCTGCCCGGGACTGTTCGAGGCCAGGGCCCATCAGTATTTTTTTAAAGCCATTTGGGCACCCACCATAGAGGCCCCCACAAATCCCCATGGTGGTCACTAGTGCTGCTCACCCATTATTTCAGTCCTTTCCCCTCCAGGCACATATAGGATGGTACCTGCGTGCCCTCCCTTGAAGTCGGGTGTGGCCATATGACTAACTTTGGTCAATGACATGTGAGTCTGGCCTGCCATCATCCTGATTCCCAACCACCCCAGGTTCCCGAGACAAAGTCTCCCAGTAACTAAAATAGATCCCTCAGAGACAGGTGCCTGCATAGAGGCCAAAGACGAAACCTGGTGCTTGAACTCAAGTCCACCTAGAGCAGGGGTCCTCAAACTACGGCCCGCGGGCCACATGCAAAACCTGGTGCTTGAACTCAAGTCCACCGAGAAACTCACAGACAGCCATTAGTCCTTCCTAGACCCTCACCCCCTTGGTGAGCAATACTGCAGGGCCCAATGGGGCCAGTCAGGGCACCACTGCCGGGGTCCTACTCTTGCTCCCATCCCTCCTTCGGCTGCCAGTACCTTACCCCTCCCTCCCTCCCTCCCTCCTGATCTGAGTAACTCCGACACCTCTCTGGCTGGCATGCATTTCTCAGACAGCTCCCAGGGGCTCAGCCTGTCACCCCGACGCCACTCTCTTTGCTGGTAAGTTATTCCTTAACTCCTCTGGGGAAAAGGAAACAGCAACCTTTTCCCTTAGTCTCCTTTCCCTCCCACACGTCTCTCCCTCTATGGCCAATGAGCTCCACCCCATCGCATTCAGGGGCTACGCCTGGGGACCTGGGCCAGGGCTCAATTCACTTCCGGCCCCAGGTGAGAGCTCCTGGGCATCCCCAAGGACAAGTCTCTGAGCCAGGCGGCCTGACTTGAGAACCCGACAGGCTAGAAACTAGACAGTGAGCTCCTCACAGGCAGGGCCTGCCTCTCACTCCGGGCCCAGCCCAGTACCCGTGTCTGCATAGAGGCCACAACCCGAGTTCAGTGAACTGGCTCTCTCTGTGTTAAGTGCCTATATATTAATATATCTGGTGACAGTCCCCACACATACACACTGCCACGTTGCACGTTTGTTCTATATTACTTTTTCACAGTCAACACATTATTTCTGCTATGCCATGAGCTAGATCAACTTTTGCTACCCAGCCTGAGAACCTAACCCCAACGTATAACAAAGTCTCCATGAGAAAATTCCTTCAACTTCCAAACAGCGGACATGAAAATAAGTCTTGTTGGGGTCCAGCCCCAGCAGGTCCTTCAACTTCCAAACAGCGGACATGAAAATAAGTCTTAGCACCTGCCTTCCCGACATTGAGTCCCCCAGTTAGCAGATTCCCTCACTAGGGTGTGGTTAAGCTTTGCATCGCTAAGAAGTCTGTCCTGACCGAATCTGCCTCGCTTTGCGCAGCTCTGCCTCAGAACAGATGTCTGAGTTCCAAAGGAATGTGTGAAACGGGACAC
The DNA here is from genome assembly GCF_000412655.1 of Myotis brandtii. Lineage (NCBI taxonomy): Eukaryota > Metazoa > Chordata > Mammalia > Chiroptera > Vespertilionidae > Myotis > Myotis brandtii. The sequence goes on from NW_005359149.1 coordinate 528,081, forward strand.
TCCTCACATTTTTTACAAAGGCCCCATTCTCAATCCAAATTTTCACAAAGTTACAGTTCTCCAAGAGGCACAGGGTCTTGCTTGACCTGATGAAGGTCGGCACTAATTCGTGACATTTTAGTTCCCTGAGATAGGGCTGGAGTTTTCAGCGTGGGCAGAGCCTGACAGCTGTTCTCTCCACTCATCTTCCGAATGAGCAAACCGGGGCCTGGAGAGGTGAAGCCCTGTGTTCAAAGTCACACAGTGGAATGGCAGCCGCGGCAGGAATCTGCTGGACTTAAATGTCTCTCCCTCCTTCGCATTATCTGTTAAACTCAGTAATCCTCCCCTTCTTGCTCCCGGCAATGACAATGCCATTCTGAACATGCACCTTCTCTTCTAGCGCCGGCCGGGAACCCAAGGGCCCTGAGGAAGTCCTGTGCTTACCTGGCCTCAGAAACACAGACGGAGCTGTCGTGTAGCCTCCTGTGCCTGACAGTGGCCACCTGCCAAGGGGACAGGGTGGGAAGGGAAATGTCTTACATTTCTCTCCCAACCTGAAAGATGCATTTCTCATCTACATCCAGGCTCTCGTCTACTCGCTTCTGGAGCACGAGGACACCCAATTCTAATACACACCTCCCCACTCGGCTCATGGACAGTGTGTCTCCCCGAATGGTCTTGCCAAAATGACACCTTCACCATGACACAGCTCTGCTCAGAGTCCAGAATGACTCCCAGCGCAGAACAGACTGAATCCAAACTCCTCGTAGCTTGGCCTCCACAACCTTTCGACATGGACTTCGTCTACCTAGTCAATCTGATCCTGCCCACATCTTCAAACTGTGTCAAACTAATTCCTCTCTATGTGTTTCAGGTTCATTCCCCAAAATATCCAGAAGTCTCTGTGGAAAGTAACCCCAAAGAGAAATTATGTAAAAAAAGAGTTTTGAGGTTACATATTTCTGAGAAATCCTTACAGTTGAGTCTTTTCTTAGAGAATCATAACCTACAGATTAAAGGCTCTGAGAAGTCCTGTAATAAGAAAAGCCATTTAATTTTACCCCAGGAGTTCCTAAATTTATCTCAGATTTACCTTCCTGTCTCCATCTCCCTGACACCACACCAGCCCAAGCTGCCATCACTTCCTTCCTGGACAACAGCAAGGGCCTCCAGCATGTCTACCCACAGCCCCTCTTCTGCTTTCTCCAATCCATGCCCCACACACGGGGGCAGGAGAGAGGATTCTGGATCTCAAACCAGATCATGTTACCCGCTGCTTAAATGTTTTTATGGTCTAACTGTGCTCTTAAGGATAAAGGCAAAAACAAACAACAAAACTTCTTAATTCGGTCCACAGGGCTTACGCAGTCTGCCTAACCTTCCCAGCCCCATCACATATCACACTCCTCTCTCCACCTCATCCTTCCACTGGCCTTTTTTTTTTTTTTAAGTTCCCTCCTGTGCCATGTTCCCTCCCACCCCAGGCCCTTTGCACATCTGCCTGGAAGGCTCTTCCTCTGCCTCTCTACACCATTAGCTTCTGCTCAGCCCAATCATCGCCTCCTCAAGGAAATGGCCCCTGGCCTCCTGGACGAGGTCAAATCTAGCTCCTCTCTTCCATGAGCCTTGTCACAGCTGCAATTAGATTTTACTTATATGATTTTCCCCTGTACTCTCTCCCACTGGACTGTCAGCTTTCTGAGGACAAGACGCATGTGTCTATTGTTGCTCACTAGGTTTTGTTTTGATTTAGTATCATTTTATTGATTTCAGAGAGGAAGGGAGAGGGAGAGAGGGATAGAAATATCAATGATGACAGAGAATCACTGATCAGCTGCCTCCTACATGCCCCCAACTGGGGATCGAGCCTGCAAACCGGGCATGTGTCCTTGACCTGGAATCGAACTGTGACCTCCTGGTTCACAGGTCGATACTCAACCACTGAGCCACGCAGGCTGAGCTTGCTCACTAAGTTAATACAGTACCTGGCCCAAAGAAAATAGTCAGAAATTGTTGAACCAATAAGTATGAAAAAAGAAAGTATACTACAATCTCTATATATAGAAGCCCAGTGACCGTAATGGCAGAACGACCAGAACGACCGGTGGCTATGACACACACTGCGGCAGCCAACCAGCCTGATCTGGGCCCCCGACCACCCCCCCTCCCGGCCAGCCTGGCCCCCGATCAGCCCCCAACACCCTGATTGGGGACGGGACCACACGGCCAACCGCCCGTGGCCCCTCCCCCACCACCACCAGCCTAGCCCAATGGGCTCCCATCGGGGCAGGCTGGCCGGACCCCACCCATGCACGAATTCATGCACTGGGCCTCTAGTACAGTGGTCGCCAACCTTTCGTACCTCACGGACCACCAGTTGCCGACCACTGCTCTAGTATATTCCATAATGGAAATATAAACCAAATACCATGGGAGAGGAGATAAGCGGAGCCTTAACCCTATCTGAGGGGAGTGATGGGTAACACTGAGCCAAAAGAGAGGGAAAGGGCAAGGCAGTGCTGACACGGAAGAACAGCACATGTCAAGGTACAGAAGCTTGCAAGGGCCGGTTGCCTCCTGGTTGATTCTGCTTTACATCTGGACCATCCCCATCTGGAATCCTCCAGGGAAGGGAAGGGGAGTTCTTTCCACTCCCCTCTCCAGCAGGAAGCCAAGGGCACTGGGAGCACATGAGTGTCCACTGATGTGAGACGTGAACATCTCCAGCTCTACGGACAGGATCCCAAGGGCGCCTCCTGTGTGCATGTGCGCAGGCCCACAGCTTTGCTGCCCAGCACACACGCTCGGCTCACCATTGCCTTGACGTGAAAGCCACTACTTGCAGATTCTGCAGGGCCTGCCCTTGTGCATGGCCTACCCTAACCCTCCACTCCTGTGGAACTGGCCCCGTTTCTAACTCTAGGCTCTTCTTTATTTAATCCCACCCTGGTTAGGACCGATTCCCAGTAATACTCCTATTGATGCCGAGGAAGAAGCCCGGATGAAGAGGGTCAGGCCACTCAGGACCCTTCTCTGTGGGCTCTGACATCGTTGGATCAAAGTTTAAGCGTGTGCGTCTGTCTTCATTTTATTCCCCGTCTGTGACAGGGAGACGCAGACCAGACGCTGCTCCTAGAGTTTGTTTTAACCAAGAGGAATCCTGCCGGGAACCACCCCTGCCCCTTCCCACCCCTGTTCTCACCCCAACCTAGCCAAGCCTGTTCTTTGTCCCACAAAACAAACAGCTAGTTCCGCCTGTCAGGGAGACGAGGTGCACACACACAGGAGCAAACAAAGAGGCCTTCTTGCCCAGGACTTTCCTTTCCTGTTGGGTGACAAGGTCACCAGGGCCCTTTGTAAGAAGTCACCAGATGCGCCAGGCACCCCAGGGACCTGCAGCGCTGGGACTGTCACTCCTGGCCTTCATTTCCACTGCCCCCTCACGCCGCCCAACCCAGGAGGATGCGGGGCCAGGTGTCTGCCTCTCTGTGATTACTCGAAACGTGCATCCTCCAGAATGTGAGAGTGCCATCAGGCCCAGCCCGCCCCCTCTCCTCCCTGCCTGAGAGCGCCTGCCGACACGCTCAGTTCACCCTCACGGTAACGTGGCTCTGTTTTTAAACTCGTTTTACTGAAGGGGAAACTGGGGCTCCACTAGTTAGATGACATGCCCCAAATCACAGGGCCAGGTTCAACGTGGGGCTGTCTGACCCAAGCACAAACCAGGGACCTCTCTCTTGAGGGCCTTGAAAATTCCCTTACAAAGCACACTTGTAAGAAGGGGAAGGCTGTCCTCCACTCAAATACCAGGTCCAGCAACTCCCAATCTGTTCAGCAGACAAGTCTGTTGATAATTAGAACAGATTTCTTGGAAACAGTCACATTTTGGTTTTAAGAGCCAACAAAGAAGGACACGAGGCAGTTTGGGTTTTGTTTTGACTTCTGAAGGTATCAGCTGCCTTTGTGAGCACACCCAATTGCACTTCAGAACAACCCTGTGAATGTTTCCCCTGAAAACACACTTCCCTCCTCTTGTCTTTCACTCATTTATCTTATCTCCACTCCCCAGAGCTCTGAGGCTCCATTCCGCAGACACTCCTGGTTATCACTTTTGCTTTTACGAGCAACATTTATCTGGATTGCTAAGACATTCTTGGCCTTCTAGAAATATGCTTTCATTTTTCTTGTCAATTAGTCACTTTCTATGCGTCCAAAGTAATGGTTTTTTATGAAAATAGATGCCTTCCTAATTCCCTCACCCTTCACTTGGCTTTAACTGAGGTTACAGTGGAACTGCCACACATGCTTTATTTATTTATTTTTTATTGATTTTGAGAGAGGGGAAGGAGGGAAAGGAGGGAGGGAGGAAGGGAGCGAGGGAAGAAGGGAGGGAAGGAGGAAGGAGAGAGAGAGAGAGAGAGAGAGAGAGATTGATTTATTGTTTCACTTATTTATGTATTCATTTGTTGCTTCTTGTATGTGCCCTGACTGGGGATTGAACCTGTACCCTTGGCCCATTGGGGTGATGCTCTCACCAGCTGAGCTACCTGGACAGGGCCCAACACGTGCTTTATTAAAGTCGATCCACATTAGGGAAATAATGCTGGTCATCACCCAGATGACACGTTAACTCTTTCTTGGTGTTTGTCAGCACCTCCCCAGACTGTTCATCAATGCTCGACTCTACAGAAACCCAAAACAGTAGGGTGGCCACACCTTTGTATTCTCCTGGGCAGACAGACAGTCCCTCAGGCTGATGTTTATCCTCATCCTTCCTTTCTCTCCTTAGTGGTGTTCCTAGGTCAAAAGGCAAAGGAGGCTGTTGCTGAGGGCCCTCGCAGGTCTTACCCTACGTTTGATTTTAAAGAAACCAGCAGGTAATGCAGGGGGATTCCTGACATGGAAGGGAGGCCCTCTCTCAGGACAGGTCAGAGCATCCTCGAGGTGTGAGAACTGGCAGAGGATTCTCAGTCCCTGCATCTCACACTCAGCGAGGAGGCTGGTAATGAGACCAAGACAAGGAAGGCCTGGCCGCGTTGAGCTGACTGAGAAAGCAAGAAGGGTCTGATGATACAATGCAAATGAGCTGCTGACAGCTGGTTTCTGGGTTGCATATGCAAGCATTTCAGTGACTTTGCAGGAAAAGCTTCCTGTAGAAGGTTCGTGGTTTAAGGGAAGGTTCGTGGTTTAAGGACCCACAGGGTATGACCAAGTTACATGAACTGATCCTCTAACCTAGGAAGCCCCCAGAAGGACGTAAAGAAAAACAAAGGCCCTGCCTTTGAAGAGTTTCGAGGTGATGACAGCCATCTTCACAGCTCCTGTCATACTAACATGGAGTGATAAATCCCTCAGAGAAAAGCGAAGGGAAAGCTATTGCATCCAGAGGAGGAGAGGAGCTACCTTCTGGCTTTACGGTCGGTTTTTTACAAGAAGCACATGGAGCTATTTGGAGGACAGCAGGCGTGCCAGTGTCTGAGCTCATGCCTAGACACTCGAGTTTCCAGGGAACACCCTTGGCCAAATCTGCTGGACGGGTTAGCAGCTGGACGCTGTGCACCATCACAAGTGGCCGGGGTTCAGGAATGAACAGAGAAAGATATAACCCAGTTGTTCTGGGATGGAAAATGTAACAGGCACCCGTGTGCAATCAGTCTAAAGCGAACCAACAGGCCCGTTAACCCCAAACAGAGAGAACAGAAAGTTCATGGCATTGGGTCCATTCCCCAAACAAAATCCGTCCTTCCTAATGCTTTTTAATTTTCTATTTCTATTTTTAAAAGCCTAATCGTAGAGGAGTAATTTATTATAAGCCGCTCACAAGGGAAGGGTGTTAACTGCTAAATCCAGGTGCAGTGGGGAAAAAAGGACTGAGAAAGGCGGTGGCAAAAGTGGGTCCTTTCACACCCTGGATTTCAACAGAACCACAGCAGGGACCTAAAGATAAATGAAGAAAAAGGAGAATCATTTGTATTTCCATCATAAATAAAGCTTTTTGGCCTCCAGAACACAGATCCTGCTCAACTCCTCCTTCTCACTCACACACTATCCAGTTACAAATGTTCATACGATGGCTATGCCTTTAAAACACTAAGTCACTAAATGAGCCTATAAATGTTCAATTTTTAAATGGCAAGAGCAAAGGATATAAAAATGATGGTCTTTGGAGCCTGCACCTCCTTGGCTTGGGAGATTTAATTTTTAAGTGAGATTCAGGACGCTATCCCCAGTCAGTGTTCTCACATCTCCCTCTGAGCAATTACTGCTTATCTGATTCTTCTGGGCGCTGCGGGGTACGGCCGTGGCATTGGCTTTATCCCTCAGCCACACATACTGAGGAGTGAGCCCTGGATTTCTTGGGGATGGAGACCATGTCTCACTTCTTAGCTCCAGGGCCTGGACCAGGGTCATAAACACAACTGGAGCTCAATAAAAATTTGCTACTTGCTTAATAGTCCTGAGTGAGGAGAGTTACCAAGTGCTTATGAAAGCCACAGCAGGTGGAAAAAGTAGAATTCAGGAGTTTGCGATCTCACTGAATCCACGAGATGGTACTTCAGAGGATCCTAAAGTTTGATAGCATGTTCATTTGCACGTGACCAGAGCTGAGGGCCGGTCGGGGTTCATGCAGTGGAGCTTCTGGTCCTACTAAGCCTTGGACCCTCCATTCTATTCTTAGCCCCTAAAAAGGAGGGGGAAAGAAACAAGAGCTGTCACGTATCTCTTTTCAGTTGAATCAAGTTGATTTTTAATCCATTGCTTCTGCCTGTCGAGACCACTTTGAACCTTGTGTCTATCACACAGTAGGGGGGCTCCCTCCGCCTGTTGAGGGTCACCCACACACTTGGTAAGTATGCTTTCTCTGTCTTGATGTCATGGAAAACAAGTTGACAGGACAGGGCCATCCGTTGCTAGAAAATTCCTTCCAAATCTGTCTGCCACCCAATCTCCTTGCCTAATGACCCCGTCTAAAGGAAGACAACCTGGTTTGAATGATTCTAAAAAAAGTGAGCTTTTGCTAACTTCCTAGGATCATCCCTTTCTTCAGTTCTTACTTGAACTTTTAATACTTTCAGAAGAAGAACAAGGGAATCAATGTGATTGGATGCTACCAACATGGACTTTCCTGCAAATTTGAAATCATGACCTCACTATTAAAAGCATTAGTCCTGGTCTCATATACCTACTTGTTTATTCCTGGTGTCAAACCAGATCTCGGAATCATGACTACTCATATACCCATCTATGGCTGCCAGGCGAGTCCCCTTTTCCCACCGAGGCTAAAGGACAGCTGCACTCACATAATTCTCTATAAGAAAGTAGAATCTGGAGCTAAAATGCTCATACCCAAGAGGCTGGTCAGGACTCCAGGCCAATAGCTTGCCTCTCTCAGTGATGTGTGAGCCTGAGGCATGTGCAAATGACAGTGAAATGTCTGGGTCTTCACATCTACCTCCTCTCTCTGCCCATGGAGTGAGTCCCCATACTCCTAGACTAGGTAAGAAATTTGAGTACAATTTTTAAAATTATATGTGAAGAGAGGCTTTACTTCCCCTGAGGAAATAGTTTTTTAGTTTCCTCATAGACAGGAAATGTTATGACGATCATGTTTCTTTCTTCCCCTTTGACTGCCAGGAGTCTCAGGGCCACGTTTCTAATTCACCCTCAGGATCGTTGGACTACGTGGTTCCCACTACCCCCAATATTGACTACTTGGATTTATATTTCCCATGATCTTTTATAAATATACTGGAGGCCCAGCACACGAAATCGTGAGCGCGTAGCTCGCCACAGAGCCACCCTGCCCGAGAGCCATGTGAGCCACAGCTCATGGGCCAGGGGGAGAGGGACTGAGAGGTGGTCAATGCACCTCATGGCGACTGGTCGAGTGGTCGTTTTGGTTGTTACGCTATGGTCCCTGGCCTTTTATTATATAGGATATTTTTACTTTATTATTTTTTAAATATATTTTTATTGATTTCAGAGAGGAAGAGAGAGGGAGCAAGAGATAGAAACATCAATGATGAGAGAGAATCATCCATTGGCTGCCTCCTGCACGCCCCCTACTGGGGATTGAGCCCACAACCTGGGCATATGCCTTGACTGGGAATTGAACCAGTGATCTCTTGGTTCCTGGGTCAATGCTCACCTGCTGAACCACACTCGGCTGAGCTATATATTTTTACTTTATTGTAGGTGCTTTTGTGAGTAGCTGCAGATTCATCCTATCATAAAAAATGCCAGGGTATAAACAAAGTTGCAAACCTATTGCTCACAGAAATTTCCCCTTCAAATGACAGCCTGGCAGCCCTTAGTCACTGCACTGTGCTATTAGGTAGGATTGGACTGGAATTCCGAAATGTGTATGACATCTCTGAAAAAGTCAATCAAGTTAGGCCCACCTTATTTTTTGAGCCTCATTTTCTGGGGCTACTGAGAGTCAAATCCTCTAATCCAATGGTTCTCAACCTTGGCTGCACATTAGAATCACCTGGGAATCTTTTTAAAATCCTGATTTCTGGGCCTCAGGTGATTCCCAGGTGATTCTAATGTGCAGCCAAGGTTGAGAACCACTGCATCCCTCCATTAAGTGGTTCCTGCTTTACTGCCTTGTTTCCCAGATGCTGCCTTCATCAGCCTGAGACATCAAAGTCTTCAGCTGCTAAAGTGGGCTCCTCCAAATTAGTCCACATACATGAGGATTTCAAAGAGTAAAGGCCTTAAGTAAAGAAATAAAGTCTCTAACTAGGGGGCCTGGGAAGTTGGTCCCACCCGTACCATTTGAATCCCACGTGGGATAAATGCATTTTTAGAGCATTTTTACTGCCATCATCTCATTGAGACCCTATGCTGTCTCTAAAGCAGACAGAGCAGGCACTTACTTCTCTTGCTGCATCACAGCATCATTATCCCATTACTATGCTGTTTCTTAGTTACAATGTGAGCATCTTTGAGCACAGGAACCAAGACAGCGAAAGGTCAGACATGCAGTAGATTCATGAAATATTTGTTCGTGTGCTCATTCCTTTATCAGTTAACAAACATGTGAGTGTGTGCCAGAGGCTGTGCATAAAGATGAACGAGGAGCTCAGCGTGTCGTAGGGAGGACAGGAGAGTAAATTAACTGCGATGCGGTGTGCAAGTGATGTAACAGATGCAGGAGGTGTGCACGGAGAGCGTGGTGCCATTGGGGCGGGTTGGTCAGGGATGACTTGACAGAAGAGGTGCCAAATTGGCTATCAGAAGGTTTCACCACACAGGGTTTTTTGGTTTGTTTTTTCTTGGGGAGGAGGGGAGTGTTTAAATAAAATGTATTTTTAGAACAGTTTTAGACTATAGAAAAATTACTAAGCTAATATAAAATCCCTATATACCGCACACTCAATCTTCTCTATTATTTTCTTCCTACGTTAGTTTGGTACATTTGGCATAATTAACCAACCAATGCTGGTACATTCTTATTTTTTCAAGTCCATACTACATCTAGCTTTCCTTAGTTTTTACCTAACGTCCTTTTTCTGTTCCAGGATCACATCTGGGATCCCACACGATATTTAGTCACCCTGCCTCCTCAAGCTCCTCTCAGCTGTGACAGCTCCGCAGACTTTCCTTGGTTTTGGTGACCTTGACCGTTTGACGAACACTGGTCAGGTATTTTGTAGAATCCCCCTCAATTGGGACTTATCTGATGTTTTTCTCATGATTAGACTGCAGTCATGGGCTTTGAGAAGAAGGCTTGGAAGTAAAGTGTCATTCTCACCACATTGTATCAAGGATATATGTTATCGATGTGGTTCATCGCTGTTGATATTCACCTTGATAACCTGGCTAAGGTGGTGTTTGTCATGTTTCTCTACTGACAAAAAAAAAAAAAGCCACTCTTTATTCCCTCTTTCCAAGCTGTGTACTATAGAATGAAGTCACTGTGTGCAGCACACAGGTAAGGAGTGGGGAGTTAAACTCTACCTCCTTGAAAGCAAAGTGCCCATATGAATTGTTTGGAATTCTTCTTAAGGGAGATGTCTATACTTCCCCATTTATTTATGTATTCGATTATTTGTTTATATCGGTATGGATCCACGGTATTTATTTTATATTTTGGGTTATAACCCAATGCTACTTTTATTGCTCAAATTGTTTCAGATTTGGCTGCCAGAAGCTCTTTCTGTTGGCTCCTGTGTTAATTTGCTATACCTGCAGCAGGTGTGTGACTGTGTGTGTGTGTGTGTGTGAGTGTGAGTGTGTGAGTGTGAGTGTGTGTGTGCGTGTGTGTTTCCTTTGAGTGCTTCCTTACTTTCTGGCATTACCAAGTATGTTTTTATAGCATGGTTTCTAAAGAGCAAAGCCTGAACATGTTGACAACCTCTTCAAACACACCAGCATCAAAGAGCTTTAAGGGCAGGGGACCGCCGGGGTTGTTAACCCAGCGTCCCCCTTTGACAGGGGAGAACACTGAGGGTGAAGCTGAAGCAGTGTACCTGGGTCACACCGCTTTTTAATAATGGAGCCATTACACTCAGGAACCCGTGCTTTCCACTGCTCAAGCTCATCTCCTTTTTCTCACTATTCCAAGTTTCTACTGTTCCCATATATGAAAGAAAGCCCAGTGAGAAATTATGTCCATCACTAAATTTCTCCAAGTGACCAGGTGACCTCAGTAAGGCTGCATACAGACCAGGGTAAAAAATGTGCTTATGCTACCTGCATATATTCAGAGAAGATAGCACTCTTTTCCCCAAAACCTGTCTAATTTTCCTCACAATCCCTCACTCGCCTGAGATGGCAGCAACCCTAATTTGAATTTAGCAGTTAGCACTATTTCAATCCCCTCTGGGGAACAGTGTGGAGGGTAATGTGGACAGTGCACATTAACAGGGACAGAACAATGCTAAGGCCATTCGATGGAGAAAGAATGGTCTCAACAAATGGTCCTGGGACAACTGACATTTACATGCAAAAGGAAGTGGACCCCATCCTCACACCATACTCAAAAGTGGACTCAGAATGGATCTGAGACTTAAATGTAAGAGCTAAACTTAAACTCTTAGGAGAAGAGTAAGCTGGTTTAGGCAATGGTTTCTTAGATACAACACAAGTAAAAACTGGAAATCATAAAAATAAAAAATAGTTGTGCTTCCAGGAACAGCATCAAGAAAGTAAAAAGACAATCCATAGAATGGGAAGAAAATTTTTGCAAATTAAGTGTGATAAGACACTAGTATCTAGAATATATAAAGAACCAATACAACTCAATAATAATAAGAAACCTGTTTTAAAAATGGGCAAAGGATCTGAATGAACAGACATTTCTCCAGCAAATATATACTAATAGCCAATAAGCACATAAAAAGATGCTTAATATCATTAGCTATCAGGGAAATACAAATCCAAACCACAATGAAATGCCATTTGACACCCAGAGGATGGCTGTCATTAAAAAGGAAATAACAAGTGTTGGGGAGAATGTAAAGAAACTGGAACCTTCATACACTCCTGGTGGGAATGTAAAATGGTGCAGCCACTTTGAAATTCAGTTTTGCAATTCTTCATATAGTTCATCATAGAGTTACCTTACGGTCCAGAGAGTCTACTCCCAGATACATACCCTAAATAAGTAAAAACATCTGTCCACACAGAAGCTTGTCCACTTCATATACCCTGAAACTATATCCAGAGGCTAGCATATTGCAGACTCCTTTCAAGAAAATCTATCTTATCTATCTATCTTCTAATCTATCTATCTTCTTTTTTTTTTTCTACATAGCATATCTGGCAGCATCTAAACTTGCATCCAAATCTACTTCATCTAGTCAGAATATAAGTCCTCTATTTCCAGACCTGCTTGTTATGAGAAATAAAGAAACCAGTAAAGGCAAGATTCTAAAAACAGCAACATCTTCAAAACTAGCAACTAAACACAGTTCTAACCATCCAGTCCCATGAAGATACCTGCCTCAACTTGAGCCTTTTAAAAAGATATAAAATAACCTGAGCAAAAAGAAAATCTGAGTATATAGATTTATTTGCAAAAACCCAATGACATTTAAATTATTACCAGTATCAGAGAACACCAACGCCTTAAAATTCCTGAAATCACTTGTGGAAAAATAATGTATTCTAATGCAGTATGCCAGTCCGGGCCAAATGTTCCTAGTAGGTATCATTTCTGTCCAGAAAAACAAAAATAAACCAACCTTTCTCTTTAATAACTTTTTTTTTTGGCTCTGCTCACCTGAAAATAAGTAATGTTGGCTTAAGGCAAAATAAAGAAGTCAAATAAACTCAAGAAGAAACCGTTGTTCTTTGAAAGCCACTTACCATCTTGGAGAAGCTCATCTCCCAAAGAGAAGCCATCCTGATCTCACAATAAATATGAATTTGCAAATACTCAAGCCCAAATGACACACATACAATAGGATTTTATCTTGGTTTTTTTCTAACTGCTATGCAATTAGAGTTTAGTGTGGTTGTGCTGGCAGAAAGGCTTTTAAGTCTGCTTGTCCACTAAAAAACTTCCCTTCACTAAAATCTAGGCCTTGTATCAGCAAATAGTTGAACTGGGGTGGGAAAACAAAGAAGTGTATTACCTCCCCAGTACCTCAAGTATGGCTGGCAGGGCCAGATCTGCAATTGCTGTGCCATCAGTACGGAGTTCTAGAACATACCCTCCCAATGGGAATACTATGAAACTCGGGCAGATTTGAAAGAGCCTCTTCCTTAGGATCATTTAATTATTGTAAGTGCCCACTGCAGCCAACCAAAATTGGTAGCTGTGGCCCAGCCTCTCTGTTGGGCCAAACACCCCTCCTTGGATGTCCCAAAGGCCCCTCCCACTCAAAACAATATGAAAAAAATGTAAGTCCTCAACCCACCCCACACTCTACCCAGACGTGGCCCTCCTCCGGATTTCTCAATGCCTCAAATATACATCCAGTCACTTAGTGTAAATATCAGAAGGTCACTCTTGACAACCTGTTCTCACCCATTCAATCAAACCATGGCTGTGAGCAGGCGCTCCCATTTAAGAACGTAGGTAGTAGAAGGAGGCAGAGGATGGACAGACTTACCTGAGAGGCAGAATCCATCAGACCGTGACAAGACTTGTTTACTTCCACAAGAGCCCAATGTCTGACTTGCTTTCTGATCCTATGTTTCTCTCTTCTTCACTGTTAGTTATTCACCTCCCTCTTCCTTACCCTTCACTCCCTTTTCCCTGAGCCTTTGCAATGATGTTATTCCCATTTTCACAGACAGAAACAGAGTCACAGGACCCTAAAGTTTGGTTTACATTTTTCTGACAGGGAACTTAATACAGGAGAGGTGGGGAAGCTTGGCCTGGGTCAAATTCCTTTTGGCCATGTCTGCGGGAGATGAAGTTTCATCACAGTTGAGCCTAACCCTGCCCAGGAGCATCAGGAAGGCAGCAGATTCAACAAGGTCACCACCCCGGCCTGCCTAGTTCTGACTCACACTCACTTTTGATTCCAGTCCCCTGACTCAGCTGCTCATGAACTCTGAGTTCCTGGTCCTCCCGGCTCTGACCTGGTCTGCCGACTTACCTTGGCAGGCTCTTTCCTTCTCTAGAAGGAGAATGCCAAACTATTAGGAGAGCTCAGCAAGGCTGAGGCACCAGAAGAGATAGCAGGGAGCTAACACTATTAAATCACTGTCCAGTGGGCTGTGCTCCTGCCATTAAAGAATATGGGGACATTCTATACTCTACACACGTAAATCTGACAACTAAGATGGCATGAACCAATTCTTCAAAAAGCACAATCCTCCACAACTTACCAACATGAAACAAATAATTTAAATAGTCCCATAACAATGAAGGAGATTGAATTCCTATTTTTAAATTTTGTAAATGAAATCTCCAGGCGGCTTAGATGGTTTCACCAGAGAGTTCTACCAAGCATTTAAAGAATAAACATCAATCCTACACAATCTCTCCCAGAAAACAGAAGAGGAAGATATGTTTCTCAGTTCGTTTAATGAGGTCAATATTACCAGTTATGGATTGTAACAGAAACCACGAGAGTTGCCCTGTAGACGGGCATTACCAGTGGTAGAAAAATCTGGCACTTTTATGTGATCACTTTAAGCAGAAAATGGAACATGAGGAATGGCCCACAGTCTAGATGTGCCCTCATCAGCCTCTTCAGGGGCCGGGTGAACACCAAACAGCACATCCTTCCACCCCTCTCCTGGGCTTTTACCTGAGCTGCCCAAGCCACTTGCTGTGTGTGTTCCACACACACACACACACACACACATCTTTAGACCGATTCCATTTGGGGATAGGCAAGCACTCCCACCTTTATAACCAAGAGATAAAGGTTTTGATACCAAAACCAGACAAACACAATACCAAAAAAAGACCAATATCTCTCATAAATATAGGCATGAAAATTCTTAACAAAATATTAGTAAGTAGAATTCAGCAATATATAAAAATAATTATACACTATGAGCAAGAAGAGTTTATTTTATGGATGCAAGAGTCTGGTTCAATATTTGAAAATTAGAAGAAAAATCACATGATCATATCAATAGATACAGAAAAAGCATTTGACAAAAGTCAACACTTGTTCATGATTTTTTAAAAAACAAAATACCAAAAAAGACCTCCCAGCAAACCATAATTAGAGGAAAACATCTTCAATTGAATAAAGAGCACCAACAAAAGATCTACAACTAACAGTATATTTAATGATAAAAGATTGAATGCTTTCCCCCAAAGATCAGGAATAAGGCAAAGATGTCCATTCTCACCATTCTTAGTCAACAAAGTACTGGGAGTTCTAGCCAGCAAAAGGTAGGAAAAAGAGTCAAAGACATACAGATCAAAAAGGGGAAAAATAATACTATCCCAAATTGCAGATGACATGGTTGACTATGAAGAAAATTCCAAGAAATAAAAAAATGAGAACTAATAACATATTATATTGGCTTATCTGGTGTCTAGATACTGTTTATCAAGGAATGATTTGGAGGGAGTAATAGAAAAACTCCAAAGACATATGAAAGACAGTTGGTTTCAAGAGGAAGGGAGATGGCGCCAAGCCAGTGGGTAGGAGATCCCAGGTCCTAGACCCACAGAGTCCACAGCTCACAGATGGATCACTGGGAACCAAGAGTGTGTCCATCTCCTCTCAGAAGGTTATACAAATTCTCGGCTAGAGTATACATTTTTTAAATGAATATTAGTTTCATTCTCAAGATGGTCCCTGAGTTATTTAAATCAGCGGTCACCAACCGGTGGTCCACAGACCACTGGTGGCCCGTGAGGTCCGAAAGGTTGGCGACCGCTGGTTTAAATCATTCTTTTGATGTTATTTCCAATGGTGTCTCTTCCAACTCCTACCCAAAGACCAGAAGAGTCTTATTGAACTATGGTCCTATTTCCCACAGGCAAATAAATGGCACCTGTAACAGTTTTAAGCATTGAATTCAATGCATATTTTCATGCCCATGCTGAAAGCTACTGACAGAGAATCCCTAGGAATAGGAGGCATAAAGAATATCCCGCTCAGGTGATAAAAGGTGCATTTATGCTCTTTTCTTTTAGTTTCTCACACTTCACATTTTATTTAAAAAGTCATTTATTTAGTAACCATGTATTTCTAATGTTGCAATAAAACCAACACTGGCTGCTCTTTATCTGGGATAAGTGTGGGTCAATATGCCAGGAGCAGATCTCACACCTGGCATTACTTCTAGCCCATGGCTTTACCGCCCCCCCTCCCCGGCCCCCCATCTCTGCTGCCCCTCCTGGGCCTCTCAGGGCCATCTTTTCTTCCTCTACCTTCTAGATCAGTGGTTTTCAACCTTCTGGCCCTTTAAATATAGTTCCTCATGTTGTGACCCAACCATAAAATTATTTTTGTTGCTACTTCATAACTGTAATGTTGCTACTGTTATGAATCGTAATGTAAATATCTGATATGCAGGATGGTCTTAGGCGACCCCTGTGAAAGGGTCATTCGACGGCCAAAGGGGTCGCGACCCACAGGTTGAGAACCGCTGCTCTAGGTCTTTGGCTCAAATTCCTGACTCCTCTGTACTTTATGTGATGCTTCCAGCTTCACCACTTCCTATCCACACCACCTTCCACCCTCCCCTCCTGCCTCCAGTGTACCTCACCATCCACCACACTTCCAACTGCTACTGTCCCTCTTGCCTGTTTTGGATGCTGCTGTTTTTCTGTGTTGGAGCACTGGTTCCAGTCCCCAGCCCTCTCCCTCCCAGGTCCTGTCCTTCCTCTCTGCTTCTCTTTTTTTCTGGCTCGCTCTGTGTGATGGTCCCATCCTCTGCCCCTCCCCCCCCCAACTTGAGCCAGCGGCCTTTCCCAAAAGCACACCTGTATTTACAGAGCATGTATTTGTTGGCTGAATTACAGTGATGGCCAGTGTACTGGCAAAAGCACTAACCAGGAACCCAAAATTCTCTGTGTGTGAACCATCTCTGGCCAAGTCACTGCACCTGGGCTGGGGGAGGGAGGGAGCTGCTAGGCTGCACAGCTCCTGACAGGGACGTGACTGCATTCGGACTTCAGAGAGCACTGGTTCCTAACACTAGATCAGTGATGGCGAACCTTTTGAGCTCAGCGTGTCAGCATTTTGAAAAATCCTAACTTAACTCTGGTGCCGTGTCACATATAGAAATTTTTTGATATTTGCAACCATAGTAAAACAAAGACTTATATTTTTGATATTTATTTTATATATTTAAATGCCATTTAACAAAGAAAAATCAACCAAAAAAATGAGTTCGCGTGTCACCTCTGACACGCGTGTCATAGGTTCACCATCACTGCACTAGATCCTCCCTAATAAGTAAGCATCTACCTTTGGCTCACCCTGTGGGCAGGCTAGGCTCATCCAACAACAGTTAACCAGATCTCCAATCTGGATTTCTTCATTGCCCTGGGGCTGGTTTCATTTCAGGGAAAAGAGAAAGCAAATTCTGTCGTGAGTGAGCCCCACCGATGACAGGGCCTTCTAAAGCAGTAGTGCTGTTGACTTTACTGGGAAGTTTAAGCAGTTTGGCCTTCTCTTAGCACCAGGGGTAAAAGATTCAGAACTGCTCAAGGAAAAGAGCTATGAATTTCAAATTAAAGAGCCCGGGGGAGGCCTCTGCACCTGCCACACTCACAAGCCCAAAGGCTGTTCTCCTGCCTCCCCTACAGGGCTTCTCCATCAATGTGGCTTTTGTTCTCAGACCCCTGACCTTGTGTGACATTGAGTCTCAGGAACACTGTGAATACGATAAGCTAACGGATGCGAATAGCACCAAATGTATCCAAACGTCAACTGTAAACTCGGGGAGGAGATTAACCTCTCAACAAGAAGTTATTTTTGCGCAGTATTATCCTGTTAGCTAAATGCCAGGCCAGGCTTGACTAATTTCTACCAGGGTTTTGTCAAGGTCAGCACTGGTGAGTGCCCAGAGGTACAGTAAATGATTAACCCTGGTTCTCAGCTGGGCCCAAATCAGCCACAGAGTCCGCCGCCTGCCAGCCACGTTTGTTCCCCAGCTCGGCAGCGGGGAGTTCACGGTACACAGCACAAGCGTCTGCTTCTGCCTGGAAGGGCCACTAAGACAGACATTGAAACGGCAGAGAGTTGTGGCTGCATGGACCCTGTTCACAGCAGGATGGGTAGGAGGAAGCCCAACAGGCAGGGTAGGTGCCTGGCGTCCTGAGGTCTCAGAAACCAAGTACCGAAGCAGCAGTGGAATCTTCTCACACAAGGTCACAGGCTTAGAGACTGAGCAGACAAATGCCTGACCAGGCAGGGAGAACCCTGTGGGCTTGACCTTGAACTCAAGTGCAGGGTCATATTTATACACCCAACTGGCTCAAAAGACCTCTCCATATGGACTCGACAGGACAGCCCCACGGCCCATTTTCCAGGGCTTCTTAATGCCTTGGCTCTCGCTCCAAAGCCACGAAGAACTTCGTGTTTTCCAACTAAATTGGCACCTATGTCTTCCCTGTGCTGTCATGGAGCCAACAGGTCCCCTGGTGCAGAGCAGACGTCTCTGGGCTCCCGGACAATTCGGGGATGGAAAAGACAGAGTTTTCACAACCTCCTGTGCCACATCTGCTCAGACGTTCGGACCCATCGCTGATGCCACCTCCCAGTCTTGTTCCAAAAAGGCTTTGAAGCCCGTCCAGACCTTTTTTCTAAAGTGGACTCAGAGTTTCCTAAATCCAGACTCAGCCAGTATTTCTTCTCTCTGGACCACACACTTGAGAAACATGTGCAGAAATTTAACAAATAAAACAAAGAAAGAATAAAAAGGGAAGTGTTAAAAGGAGAAATATGTGCACTTGGCCGTATTCTCCTCTTCGTCTGGAAGTCCCCAAGGATAAGGTCGATCCACAACTCTGGAATTTCCTAGAAAAGGAACAAACCTCTCCCACCCAACTCCTATCCACCATTGTATTCATTACCATGAGCACTGCTGTAATCGGCCTGCAGAGCAAACCCCTTGCCCTTTATCTTTCTCGAAAGCAACCTAATAATGTCGGCTCAAACGAGTTCCGTTCCCTAGTGGTCACTGGGGCAGGAAGAGTTTCTGACTTATTCTTACACACATTTCCAGAATCCTTCCATGTGCACACAACTCACAAGACTTAATCTGTAGCTCAAACCTCACTAAACCACACCTGATCACTGCAGAAGCCACCTACTATTCTAATGGAGGTTGTTTTTTTAATGCCTTTTGAATTGATTTTTTCTTTTTTAGAGAGAGGAAGGGAGAGAGAGAGAATCAAGCCTTTCGGTGTACAGGACGACGCTCCAAACAATTGAGCTGCACTGGCCAGGGTTTCTGTTACAATCCATCTGCCGCCAACAATGTGCCTAAATCCACTTATATCATCACTTCGGTACCACAAATACGAAAGCACTCAAAAGTACTTGTTGAATGAATGAGGACATGAACATGCAAACCTATTCACTGCCTAGAGTAAGATTACGAAGGATACAAAAATGAATAAGGAAAATGGCCACCCTAAAGTCTCCGAAGAGAACAATCCAAAATGTCCCATGCTCCGACTTCTTAAGTTCTTCATCTAAAATGTCCTTTCCCACCCCTAGTCACCTCACTAACTCTCACTGCTCCCAAGACTCAATCCAAGCCTCCTCCCCTCTCAGACACTTTTCCTGGCCCGCCTACATGGAACAAAGGCATCCCTTTTTGCATTTCTGCTTCCCACGCCATATAAAAGCCTCTCCAAGCCTGGATGCCATCACTCAGCGTGCCTACCAGCAGCATCAACTGTCCTGCCTGACTCGGGACGAGGCAGTGGGAGAGCACAGGCCAGCTTGTCCGTCTCTGCACCCCAGACTCACACAGTGTTTCATAAGCTGCGTAAGCAACTCCTATAGGCAAAGCAAAACACAACAAATGCTAGAGGATGGGGCAAAAGGCTCTGAGGAGCTTGAGGAGAAAGTACAGCAACTGCTGGACCACACGAAGAGAGAAGTTCAGGAGGAGGACACAGAAGAGCAAATCAGAAAAGACAGATGAGGCTAGAGCCGTGGTCAGCAAACTGCAGCTCGCGAGCCACATGCAGCTCTTTGGCCCCTTGAGTGTGGCTCTTCCTAAGCCTTAGGAGTACCCTAATTAAGTTAATAACAATGTACCTACCTATATAGTTTAAGTTTAAAAAGTTTGGCTCTCAAAAGAAATTTCAATCGTTGTACTGTTGATATTTGGCTCTGTTGACTAATGAGTTTGCCGACCACTGGGCTAGAGCATGTACAACCCTGGGAGACAGGTACTATGGGTGTCATTTTCCCAACTGAGAAAAGAGGATTCTGGAATCACAGGTGTGGTTTGCCAAAAGTATTCAGTCATTCTATCTATTGCCCACCAACTATGTTTAAAGTCAGATAGCAGCCATTTGTGTAAAAAGGAAGGAATACACACACACACACACACACACACACTTGTATACATAAATCCCAGTTTTGCAACACTGGGGAGTACCAGGGAAGGAGGGTGTCCTGCACATTGTGAGATGTTTAGCAGCATCCTTGGTTTCCACCCACTAGATGCCACCCCTCTCCTCCAGGTGTGGCAATGTCAGAACGTTTATTCCATTTGGGGAGAGAGGCAAGCACCCCACTAGTTTATTCTCTCAACTTCTACAAAATGTGTTAAAGGTATTTCTAGCATTCAGCAAAGAGCAAAACCTCATGAACAAAATGGGACCTCCCATGACCCTCTCTTCCCTCTCTGCCCTTCCGCAGAGGGGCAGGTAACAACTCCTTTAAAAAGGGAACTGGATTGCTGAAAAGACCTCAGAGAACTCGTGCCTCCATCCTAACTGGCAGCATGAACAAACCATCCCAGGGCGTTCCATCCTACTTGTGAGCAGATTACTTTCCACAGAAGAAATCTGCTCATGTCACACACACACACACACACACACACACACACACACACACCGTTTAAAAGTCTTTTATGACTTCCATTGCTCTTAGAAAAAAGAACAAAATCCCTAAGATGTACAGACAGGCCTGCATGAGCTGGACCCTACTTTCCTCTCTACTTCATCTCACACCATTGCCTTTCACAGACCAGCCTTACTGACCTCCATGCAACATCTTGAAGAGACCACAATCCTTCCTGCCACAAGCCCTTTGCACATGCTGTTTCTTCTGCATGGAACACTCTGTGAGGTTTCATTTAAATCTAGTCATTTCCTATTCATCCTTCAGATCCCATCATCATTTTCCTCAAGGAAGCTTCCCTCCCTCCTATCACAACTGACAGTTATACATGTGATTAACTGAATAATGATCGTCTTACCCCATTGATCCATTTATTCCAACAACCCAGCACAGTGCCTGGCATAAATTAAATGCTCAATGGATATTTGCTTAGTTAATGAATGACTATAAATGACCTAGTCAAGGATGGAGATTCCAAAAACTGCCTCAAGAATCCATTCCTAACAACTAAGACTTGATGCCGACTAGTGAACGTCAAATCCCCTGAGTTATTTAAGCCTGGCCCCCTGGCCATTCCTCATTCCAGGGGGAAATGGACAAGCACTGTCCTCCCTCCTCCCAGCAGGCGTAGAGCCTGTGTCAGGGGAGGTGCAGAAAACGTGACTTTTAGACCAGGCTGTTCTGTTGCTCTTCCTGGCACTAAGACAAGGATTTTTATTTCCTTCTCCATTCAGTGAACTTTCACCATTTCCTCTTCATACTGCATGTGAATTGGCGGTGACCTTCTGCATCATCTGAGCGCCCTGGGTATCCTGAAAGCCCTCTCTCCACCACCCCTCCCGTTAAGCCTGCAGGGAAATGCCCTCCTGCTTAACCATGCTCATGTGGCTTGAAGGTACTGTCACTCAAAACCGTCAGATGTGCCTGGTGTGGCTCAGTGGTTGAGCATGATCCCATGAACCAGGAGGTCATGGTCCGATTCCCAGCCAGGGCACATGCCCGGGTTGTGGGTTCAATCCCCAGTAAGGGGTGTGCAGGAGGCAGCTGATTGATGTTTCTCTCCCATTGATGTTTCTATCTATCCATCTCCCTTCCTCTCTCTCTAAATTCAATAAAAACATTAACAAAACAAACTGTCCAATGTCCCACCTGCCTATCCCTGCGTGAGGACTCTTCCTAAAGCTATTTGTCATCAGCGCTTCCTCCTGCCCTGTGATGCCCTCCGCAGAACAGCAGCAGCTAAATCTATGCACCTGAAGTCACAAGAGCGGACCCAGGAGAGCTCTTTCAAAGTCGTAATCGGGAAAGGAGAGTCCCTCCTCGTAAATATTGCATTTTACGAGGCCCTACCCTCCGGGGACACCCTGGCTGTACCTGGAATCCAACAGGTTTTCTGAATAAATGAAATCTATTTTAACTCGTCCCTCTTTCTTTGTCTTGCCTCTAGACTATTTAAACTTTCTAGCAATTCTAATTAACTCTGAATTTACTAAAAGGAGTTGAGTACAAAGACAGCAAGTTCAAGGTTTGCTAATCCAGAAACTCTCAAGCAGTTCTGGGAAAAGCAAGCATCTTCCACATTTCTAATTCTTCGGTATTTTGGCACGTCGGGTGTCGTTACAGAGCTGATGCGCTTTCTCTCCTGAATGCTGTCTTCTGAAGCAGCCAGCCTTTCCAGGTCTCCTACCCTGCACGTGCCTTAACCACAGCGCCTTCAACTTTATCGTCGTGATATCTGCATGTCTTCTCCCCACAAGATCATAAAAGAGCCTCAAAGCTAGAGACCGCACTCAAACACCTGATGAGAAGTGGATGGGACTCTCCTACAACCCACAGCAAGTGGCTTGGGCAGCTCAGGTAAAAGCCCAGGAGAGGGGTGGAAGGATGTGCTGTTTGGTGTTCACCCGGCCCCTGAAGAGGCTGATGAGGGCACATCTAGGGCTTAGGTCGGGGGTGGGTCCGACCCGAGGGCCATATAAGGCCCAGGAAGTCACTTAGTCTGGCCCTGCCAAGGCATGAGGGGTGAATTAAATAAATGTCCGGCCAAATAAAGCAGGCTAATTTTTAAGTTGATAATTGTGTATGGCCTGCAAATTATGTTATAAATATCCATACAGCCCTTGGCAGAAAAAGGGTTCCCCTCCCCTGGCTTAGATGGAGGGCTCAAAAGGAACATCATCGGCCATCGCACCACACCTCTCATTTTGCTACTTGAAATCAATACAGCATGCAGAAGAGTGATACAATCACTAAAAGATACATTAAAAGCTGCAATTATTAAGACAGTCGTTGGGAGGGAGTGAGAGAGAGAAAAATAAAAGGAAGGGGACCTTTTTTAAGTGGAATCTTCCCCATTTTACTTTTGCCAACAGGAAGCGCGGTGCCCCTCCGGGCACACCTGAGTCTGCGGAGAAGGGGGTTTTCCTTTCCTGGGCCCTGCTCTGCAAACCCGGCTGCTCTGCCCTCTCGCAACAGTTGTCATTCACAGTAAATCGATTAAATGAAGCTAAAAAGCTGAGGAAATTAGGATTTTTTTAAAAAAAATAGGTTCCCTCGCTAACCTGGCTCCCTCAGAGAAGAGAGAAATGAGATTTTACACTGAATTAGCCTTGTAGTTAGGGAGTCCGTTGTTGATCCTGAGATTAGCACTGGTTTCACTCGACCCTCTGCTGACCTTACACTTTGGAAGAAGTCATTCATAGGTTGGCAGGAAAGAGGGAAGGAAAAACCTAGAAGCCATGTGGGAAAGGAACACCCAAGCACCTATCCATGTTCATAAGATTGAGTGACATTTCCAAATTTCCAGGTGAAACACAAATGGACAGCCATAATTTGAATAGTTCTAGAGGGGAAAAAAGTTTCAATGTTATTGAATTTGAATAAAATTCCTACAAAGGTTATAGCACATAAAACATGGGTGTAATGCTAGAAAGAATGTGCACTATGAAAAGCAAAACAAGATAAAAGTACAGAGACTCAGTATGTAAACACATCATGTAAACACAGGCTGCTATTAGATGCTTCTCAAATATATCATTAATGCAGGCAAGCACAGTGCTCTTCCCTAGCCAGTTTGGCTCAGCGGATAGAGCGTCGTCCTATGGACTGAAGGATCCCAGGTTCGATTCCAGTCAAGGGCACATGCCTGGGTT
>NW_005359149.1:551720-552500 GCF_000412655.1 Myotis brandtii
TTCCTTCCTCTCTGAAACCAATAAAAATAAAAATATTTGAATGACCTCAATGATTTCAAGTATGTCTTGTTTTTTACAGCTGGTTTGTGTAATTGGGATCCAAACATGGGCCATGCCTTGGATCTGGGTCCCTGCCTCTGACTCTGGAACCACTTTAACTGCTGTTGCTTCACAAGGCTCCCGCCCAGACACACACCTCCCTTTCCCAACTACAGGGCGCTGCTCGCACCCAAAATGTCCCTCAGTGTCCCGCTCACGGGTCCAAATACCACTCACCTTTCTCAGCCCAACCGAGCCCCGCCCCTCCATGAAACCTTCTTGCCTGCCACCACCTCCTTCCTGCGCACAGCACCCCTTCCGCACTCCCCTCCACTGCACTCGGGGCCGCTGCTCTGTAACAGCTCCAGTGTTGCCCATCTCCCTTGTCTCCTGGGAGGCAGATACTCTGATTTATGTTTCTAACCCTCACATGACTTAGCACAACAGTATGCACTTGGCAACTGTTCAGCAAGTAAATTGGTAAATGCTGTCTCTCTCATCCTACCTCCTCTTCCCCTTCATCCATTCACTGAAGAGATATTTGCTGCTTAACTGCTATATGGCGGGCACTCTGAAAGTGCCTCATGGCCCAAAAGTCCTATTACCCAACAGAAATAGAGTGGCTTTTTTTTTTCAAATACATTCTATTGATTTTTCACAGAGAGGAAGGGAGAGGGACAGAGAGTTAGAAACATTGATGAGAGAGAAACACTGATCAGCTGCCTCCTGCACACCCCCCAC
>NW_005359149.1:553786-567952 GCF_000412655.1 Myotis brandtii
TTCCTTCCTCTCTGAAACCAATAAAAATAAAAATATTTGAATGACCTCAATGATTTCAAGTATGTCTTGTTTTTTACAGCTGGTTTGTGTAATTGGGATCCAAACATGGGCCATGCCTTGGATCTGGGTCCCTGCCTCTGACTCTGGAACCACTTTAACTGCTGTTGCTTCACAAGGCTCCCGCCCAGACACACACCTCCCTTTCCCAACTACAGGGCGCTGCTCGCACCCAAAATGTCCTCAGTGTCCACGCTCACGGGTCTCCAAATACCTCACCTTTCTCAGCCCAACCGAGCCCCGCCCCTCCATGAAACCTTCTTGCCTGCCACCACCTCCTGCCTGCGCACAGCACCCCTTTCGCACTCCCCTCCACTGCACTCGGGGCCGCTGCTCTTTCCTCCTCCGTAACAGCTCCAGTGTTGCCCATCTCCCTTGTCTCCTGGGAGGCAGATACTCTGATTTATGTTTCTAACCCTCACATGACTTAGCACAACAGTATGCACTTGGCAACTGTTCAGCAAGTAAATTGGTAAATGCTGTCTCTCTCATCCTACCTCCTCTTCCCCTTCATCCATTCACTGAAGAGATATTTGCTGCTTAACTGCTATATGGCGGGCACTCTGAAAGTGCCTCATGGCCCAGAAGTCCTATTACCCAACACAGAAATAGAGTGGCTTTTTTTTTTTTTTTTCAAATATGTGAAAGTGCCTCATGGCCCAAAAGTCCTATTACCCAACAGAAATAGAGTGGCTTTTTTTTTTCAAATACATTCTATTGATTTTTCACAGAGAGGAAGGGAGAGGGACAGAGAGTTAGAAACATTGATGAGAGAGAAACACTGATCAGCTGCCTCCTGCACACCCCCCACGGGGGACATGCCCACAACCAAGGCACATGCCCTTGACCGGAATCGAACCCGGAACCCTTCAGTCCGCAGGCTGATGCTCCATCCACAGAGCCAAACCGGTCAGGGCTAGAGTGGCTTTTTTATTTATCCTCCTCAAAATGCTTGCTTCTTTTAGACACAAAAGTAGTCCTTCCAAGATCAACATTAACATTATGATCCCAATAGACAAGATTTGTTCATTTTCATGAGAAACCATTTTAATTCATAAATGAGACCCCAAAACAGTCTAATGCCTGGCCTTGGGATGGTGGGGACTCAAAGGCGTCTCCCCTTTGGTCTATTCATGCCTCTAACCCACAAACACTTTCTGAGCACCTATGACATGTCAAGCACATTGGGGATGCCTAGTGGAAAAAATGATGACAGTCCTTAATATGACAGGGAAGAGAAAACCAAGAACAAAATTCCCAGCAATTCCAGGTCCAGCAATTATACGGCCCAAGAGGGAACCAGGGGAGTTCTTGGAGGAGCCAGAATTTGAACTTATTCTACTCAGAGGAACCTGAAGACACTAAACAGTATGTGCTTCTCTTTTGTACAGGAGTTTGAGACCGGATGGGGTGGGGATGAAAAAGGGAAGCCCACAGCTATGGACAGTCTTCACTGTACTCACAGACAGCAGTCACTCACATCCCCACTGACTGTCCATTTCTGCACATGGGCTCCAGCCGCTGCCGTATCTCCTTGGGAAGGGATGGAAGTAGCCACCTGATGGGCACCTCACCAGCCTGTGGGGGTTCCAATCATTCTGCTACACCAGGAAGCCCACAGCCCAGGCACTCAGGACTTCTCTGGTGAGCAATCAGTCTGTTCTTAAAAAGGTGAGGCCATTTGGGTTTACAAGAACCACTTTTACAGAGGACCTGCTTGGAATCCCTGTAAAATGTTCTTAATAGACTTTGACAGTCTTCACCAACTGTTCTAGTAATTTAAAACTTTTAGTGCTCAAGCTCAGGCCAGGATGAAATGTTTGTCATCTGACGATAATAAAATAGCACTTTAGGGTTTTTAGGCCCTGGAGCAGCAGCAAAATTAGAAAAATGGATGACCAAGGAAATAAACTTTAGTCAGTGGTGAGGGGGCGAGTACTTCCCCAGGGATGGAAAAAGGTAAAGCCAGTGCAGATTTAAGAAATAACTCTACTAATTTAAAAAAGTACATTCAATTCACTCTCCTCCAAGAAGTTAACAGAATCATCTTAAAATTCTATTAGAGAATACTCGCATGTCAAATGTAACAAAAAGGCAGCATCTGTCCACTAAATTAACATAACTTTCTCCATTAAATATGCTTCGGGCACAGTTGTTCAGCAACCACCTTCAGAAGCAAAAACTAAAGTATAAAAACATACTCACAGTCCTCTTTAAGGAAAACTACAGGGAAACTCAAAAGCAAGGCACAGAAATTCACAGAGCAAGAGCAGATTTCCTACAAGACCTCCCACATCATCATCGGAGAGAATTCAGCAGGAACCACAACCAGGCCCGACACCCGGTTACAGGAGAGTCTGTCCTCCACTTACTTTCACTCGTCAGACGTTGCACAGATGTGACCATAGGCCGGGCACTGGGCTAAGCTCCAGAGACAAAGAGCACATGCTGTCGACCTGCCAGATGGGTTGTGTTTGTGTGTGTGTGTGTTTTTTGTGACTTTTTTTTTTTTTTAATTTGAAGCCCTGCTTAAAAGTCAGGAGATCTCACATCAACATCCAGCTATCCAGCTTCTCTTTAAAAATTGTGAAATCTAGCAACATGGGCCCCACATTCCTGAGCTGTAGGAGAGAAGCAACTGACCCTCCAGCAAAGGACGCACTTTCCAGCCTGCCACAGTCCCCACGGCGCCCTACGGTCACCCCAACAACAATCCCAGAGCTTCACTCATTTATGTCCCTGTCCGGATCCCAAGGTACTTGAGTTTGCCACTTCTGGTCTAAGAAAAAAAAAAAGTGGATAAAAAAATGGCCCCTGTGCCCTGGCTGGTGTTCTCAGTGGCTAGAGTGTTGGCCCTTGCACTGCAGGGTCATAGGTTCGATGCCCAGTCAAAGGCATGAACCTGGGTTGTTGGGGTGAGTGTGGGAGGCAATCAGTTGATGTGTCTCTCTCACATCGATATTTCACTTTCTCTCTCTCTCTCTCTCCCCCTCCCTCCCTTCTACTCTCTCTGAAAAACAATGGGAAAAATATACTCAAGTGAGGATTTAAAAAATAAATTTAAAAAGGCCCCTGTCCTTAAGAAACTAAGAGTCTCATAGAGGCAGCCGACAAGATGATAAATTACAATCTGGTGTGATGCAAACTAATAGTTCATGGTAGAGGAATAGCCAGGGTGCAACAGGAACCCTGAGGAAGGTGTACCTGACTCCACCAAGGGGAGTGGAGGTACCTGGGGCACCTTCAGAGAAGAGAGGACATTTGGGGAGGGTCTTGAAGGATGAGTAGAGGTTGTTCAAGTTGAAAAGGGGAAGGTGAGAGGACTAAAATAATATGGAACTTTCTGGAGACAGGGTTCAGAAGAAGGGACTTTGATCGCCTACCATGCTCACAAGTTTGAACTTAAGTCTGGGGCAATGGGAGCCAAGGCAGTTTAAAGCAGAGGCTGACATGACCGGATTTGTTCTTTCAGGGAAGGATGCTGCCAGCAGTGCAGAATATGACCTGGGGCAAAGAGCCTTGCTGGCGCTCACCCCACTGGATGCTAAGGGGAACCCCTTTGCGGTCGCTTCCTGCTGCTCTGAAACCCTGCATTCTCTGCCAATGGCACACACCTTGGCTAACTCGCCTGCTGTTTCTTTCACAGACTGATGTGGGGCGATGCAGTTACCCCTCTTAAACTGGCATAATGCAAGTGCCATGAACAATGCTGACCTTCAAAAAGGTCAAAATGCAAGAGCCTACGTCTCTACAGATGATCTCAACTCCATATAAAAAGACATCCTCTTTCCCCTGCCATATTTCCGTCCCCGTTTATGTCTGGGAGAGACGCATGTGTGGTATCAGTTTAATTTTCCTCATAGTGAAACCACTACAAGCATGCCTAACGCCATCCCCAGCTCCCTGCCCTGTGATGAATACACCTTGATAACTCAAGCTTTGATGCAATGTCTGAAGATGATACAGACAAGACGGGCTCAAAGGAGAGTCATTTTACTCAGTAGCCTCTGGGCGTGTCCCCCATGAAGCAGCACACGAAAGCCACGAGCAAGGACACCAGGCTGTTGCATATAAGCAAAATGAGGTGGAAAAAATAAACACCACCTCAAAGCAATGAAAATCCAATCAGTTTCGCTTTTCTCCCTCAAACTAAACCATATCTCCAAAAAACCTAAGATAGGCAAATCAACAAGAGGCTTTTTTTGGTAACTGCCTCAGTTATAATAACCCCAAACAGACTTGGGGTGAGTGTGGGAGGCAATCAGTCCCAGACTTTTGTTATAACAAACAAACCCATCTTTCACTTCTTGTCATTAGCGATTACTGTGCCATAACTGAAAATCAGTGAATCACTATGGAGCTTAGTGAGGGAGGGCCTACCAGCTCTGAGCTGTCACTGTAATCATCACACAATGAACAAACCGTATGGGGAGTTCTTTCTTCATCATCTCTGACCTATACATTGCAGAGACTCTAAAAGAAATGATACTCTGTAATCTCCCTCTTTCCCTAAAGATGGCATATTATTTCAAAGCATTTTCCCCTTCAAAACTTTGCTTTTTCTCTTCTTCAACAGCCCACATGAGGCCCGCACCAGAAGACTTCAACATAATTTAGGAGAATCTATTTGTAGGAGCCAAGAATTCAATTAGGAGAAAAATTATCTCGCCAGGGTCTGGGCCATTCACTCAATTAACCCTCTCATAACGGTGCTGAGAAAAGAACTGAAATGTCTAACGAAAGGCTTCCCCGTCAGAAGGCACAGGCGAGGGCAGCGGGAGGGATGCCAGAAACCTGGGTGCTTCCTGCCATGCTGTGCCCTTAGCAAAACCACCCTCTCACTGTGACCTCCCCGCACAGCTAGAGGGTGCAGATCTCTGCTCTGCAAGGGGCTCCAGAACTGGACCACGCAAGTCTCACCTGGTACAATAGCGCTGAAACAATGACCTTAACAATGTCTAAGTTTATAGACTCAAAGTCGTCAACAGCAGCACTGTTGAACTTTCTGTGCGTAAGCTCTATTTCCATGATGAAAGCTTCACTCTGTAACGAATAGGAAGCAAGACCACTGGCGCTGGCGTGGGAGACCTTGTGCCCTGCTATCTATTCCCAAGCCACATTTTCTTGCCCATCCGACACCCGCTCCGGCTGACCTGCCAGTGGGGGCGCTCACCTGGGTGGCTTCCTCCACGCTCTCCCTCAGGGCCTGCAGCTCGGCGTCGTACTGCTCCTTCAGCTTCTCCATCTCCTGGTCATGACTGGAAACCTCTTCTTTCAGGGCTCCCTTCAGGGCAGTGAGTTCCCGCTCCCGCTTCCTCAGGAGGTCTTCCTGCTCCTCTTTGGCGATAAGCAGATCTTGAAGGTCCTGTTTGGCCTGTAAGAGTTCCTAAAGGGAGGAAGCATGAACAGGAGGTGAAGATGAGCCACTATGTCCAGCGGCCCCGCTTCTCTCCTCCAGTTCGGCCACTCAGAAGAGCGGCCATCACCCCACTGTCCCTCCCCACTCCCCTTCCTCGCACTGCGCACCGACTGGACCATCTCCCCCGCCTTCCACTCCTCAGAGGCCATCATTCCCCTTAATTTGACGAAAGCTCAGCCTTCTTGAGATTTGAGGGAGAAAGGGCAACTGGCTTAATTTTCATTGCTTTGAGGGGACATGTCTGACTTTTCTATCTCACTTCATGTCTGGGCCATGGTCTGTGGCCCTTGCTAATGGCTTGCTGCCCTCACTGACTTCACACCCCACTGGAACCCTTAACCCATGATCCCAGTCCTGTCCCAGTCCCCTTCCACCTGAGCAGGGCAAAGGATTCACATTTCTCTAAGCTGCTCAAAGTTCATAGGAGTCACAAAACTGGGGCAACAAGTTCCACTACAAATCACATTACCTAAACCCAAGGGTGTTCTGCCAAAAGCTCAGCAGGCATTCCTTTTGCGTTGCCATCTTCACCCCAGACCTGCTCAGCTCTCCCCAAGCTCAGAACCCACCCTCTCCTGCAGACTCCCTTCCTTCAACCGGGCGGGACTTGGGCATGACCAGCTAAGCTTCCGCTCTCCCCAGTTCTTGAACTTCAAGCTTCTCCCCAACAACAAAGCCACTTCGCAGTGAGCTGCCCCTTGCCAGCCGGCTCCAAGTCCTTACTCTATCAGCTATCTTTCCCCCCCTGTCATTTTGTTCTTTTCTGTTTCTTGGCCTCTATGTCCTTCCCTTCAGGGCACAAGAATCCTCTGAGTCAAGGCCAAAGAAACAAAAACAAAAATATAAGTTTTACCACCAAATATTTTTTTCTGTTTTTAATTTTAGAAAGAGAAGGGAAAGGAAGAGAGGGAGAGAAGGAGAGAGGGGGGAGAGAGAGACATCGATGTGAGAGTGAAACTGATCAGCTGCCTCCTGCATGCACCCAGAGAGATCAAACCAGCAACCTGGGTATGTGTCCTGCCGGGGAATTGAACCATGACCTCTCAGGGTATGGGACAACACTCCAACCAACTGAGCCACACCAGCCAGGGCTACTACCAAACTTTTTGAAAGTATAATTTCTGTTCACTGCCTCTACTTCTTGACCACCTTACTACTAGTCACTCCTGAATCTCTTGCTATGGCTTTTGTTCCTACTCTACCCAGACTGCCCCCTCCAAGGTCACCATGACCTCTTACTCACCACATCCAATGGCCTCTTCTCAGTCCTCACTTTTCTTGACCTTCTTTGATCCTCCCCACCTGTTTCCTTAAAATTTCTTATGCCTTGCAGTTCAAAGACACTATACTCTCCTGTTTTCTTCCCTCAGGTCATTTTTTCTGTGACAATCTTTTCTGGCTATTCTCTCCCTCTTCCCCAAAGCTAAGATGATCCCCAAGAATGCACCTTTGCATTCTTTCTTTCTTTCTTTCTTTTTTTTTGGCAAGTTCATCTATTTTTCTCCAACTATTAAGTCTATGTAAATAACTCCCAAAGCTTCACCTCCAATTCTTAATCTGAATTCAGACCTGCACTTCCAATAACCTGCTAGATTGTCCTAAGGGCACCTCAGATTCGATAGGTTTGTGTTTTTTATCATATTCCTTCCTTTCCACTTCCTTTGCTCATTACTCTTGCGAAGGCACCACCTGCTCAGAAGCTTGGCAGCAACCTGACCAACCTCACCCTTGTCCCCGATCAACAAAAAGTTAGTTCTGTAACATCTTTGATCCTTTCCCTCACCTCCCTGATTTAGACTCTCATTACCTCCTACCCAGGTGGTTTGCAATAGCCAACCAACTGCTCCCCACATCTAGTCTCTCACCTGTGGCCTCCATGACATTAGCCACAGGCTTCCTCTTTCTGAAGTGCCCTTCTCAGTCCCACCTCCCTCTGCCTTTCAGAAAAATCTCTGAAGACTCATACAATATTGACCTCCTCCAAGAAGTCTTCCTTGAATGCCCTCCCTGAATACCCATCTCACTTTGGCTGTATTTACCACAGCACTTAACACTTTTACTTTGCAGTCCACATACTTATTTTCTTATCTCCTGTTAGACATTCAGCATCTGATTTACTATATCTTAGATGCATGGATCAATGGTATCGGGAATGTGTCTGTTCTGGATATAAATAAATTAACATGTACATACAGCGGGAGTCTAGAGATACCAGAATGGTTGGTACTGGGGACCTGAGACCTCAGAGAAAAGGTACTTTCCATTCAAGAATATCGGGAATGTGTCTATTCTGGATATAAATAAATTAACATGTACAGTACAGCGGGAGTCTAGAGATACCAGCATGGTTGGTACTGGGGACCTGAGACCTCAGAGAAAAGGTACTTTCCATTCAAGAAGTGTCACTGGTGAGGGGGTAAAAACACTCCTATTGCCTTAAGTATAACTGCCAATGGAATCTCTGTCCTTTTCTTTAGGACATGCACATCCATTGAACCAAGGGAACCTCTGCGGTCTCAGGGTAGAGCTGCATTGCACAGAGCAAGATGTAGCCCTTTAGGAATCCAGCTTACAGGCATTGATAAGCTCAGATGAAACATCAAGGGATTCATCCAGGTAGCTAAGGTAACTCTGGCTCTTCCAAAGCACCAAACACAGAGCAGAAGCAAATCTTATGACAATATAAGCCGTCCTGGTCCTGATATTTATCAAAGGGCAAGTCCTGCTGCTGCCACCGCCCACCCCTCCTCAGGGAGCAGCAGAGACTCCGCCATCACTGTTGCTATTGGCTCCCGTCAGGTCTTCCTGGAGCCTCCCGCCAGCCTCTGCATCGGAGCTCCTGTGAATCTAACCCGTTTCCTGCTCTTACTCTCACACGTTTCTCAATTGTTTTCGAGATAAGGCAGTTCCTCTTCCCACACTTATCTTTTCCAGGATGTGTCTGTGTTTTTGAGTTGCCTTTTGTACACTGCCGCCAAGGCATGCTAAGAACCTCGGCTTTCTGGTCTATGCTACACCGACAAGCTGCTATCTGCGGCTGGGCTGCTGCTTAAGTGGACTGTGCTGCACGAAACCAATCAGATTACACCTCACCACAGCACTTAGAGCACTTGGCGTTTTCCAGGGCAGAGACCAAAGAGCACAGGAGATTTCAAAAACATCACTTCATCACCTCAGTGGCTTGACTGACAATTCTATCAAGCCAAAGAATGGAGAGATAACATGTAAACTTCAAAATATAAGTCAACACCCATTAGAAATGAACGTGCCTCTCTACAGACTCCAATCAAAGAAAACAAGGGAAGACACTGGCCGCTCACAATCAGTGCATTCTAAACCTAGGTCAGCTGCACACAGTAAAGCAGCCAGGAGATGAAAACCATGTATATGTGTGTGTGCGGGTGCGGGAGACTATAAAAGCTGGCTGTGTGTAGTACTTACTACATAATGAGACTTGTGCTAAACATTTCCAAACTAAAGCAAAGAAATAGGCTCTTCCAAAAAGACAAGAAGGAAGGAAAATTGAGAGAAAAAGGAAGTACGCTCTGGGACTGGCTGTCCTGACAACAGGTGCACGAAGACACACACACACACCAGAACGCCCAATGCAGCCACTGACTTGCCCACTGCACGCTCTATCTCACACGCCACCTATTCATAGGGATTCCGTGTCAAAATGAGAAAAATACTGATCTAAACCCATAAATGCTTCCCAACGGTTCTATAAGATCCCTATCTCTGGCCCATGTTCAATTAAAGGGTGAGTAAATGGTTTTAGATCAAGACTGTAGCTGACAGAAAAGTATGCAGTTTTTTCCAGAACGACGGCCTATAAAATGTAACAGGGTTGGTGAGAAACATGAATTTTTTTAGTTGTTTTATTAAAATTCCTATAATGTTCAGTAATATTTCTGAGAACAGCCTATCCCCAGATCAATACAATTTCACAACCAGCACATTTTACTGGTACGTAAAGGACTTGCATGTTGGCAAAGGCGGGGGATAAAACACGCGGCCGCTGGAGGGAGGCCCAGCTGTCAGCACCGCAGGCTCCCATCAAAGATGATGGTCAGTAATTAGAAAATTCCATTACCCTGGCACTTAGAAAGACGGCGCATGTGTACCCATTCCCCCCGGAATGGAGGAAAACACATTTTTGGACAAAGAAGTGGCAAAAAATTTGTTCTATGACTATTTTTTGTAACTTGAGTTAAAAGCAAAATTTCAAAACCATCAGTTGTTTAAGAATAAAAAAAAGTCATCCTATTGTTGGTCAATTGTATGGCTTATCCAGAGAAAACAGGATGATTTTCCTCTCTTTCTTTCTTCCTTTAAAAAAACTAATAACTACTGTATTCTTCCTTAATGTCGCTTTACTGGTTCCACATCGGGGCCCAATGTTATTGAACAAAATGGCAAGTCGTATTAGAAGAGATTTCATGCAGGTTCTTGTGCATTGGGCATCTCACGAAATACAGGGCCCTCAGCCTCTTTCAAACATTCAATACCACAATGTGTTTAATGTTCATTGTGTTTAAGAGTCTGTTCTAAGCCAAATGCCATGGAAAACTTGGCCTCAATGGTAATCTGTCATCAGATTCCCCAGGCCACTTCTGATTAAGAGATGAAGAAGAAACTGAAAGTGACAAGGAGATGGAGTCTATTTTATGATCATGTTTTAAATGTCACTGACAAGTCCAAGGAAACTCGTTTAAAACAGTGAGGATGATTTTCCAGAGGGAAAGAGCCCCACTTTGGTGTTCAGAAGCCAACTGTGCCCTCACTAACCTTGCAGACGGGCTGCAGTAGAGGATATAGCTCCCATTACAGGAAAAACGCAACCAGAAAGCCAGCAACGTCAGGAACATTTTTAAGAGAAGATGTGCTCTGTTTCCCTTTCCCATTCTCTCATTACCTACCAGCCTCGGCCTGAAAACACATCGCCCAAACTGAGGCGCATATCCTCCCCCTGGTTACCACTGCAAATTCACCGGTAAACTATTTAATTAAATCATATTCTTTGATAAAGAAGCAAGGAAGCAGATAGCTCATTTCAAATATATTCCTTTTTTAAAATGGTAACATTTTTAAAAATATATTTTTATTGATTTCAGAGAGGAAGGGAGAGGGAGAGAAAGATAGAAACATCAATGATGAGAGAGAATCACTGATTGGCTGCCTCCTGCAGGCCCCACAATGGGGATCAAACCCGCAACCCGGGCATGTGCCCTGACCGGGAACCAAACCTGGTTCATCGATCAACGCTCAACCACTGAGTCATGCCAGCTAGGCTAAAATGGTAACATTTTAAAAATAATTTTGAGCCCTGACTGGTTTGGCTCAGTGGATAGAGCGTCGGCCTGCGGACTGAAGCGTCCCAGGTTCGATTCCGGTCAAGGGCATGTACCTTGGTTGTGGGCACATCCCCAGTAGGGGGCGTGCAGGAGGCAGCTGATCGATGTTTCTCTCTCATCGATGTTTCTAGCTCTCTATCTCTCTCCCTTCCTCTCTGTAAAAAATCAATAAAATATATTTTTTAAAAAATAATAATAATTTTGATACTGAAATCACTTTATTCATTTGCTCTGTTGCTTGGCATGAAATGGGGGAAGATGCAAAGACAAAATGGTATTGACTTAGCTGTCTAGAAGAAAGAGATAGAGACAAAAATAGGACAAGGTCAAATGTGCTAAAATAAAGAATTTAAAAGGATAGAGGGTATTATGGAAAAGGGAAAATAACAATTATATGTTTCAGTTACTGGGAAAATTCAGCAACTTAAGGGACTTCCCTATAGCTAAGATAACATCTTTCCCTTTTCAAATCAGTCAAGTGTCCACACAAGGGATCATGAAATATGGCAACGTCTTACCTTCTATTTAAATTTGTTTATGAAGCTATCATTTTTATTGAAAGCCAGAAACTGTACAATGACATTTCTGGGAAATTATCCTTAGGATATTTTTCCAAAAAGTACAAGGATACATGTAAAAAATGTTCACCATATTTTCTCATAATTAAAAGAGATAATTTAAGCATAGGAGAATAATTAAATATATTGTGGTTTATCTCCTTAAAAATGAAATATAAATAAAGACTATAAGGTATAACAAGGGAAAATGTTTCTGACATTAACTTTTAAAAGCATATATCAAAACTGTAGGGACACTATAATTGTCCCTACATTATAGGCAGGGAGATGAAACCCAGCAATGGGTAGAGAGGCAAACAGAAAATGTAGAAATAAAAATCGTTGTTAAGATGTTAGGAAAATAAGTATTTTTCCACCAACCCACCCACCCCCATTTTAAAATTTCATTTTGTGGTTTTAATAATATTTCAGTGATAAATTCACACGTGCTCAAAGCTGCATTCTAATACCCTTGTCTTTGTAACTCTGAGCCCTGAGAAAAAGACAGAGCCATGATACCATGAATACCATGTATAATACCATGAATATGGTGGCTTTTAAGAAATCCTTGGATAAAAAGAGAAATACCAGGTGGTAGGAAAGAAGACTAAAGCCTTCTCAGGAGAAAAGGTCTAAACAGAGAGCGAGAGAGATGGTCGTGTGGGGAGAAATGACTCTGCTCTGTATCCATGTGAAAACGCATTCACGAGAACCCCTGTGCTGTGTGGTCACAGGGCTCAGCGCTGCCAAGTCATGGGGAAGAGGGAGGCTTACTTCTAAAGGGCAGGACCCAAAATCCTTCCGGGGGAATTACTTCAAAACCA
This sequence comes from Myotis brandtii, assembly GCF_000412655.1. Lineage (NCBI taxonomy): Eukaryota > Metazoa > Chordata > Mammalia > Chiroptera > Vespertilionidae > Myotis > Myotis brandtii. The sequence goes on from NW_005359149.1 coordinate 565,998, forward strand.
AACAAGGAAAGGGTGAGAAAACAATTGACAGAGGAGACTTAACAAGGAACTAAAGCCAGCAGCTTTTAACCCCAAGAACGGGTCAAAGAAAGACTCAGCCCTGGGGGAAAGCAATAGAAAATAAAAATTCAATGCTAACAAGGTACCTTTCTTATTTCATTTTTTTTTTTAGCTTTGTTCTAAATCGTGTCATTTATTTTTTGAACTGTTCCTACAAAACAAAGATTATTATGGAAATAAATTTTAAACTATGCCAAAAATGCACATGGTAATGTTATAGCAAATATCAAAACATCTAAATGGGCACTTGTGTATTTTTGTGACTCTCAATTAGACTCACTCCCCCCCAAAATGTAGATGTTCAAAACCTATTCTTGCTCTCTAATCACTTTTATATGTGTGTATCTAACACCTCAACAAGATGGTAATCTAATTCAGGAGGAAAAAAATAACTGTCTTTGTAAAACCCCATAATAATTAACAAATGCTAAGCAGAGGAAAGAGTCGATCTTATCCGCTTGCTCACTGATTGATAAGAGCTAAATATTTAATAGGGGGTATACTAATACGGGCAGAGGCCAGATGGGCAGCCTGTGTCACAGCAAACAGATTCATTCATTCATTCACTTACTAACTCATAACTGATCCATCCAACCAACCCCCAAATATTTACTGAGTGCTGTATGTCCCAAGCTCTGGGATAAAATGCTGAGCCAGCCATCACCAACCCTGCCCTCCTGGAGCTTACAGTCTTGTGGGCCTTAAACAAAAACTTAACCTGTGCTAAGTGTTGTATGGGCATTAATGTATTTTCCATGCTTTCCCATAAATAGCATTACTTACAAAGTATTTTTGCCCAAAGTTTAATCTAAATCTATTAGAGTAGAGATCTAAATACAAATTTACTAGAATACAGGGGATAGTGGAACACCATAATGGACACCATAAGGAAATAATCAGACAAATCAGAGGGGCACTGGCCTAATCTCGTCAGAAGATGGATGGGATGGGAGGAGAAAAGCAGGCCGTAGGGAATGAGGGGGAAGGGTGCTATACCGGAATAAATGAAAACAGTGACAGCAATGTGGGATTCCTGATTGGATCCTGGCTGGGAGGAGGGGGAATACAACCATAAAATATGCCTGGAGGACAAGTGGAAAATTTTGAATGAGGGCCCACGTATTAGAATTCTTGTTATATTGTATATATATTATAGGAATTATTAAATTTTTTAGGTGTTATAATAGTATTGTGGTTGTAAGAAAATTCCATAATTTTCAAAGATGTGTGCTTGAGAATTTAGGCGTGAGGCATGGTGTTATCTACAATTTGCTTTGAAATAGTTCAGCAAAGATGGATAAATTGATGCATGAAAAAAATAGAAGAATGAACGGATGGACAGATGAATAAGTGGAGATAATATCACAAAATGTTGCCACTGCTGGATCTGGGTTGGAGCTCTGTGGAAGTTACTGCAGTACCCTGTCTACTTGTCTGTATGGTGGAAGTTTTCCTAAGACAATGCTTAAAAACTATTACACGTGACGCTCTTACAGAATCTAACCACAGGCACAGGTGCGGTAAATGCACAAAACAGAACATGGCTCAGGGTACTCAGTCCCCATCCCGCCTCCGCCATCTCACCCTCTTCGGGCAGATGGGGCCTATCTTGTCACCTGGCCCCACCGGCCCCTTACCTCAATCAGAGCCCCCTTCTCCCTGTCCTCGGACCGTTTGGCGCTGTCCAGTTCATCATGCATTTCCGAGAGCTGGTCCTGGAGATCCCTGATCTCCGTCTGGTGCTGTTCCCGTTCCATCTTTACCTGAAACAGCCTGACAAGAAGGAGTCCCTCAGACAGACCTCGGGCTCTGCTGACGTTCGTCCCATCTGACTGCAGACCTCCAGATGCTCAAGCAGAGTCATCTAAAGCCCCAAGAAGCCTCCCCCTCTCCCA
>NW_005359149.1:567983-572253 GCF_000412655.1 Myotis brandtii
CTGTAGACCAGAAGAGTCAGCAAATTATGGCCTATGGGCCAATCTGGCCCACTGCCCATTTTTATAAATAAAGTTTTATTGGAATACAGCCATGCTCATTCTTTTATGTATTGCTTACAGTCATTTGCACAATACAATGGCAGAATTGAGAGGTTCCAACAAAGACCATATGGCCCATAAACTGTAAAGTATTTACTATCTGACAAAAGTTTGCCAACCTCTGCTCTAAATCAAATTCACAACGATTCTACCTTGTTATACTGTAAAGTCTTTACTACCCCCTAAACTTCCTGATTGTTTTCTTACCAACTTCTTTTCTAAAATTAACCTCTAAGAATGTTTTAAAAGCAAAAACTACACCATCAAAATTGCCAAGGCAATTAAATGCTTTTACTACGTAATGTCCTATTTTTCTTGAATTTCCCTCCAGATTTCACTCCTGCTCTAACCTTCACTTAGTTTCCATCGTGTCCACAGGGCTTCTTAGCACTGCACCCTTTCCGACCTCAGTTTCAGATCTCTTTTGCACAGATTATAAGACACGGCCACAGTGACACGGCCACCGGGCTTGACTTCCCATCTCTGCAGACGCAACAGAAATATAAGCACAGGTCACAGAGTCCAGCACCATCCAGGACAGAATCCACAAGCCGGGAGATTATGGAGGCCTCGTGACGTGCTTTTTGGAGGCTGGGCCCAGGCCCCTTGAAATCTCAGTCCTGAGATATCACCACTCCACGTTCCCTGCTTCTCACTTACCTACTATAGACCCACTCTACGGGCTGAAACTTTACAAGACATCCTTTAAGGTGTAAGAATAATTTTAAAATTATTAACCTTTCTGCTTACCAGGGAGAAAAGGAAGAGGGAGCAGCCGCTGTAAATATCTGGAAGACCAGGTAGTACTAAATGGACAAAAAGGTTCTGGCCACATCAGATGAAGAACCAGAAGGACAGGCTCTCGGCCCAGGACTTACTCCTCCAGGCTTTTCCGGAGCTCCCCCTCACTCTCTTCCAGCCGCCGCTGCAGCACCGAGTTCTCTTTCTCCTTGTGGTCGTGTTGGCTCTGGAGCTCTTCTAAGTTTGCTTTCATTCTCTCCCTCTCTTCTTTGATGTTCTGTTGATTCTAATATGAACACATGTGATTTTAGAGTACCTCCACCGTACATTTATGTTATGCTGAAACTTTACAAGACATCCTTCTAAACTCTGATGGACTCCATGTCTTTGCACTTACAGTATTAATTATTAGTGATGTCATTAATTATTAATCAAACTACTTAATTAAGGCATAGTTGTGTGTAACTAGAAGCAGTATTACATATTTAATGAGTTGTAATACTTTTTTTTTTTAAATATATTTTATTGACTTTTTACAGAGAGGAAGGGAGAGAGATAGAGAGTTAGAAACATCGATGAGAGAGAAACATCGATCAGCTGCCTCCTGCACACTCCCCACTGGGGATGTGCCCGCAACCCAGGTACATGCCCTTGATCGGAATCGAACCTGGGACCCTTCAGTCCACAGGCCGACGCTCTATCCACTGAGCCAAACCGGTTTCGGCAAGTTGTAATACTTTTAAAAGAGAAACAAACACAGCTAAATCTCATTGTACTATTTCAATTACTCAGTTCCAATATTTTATAAGCATTTCGTTTTCTACTGGCCTAACTGAATCCAACAGTGATTCTTTTACTCTGTCAAAGCAAACAGTCACTATATGCTTTGGGTTGTTTTTTTTTTGTTGTTGTTGTTGTTGTTTTAAGTTCTTTGGTCAGTAGGAGCCAAATATACAGGGATTTACTTCTGTGATGAGAGGAATGTTTCTTTTTGGGGGGGAATATTGGCTTTCAATTCACTTGGGCATCCCAAGGTACTTAAAATATTCTTTACCAATCAAGAAGGAGATGGAAAAAATAACCAAGGAAAAATCAGATACCTTGACTTCCAGTTGAAGCTGTCGCTGAAGTTCAGCCACTTCTGTGGTCAACTTGGTTTTCTGTTCCAACAGATCTTTGACTTCAGACGAAGAGTTAGAAGCCTACAGTTAATTGCAAAGATATATGCATTGAAATGTTCAAGGTGATTTATTTTCATTCTCTTTCCCCCAAAATATAATCAGAGCAGTAACTCTAAAATCTTAAGATTCCAATGTAGATCCCTACAGAGAAGGGGCACGAGGAAATCTTCTGGGGTGATGGGAGTACCCTGTATCTTGATCTGGGTGGTGCTTGCATTTGAACTATGCAGTTAAGATTTGTGCAATTTACTGTAAGTTATACCCAATAAAACAATGTAAAAGATAAAAATAAGTATTTGTGAAGATTCATTTATTGCATAAAGTAATACCCAAAGCCCATGTCTCTGTGTTCCCAAGGCCCTTTGTGTAAAAATCTATTACAAACTTTTCATTAGATTGGGAATTACTGCTCCATAACCATCAATGATATTTTTATCCCTCACTCTGTATATGCCTGGATGCAAGCAGTAAGTAACTGTAAGCTGGCTAAACTGGCTGTCTTCTTTTAGATGTCACATTTCCATAATGGAGAGAGATAGAATGAAGAGGGATCTGATTAAAGAGTCTATTAGGAAGCATCTATGATTATGAATATTAATGGATCTCATTTTTTTCCTCCATGGATGTAATAATAGGATGATGTTCTCAAAAGGATTTGGCTAAAAAACTATAGCAAAGTGGTTGGAAAACTACATGGCAGGGAAAGGGGATAAAAGCAGGAATCAAAGCTGGAAAAGGCAGTGACTTGGCCCTCATGCATCTGAATCCAGGTGTGAGTTGTGCCTGATGAACCTGGAAAGAGGTATTTCCTCACTTACTCCTGTGAAGTTAACCAGAGCCCCCAGTCAACAAAAACACAGGACTTCCCATTCTCTCAGACAAAATGAGAACAGTCCATTTTAGAAATCTAAACCCGACCCACGAGGGAACTTGCACGCGCTCCTTCCCAAGCAAAACCCCTTCCTGCTTTGCTGTCGTTTCCCAAGATGGTCTCAGTCCACATGGGAGAGGGTCCTTACATTCCTCACAGAAAATCACTTAACTGGCCTTTGCCAGCGAATAATCAGATTCAGAAAATAAGAGGGAGGCAGAGGGAGTAGGAAAACATGGGCAATTAAGCCGTCAGGGCACTGCGATAGGAGCTAGAAGACTAAGGGCCTTAGTTCACCTCACCACCTCGCACTTGATTCCCAGTGCTTCTTAACTGGTCTCCCCTCCTCTGACCTCACCTCTTTCAGAAAGCTACAACAGGAATGAATTCTTAGGAATATGGCGCTATTCATTCCTGTGTAAAGTCCATCAGTGGTGGCCCATCACCTTCGGTCTGAAATGGAAACTTCTTATGCGATTTCTGAGGTCTTTCCTACCTGGTGCTTCGTCCCCACATGCTCTCTGCTCCAGCTACACAAAATTACCTCCATCCCCTAAACATAGCTAACACGTGCCTCTTTACATTTTATATTTGCTTGTGCCATTCCCTCTACCTACAGTGCCCTGCCTTCTCTTCCTTCAGAGAATTCTATAATCTTTTGAGACACCATTAGTGTTAGTGACTCCAGAAGGGCTACCCTGATACCCCTAGTCTGTGACCCACAATGACAATCTTAACATCAAGACCAAAGCATGTCAAAACAAAAAAGGCCAAAGGATATATTCCCCCTAAGAATATGCAGGCAAATGAAAAGCAAGAGTCAGAGTGATAATTTGGATTTAAGACTTTTAGCAAAAAAAATCCTAAGCTAATTTTAAGAACTACATAGCACTCCTGAAACAAAGTGTATAATCTAAAAATTCCCCAGTGGGAACAGTTAATATATTTATACTACCATAAATATTATATACTAGAGGCCCGGTGCACAAAAATTTGTGCACTCGGGGGGCGGGGGGAGGGGGGTCCCCCAGCCCGGCCTGTGCCCTCTCGCAGTCTGGGACCCCTCGGGAGATAACGACCTGCTGGCTTAGGCCTGCTCCCGGGTGGCAGAGGGCAGGCCCAATCCCTAAGTGCAGCCCCTGGTCAGGCTCAGAGCAGGGCCGATTGGGGAGTTGGGGCGCCGCCCCGTCATGCACAGAGCAGGGCAGATCGGGAGGTTGCAATGCCACCCTCAGTCACGCTCAGGGTAGGGCCGATTGGGGGGTTGGGGCACCACCCCCTGTCACACTCAAGGCAGGGTCGATGGGGAGGTTGCGGCACCACCCCCTGTCACGCACAGAGCAGGGCCAATCAGGGGGTTGGGCGCTGCCCCCTGTCA
>NW_005359149.1:572630-577893 GCF_000412655.1 Myotis brandtii
GGCGATCAGGGGGTTTGGGCGCTGTCCCCTGTCATGCTGATCCCGGTGCCGGGAGCCTCGCTGCTCCGCTGATCCCGGTGCTGGGAGGCATATTACCCTTTTACTATATAGGATAGAGGCCTGGTGCATGGGTAGGGGCTGGCTGGTTTGCCCTGAAGGGTGTCCTGGATCAGGGTGGGGGTCCCCACTGGGGTGCCTGGCCAGTCTGGGTGAGGGGCTGAGGGCTGTTTTCCGGCTGGCGAGTGACTAAAGCTTCCAACCGCTCCTTGTTTTCTTCTCTTTTTTTTTTTTTTTTCTGGGCCAGCTTTAGCTCTGAGGCCTCGCTGCTGAAAACATAGATACAATGTTGAGGTCTGAGCCCGGCTGAATGGAAGCCCTTTTCTGGGGTTTTGTTTAGCTTCTTATTTGCAACATAGTATATAGTTGCTTAGAGTTGCAACTGAGAGGCCGGCAAGTGAGGCGGTGAACGTTGGAGTCTGCAGCAAGCAAGCCTCCCTGCTCGCTTCAGTGCCTGGCTGCCGGCTGCCATCTTGGCTGACAGTTAATTTGCATATACTCACTGATTAGCCAATGAAAAGGGTAGCGGTCGTACGCTAATTACCATGTTTCTCTTTTATTAGTGTAGATAGGTGTGGGCAAAAGTGGGTTTACAGTTGTGAGTATATAACAGTTTATTCTTGTATTATTATTTATTATTGTATTTTCCATACAAACAATTGTAAACTGACTTTTGCCCACTCCTGTTTGTATGTGTGTGTATATATATGTACATATACATGTGTATATATACATGTATACATATGCATACACACATACATACACATAAATATACACATACATGCACATATACATATATATCTCTATTTGATGGAGAGCAGCAGTCATGGGTTAGCTGAGTGCTAGGGGAACACTGAGCAATAGAGAAAAGGTGGTAGTTGATGCCTAAAAATGTCCTCTATCCAATTTTTCCAACATTGAAAAGACGCTATAGACAAAGTTCCTGTTACCTGCCTCTGGGTAGCCTCTCTTTCCTGCCTTTGCAGAATTCCCCTGGGAGGAGAAAGTAAAGACGCACAAGCGAGAAATGGGTCCCAATGCACAGTGGCGTAGGACGGAGGAACAAGTGTTCAGTCGTCTCCCTTAAATGCTACTTCCTTTCAGGGTACAAGGTGTGTGCGACATATAGCAGATGTTCATCAATTATGAGACGAATCCTTTTTTAACAAAAGCAATCTCTAAGTCCCAACTCGAATTCAGTACAATCAGTTAAACAGACAGTTTTTTTTAAAGAGTTTGGCACCACTCCACTCCTTCCTTTCCCTTCCACCGATGCTGGTTGGCTTCACCTGTCTCTATTCCCTAGTTTCTTGTTCTTATTCTCTTATTTCTTACTCTCCGAAGTTCCAAAGTTTGGGGCCAAGTCAGTTCACACCAACCTTCCAACCTGCCTATGAAATCTATCCATTAATTTGTTTAGTTCTTTCTAGTCTTATTTCCTCTTTCTAAATTTGTTTCATCCTATTATGTGTGTGTTTTTTTAAATAAAATACCTTAAAAACCTTTCTGAAAAAGAGAGGCAGAGTATAAATTCATAACACGTAAAACGAGATCTCCCATCTCAGGTCCAGCTCACTACTCAGGAAACTTCCCATTTGGTGCCATAACCAATTGTACAGACTGAAGAAACAGCAATGTGCCTGCCACATCCCATGTTAAATGCCCTCTGCAAGATACAAAACTTCAGCTTACTTGGTGACTTCCTTGTGTGCTTCCTGCTGCTCGAGACTTTAAAGTCTGGATTTTCTCAAAGACCAAGTTGACTTTCCTTTTGGTGGCATCATCATTATCGGTGCTTCTGGAAAAGAGGCAAAGGAAAAACAACAGTGAGGGGCAACCACTGGCCCCAGAATATTTTATGTGCCCTGACACACAGGCAAGCCCTTTAAGAAGACAAACTGCAAGAGGCATGATTTTTTTTTTGATTTTTTTTTTTACAAAACCAGTGTTAAAAGAGCAGGGTGGATGGTGTATTTTTTCGTCAAATAAATTGTCCTATGTTACCATTCAATTTGAGACAGGGGTTCCCACTTTCAAACATGAAAGAGACATAGCAACATTCTAAATGAGCTTGGAGAACACATCCAGTGAAAATGTAGTAATTTGCTGTTTGATTCAAATGAATTACATTCATTCCAACAAGGGATTTTTTCCTCTGTGTGTGTCTCACACGCACATACGTTTTTACCTTTAAATCTTATGCTTAAGAATGATCCGCAGTGATCTTAACTTGGTCAGCCTATGTCTAAAGAACAAATCCCCAAGCTAAGACTGTCAACACAGCAGCCCTCTGTCTAGACTTTGACAGGTAATGATTGGCTGAAGTCTTATTAACCTCAACCACATCTTCTATCACACATACCTGACAATTAGGGGGGAAAAAATAGTTTTTTAATAAGTTTCCTTAAATAGGTGCCTCCCATTAAAGTCTGTCTCAAATCATGAACCAAAAAAAAAAAAAAATTTAGAGAATTTTAAAAATCAAAAGTTCTTCTACTTTAACCTTCACATGGTAAAAACCCTTCACAGCGAGGCACTAATAACTTAGCTAGAAGAATAGAAGTATCTCTTTGGTTACTGTTGTTTTTTAATTCCAAAAGAGCCCTTATCTTATAGTTTGAACCTGACCACTTTGTCAGGTCTACTATTACTGACAAATAATTGTAAGGCTCAATACAAAAAAAAAAACCACACAGTGTTTTGATACCAGTGAGTATTTGCCACGTGACTTCCAGTCAGGTCAGACTGTAACGCTTTTTCTCTTTTTAATCACATCTGATGAGAGAACTGAAACAGGAACCTCGAATTCCTGACCTGGAATTCCAGCGCCATCGGTATCTGAGGAAGGAGTGAAACCAGATTACGCACTCAGCCTCCAAGATAAGTATGTGGCGAGCACTGCTTTTAAGTGACTCATACGTGCTTTAAAAATACTGGAAGCAGGGGCTCCTGGCCAATGTCAACTCTGGGGAGGGAAGGAGGTGTTTTTATTTGTAACTTCTAATAAGGGGTGATTGGAACTAAGGTGACCAGCAGACTTCATTCAAAACTGGACAACAGACATCCTTGCTGTCTTTTGTTTTTTAACAACAAATTCAGTATAGTCATTTTTTAAAATACATTCAATTTTTAAAGTACAATATCATTCCCTATACTCCCCTTGCCTGATCTTCACTTCCCACCACACAAGATTTAAATGAATGCTGTTGTGAAAACTCCAGCCATTGAATCTTAACCCTCCAATGGCTCACACAGGGCGGCGAGGGAGGGGGCAAAGCAGAAGGTCCCAGAAAAGGAAATGAAGAGCCCCACAGAAATGACAGTATTTTGCTCCTTTAAGGAAAAGCACTGACCCTTCCTTGAGGTAATTGTAGAGGATCTGCTTGGCCGTCTCCTCGTTGGTTTGCTGCGTGAGCTCCTGCTGGCCTTTCAACAGGTCCGGCGTGGCCTGGAACAGAGGGCGTCATTAGATCCCTGGAGACTGAGACGGTGTTTCCAGGCAGGAGGCGAAACCCGGAAGCAGGAGCTTCCAAACACATTCCTACTTTCCAAAAATGATTCCTCAGGTAAGGATCCTCATTACAGCTGGCTCTACCACTTGGTAGGTAGCTCTGTAACCTGGAGCAAGTTACTTAACTTCCTCACCTCAATTTTCTCACCTGTAAATTGAGGTTAATAGGACTTGCCTTCACAGAGTTGGTGCCCATCCTATAACATATAACAAATAGTGCCTGACACTTACTAACCTTATTGTCATTTTTATCATTATCATTAACGTTTTTATTGTGTCTAGCAAAACACTAAATGTACCACTTAAATAAATTCCATCACTAGGGTTAAGCTTAAATTAGGATTAACCTACTTTCTCAGGCCAGAAATTAGCCCAGTCACTCAAATTCATGAGAATAATTAACACATCTACACAAAGGTAAGCACCCAACCTCTGTGTGGAAACACATTCCACCTACTTTCTGATTTCACATCTATACAAAAGGTAAAGGCGAACCTCTCTATAGTGTTTAACAAATTACTTTATAGACAAGACCCCAGTGGAAATCTAACTGTACTTGAATTAACTTAGAAAACCATACAATCAGCAGCAGGACATATCTTTAGGAAAAACTTTTTAAAATCCACGTGTGCCCTGGCCCTTGTGGCTCAGTTAATTGATGCACTGAAAGGTTGCCTGTTCCATTCCCGGTCAGGGCACATGGCCGGGTTTCCTGTCACATCCCATCGATGTTTCTCTCTCTCTCTCCCCCTCCCCTTTCTCTCTCTCTAAAATACAATGCAAAATATTTTTTTAAAAATCTATGTGCAGACTGGGAAAAATGGCGACCAGCAGGAAGGTAGGGAGGGAGAGAGTGTGAGAGTGCAAGGAAGTGATAGAGGAGTGTGTGGACGTGTGTGGTGACCTGGGTATTTGAGGTGGACGCAAATGTCTTCACAGAAATCTTCTTGGCACCAGAGTCAGGCGACGCCGCTCGCCCGCGGTTCTGTAACATCAGCGTAGCAGTGGCCGTTTTGATTTCCTCCTCCTTTTTCTGCGCTGGGAGGGAGGATGCACGCGCCGGGGTACTTTCCTGGCCACCTTTGCTTTCCAGAGCTTTCCCATCTCTGCTCTGCTGGGGAGGCCTGGGGGGGGCCCCCTGCGGCTTGGCGGAGGCGTGCCCCGAGCTCTGTCTCCCGCGGGGGTGCTCCGGGGCCTGCGGCCGCTGCGGACACACCTGTGAGGGGCGCAGGAGGTGCTCGCTGGACTTGCCCAGGTTCCTGCTGAACTCGGTCAGGTACTCCGAGTTCCCCTGGAGGCCGAAGGGAAAGGCGCTGTCCACGCTCCGGGACCTCTTCCTGTCTTCGGGGTGGATTCTGTTTCGCCTCCCAGACCTGCCCCTTCTCTGCAGCCCAGGTTTTTGGTCGAATTTTTCGATCAACTGATCCACGCCCGGCATCGATCCCGTATCGATATCCCGCCCGGTTCCTGGCAAGAAAGGGATATACCTTCTGTTTTCATGCCGATTCACATTGTCAGCGTGGAGGGCACATTCCTGGTCGTCCAGTAAAAAGCGGTACAAGGAGTTGGCCGAGGTGGGCGTCGTGGACGTGGAGGAGGACCTCCGGGAGCGCGCTCCGTCCAGGACGGCACCCGCGGAGTCTTGGCGCCGGAAGGGAAGCACATCCGGCCTGGTTTTCTTGGCTTCGGAGTGGG
>NW_005359149.1:577985-585098 GCF_000412655.1 Myotis brandtii
GGGGGCCTCCCGCCCGGGGAGGGGGCCTCCGCCTCCCGCGGCCCCTGCTTGGCGCAGCTCTGCACATTCACGCACACGGAGGTCTGCTTCTTGGGGTCATCGATGACCACCGAGCTGCATAAGCGAATGGCCGTCACGTTGGACTTGGCCAGCTCTTCCAGAGGAGGGCTGGCGGGCTGGGAACGACTGGGTTTGGAAAAGTAAGTCCAGCCCTTCTTACTGTTGGTGCCTTCTTCTGTTAGGGTCTGTAGCCAGTTACCCTGAGCAGGTTGGTGGTTGTGTAAGTTCAACTCATTCTTCTCAGGGTCGTAGGGCTGCAAAAGCTCGGGATGCCTCTGAAAGTTCAGCACCTGCGATGGCTTCCTGGGCCCCTCTTTGCATTCTAGAGCTCCATGCTTGGCCTCAAAGAGAGGGGGTTGCTTTGGGGTTCTCTCTGAGCTGGGTGGGGCATACGGGTTTTCTGGAAAGGGCAGCTCGTCCGCACTGTCCTCCTCTAGCCCAGCCCCGTTGCTGGGATGCACAGGCAGGTCATTTATCACTGGCGGTGGAAACGATGGCCCGTTTTCAGAAAAAGGTGTGCCTGGCAGGCAGCGCTCCGTGTTGTTCAGGACTATGTAGGGGTGGCCATCGATCCCCTGTACCCGAATACTGACCCCGTAGGAGCCTGCCTTAGGGTGCTGGGAATTCCTCAACTTTTTGGTTTCATCACTGGCGAGCCTCAGGTGGACACCGTATTCCTGCTGCACGTGTTGATATTCACCAAAGTACAGCTCCATGGCTCACTGCTCCCGCTACCAGGGAAAGATGGGGTAAAAGAGGACAGCACGTTAGAATTCATGAAGATTATGTGGGGAAACTTCAAAGTTCAGAGAAAACAACACACTTTAAACAGCAAGGAAACTTCCAGAACCAAATGCTTGTCCAAGCAGGCCTTTCTGGATGCCCCGGGGCTCACGCGACCATGGTGTTTGTCAACAGAGGGCTTAAACCCTGGCCTCGGGGTGGATGACTTGGTGTAATGATCTGAAGCCTTTGGCATAACTTCATGATTCTCTTTCTAGATGACCGGCTGTTCTGGTTGCTTCATTTTTTTTTCCCTTAACTGGTTTCCTCACACTTCATGCCATTTATTTTTAACCAGTAGGGATATTCCAGTTACCGGCATGTGAAAACAAGGTATTTTTCCATGTAATAGTGTTCCGATGCTCACCACTTTTCTTTCTTCCTATACCGTTAATTTTTCTATCAAAACAACCCTCTCCACCTTTTCGATGCATAATCCTGCTTTGAAATCTTTACCACTATTTATTTGGATAGACTGTTTGAAACATTTGAAACCTTAAGGAATGTTTTGAAAACAATTTCAATGATTTTTTTTTCTTACTAAAAAAGATCGAGTAGCATATTGATCTGGAAAATGCTATAAAAAAACGGAAGACTCGGAGCTCTTTATTTTGGGATGGGCCCTAATGCCAAGAATCACTGCCTTCACCTATCTGGTGTGTGGCCACGCTTGCCAGAGGCTGCACCCCGATACCAGCGTGCCACACCGGAGGTTCTCACCAGAAATCCACTTCCCTCGCACTGAAAAATCCAACAGCAAAGGAGATGCCAGAAGAGCAGTAAGAACTGGGCTCAGGTCAAGGCTGTCTCATGTCTTTCAATGTTACTAGTCTCTTTGAGTCTCTTTATACACTGGAGTCAATCTCATAGCATGTTTACCAAGAAAATCACCTATTTGATCCACATTTTCAAAGTTATTTGCACAGTGTTGCAAAGTATAAATCATTTCATCTCTATATCTATTTTTCATGATCTAGTTTTGTTTACTTGTGCTTTCTTCACCTACTTCTTGATTATGCAGGTAAATATATATGTCTATATATCTTTTAAATTATTGTTTTCCCGAAAGAACTAGCTCTTAGATTTAGCCTTTTTTTTTTCATTTTTCTAATTTATCGAGTTCCACTTTGAGCCTCATTTCTTTCGGCTTTCCTTTATTTTGTTGTTTTTGTTTCCAATTTTTTGATTTGCATGCTTCATTTGTTTCTTTTCATTCTTTAATTACATTCCATAAATTGTGATATCTGAGTGTGTCAGGAATTTTGTTGGTTCCTACTAACAAAGAGACCCAAAATAGCAACTTAAGGGTTAGATTTTTTTCCCCTAAGAGGTAGGAAGTCCAGGCTGGAATGAATGGATCCCTGGATATTTTGGAGGAACCATTTCTTTCTGCTTTCCTTTATTTTGTTGTTTTTGTTTCCAATTTATTGATTTGCATGCTTCATTTCTTTTCATTCTTTAATTACATTCCATAAATTGTGATATCTGAGTGTGTCAGGAATTTTGTTGGTTCCTACTAACAAAGAGACCCAAAATAGCAACTTAAGGGTTAGATTTTTTTCCCCTAAGAGGTAGGAAGTCCAGGCTGGAATGAATGGATCCCTGTGAGTGTGTCAGGAATTTTATTGGTTCCTACTAACAAAGAGACCCAAAATAGCGACTTAAGGGTTAAGTTTTTTTTTTTTTTCCAAGAGGTAGGAAGTCCAGGCTGGAATGAATGGATCCCTGGATATTTTGGAGGAACACCTTTATCTTTGCACTCATCTACCTTTAGGTGTATTGACACCTTCTGATTATAAAATGACTCATCCAGTATCACATATGCCAAAGGCTTATTAGACAGCTCAGTCAACCTTCTTCTTAAGCTCTGCTGGATGCCCCGCCCGTCTATAATCCCTTGCATCTTATTGGTGAGAACTTACTCATATAGCCACCCCTCCTCCCAAGTTCCACTGACTAAAAGGAGGCCTGTGTATAGGGATTTCAGCTGGTCAGTGACTCTCAACAAAATCAATATTCTGTTAGTAAGAAGAGAGGAAAGAATGGACACTGGCAAAGCAGCTCTCCACCAGAGTAATGTTCCCATTATTATTTTCTAGGTGGTTTCAATTTGTGGTTTTGATTTCTTCTTTGACACAAGAATTATTTTTGAGAAAGTTTTTTCATATCCAGCATGTCTGTTGTTGTGCTGTTTTGGCTTGGAGGGTCTTTATTTCTATATGTTGTGCATTTCTACTTGCACTCTAGTCAGAAAATAAAGTCCATTATTTCTTTCTTTTAAAATGTATTAAACTGCACTGCCTGGCATGGCTCAGTGGTTAGAGTGTCGACCCTCCGGCCCTGGTTGGGGCGCATGTGGGAGGCAAGCAATGGATGTGTCTCTCACATCGATGTTTCTCTCTCTCTCTCTCTCTCTCTCTCCCTCTCCCCCTCTTCCCCCCCCCCCCCCCCCTTACTTCCACTCTCTTTAAAATCAATAGAAAAATAGAGGATACTCAGGTGAAGATTAACAACAACAAAAAATGAATTAAAGTTTCCTTTGTAGGCACATATATGGGTAATTTTTGTCAGTGTCAAATGGGTGCTGGGTGTAGTCTCTTTTTTAGGGCATGGCATTAAAAATATATCCATTAATACAACCTTACCAATTATTTCATTTAGCTATGGCTCATCCTTACTTATATTGTCTTTCTGATTTGTCTTGGGTCCTCCTGGCTACATGTGTCTCCTACTACTAGCATGATGCTGTCAGTTTTGCTTGGCGATTATCCTTTTAAATGTAAAACATGTTAGACATCATCACCTATTTTACAGATAGGAATGACTTCGAGAGGTACTTTCACCTGCAAAATTTATCATTATCTCACAGATTCCAATTATTTCATTATGTCTACTTTCATTGTCATCAGTTATCAGTTACATTTTAAAATAATTTTATTTTGTAATCACAGCAAAATGAAATATAATGAAAACCTTGACTCTCCTCTTCCCCCCATCCCAATCACATTCTCCAGAGGAAACCAATTGCACATTATCGCTGTTTCTTCTAGTACTTACGTCCATGTTGCTCGGTACTGTGCCTCTTTCTTAATTTACCAGTTTTACATGTGGTAAATAATACAACATACATATGAATTTCTCATTCTGCTAGCTTCCCAATAATAAAATCAAGAGCCAACTCTTTATAGTATCATGGCTACATAAACATTGTTCACCAAAAAGCCACATTGTAGACTCTTGTCATCTTTTCTTTCTTATAAAACTTTAACTTTTTAGACTTAATAAGTCATTGCTATTTTTACTTGTCTTGTTTTCTGTACATTTATCCTTAGATCCTTTCATCAGCTGCATCACAACTGTTAGATACTTCCTAGTCTTTAGTTCTATGAAATGTTCTTGTATTATTTCTATGATGATGTTCAGAGAACCATTTCTTTTGTTTTTATCTTTGCATCTAATGTATTAGTCATTAGACTGAATTTCAACTTTTCACATTTCTATCTCATCTACTTTTCAACTCCAATTTTTGTTCTACTTTTGTAGAAATATATATTCAACTGTGTTTTAATTCAAGTATTTAATGTTATTTCCACTATCACTAATTCTCTTTCATAAGTGCTATTCTCATGTTAGACATTAAATCGCTTCTCTCTTTCTGCTATAACTCTTTTCAAAACACACATTTTCTCTGCTGTCTGCACCATCTCCATTTTCTACAAAGTTTCTCTTCTGGTTTGTTTTGGTCCATGTCTTTCATGTCGAGGCCTCCCTAATATGACTCAGATCCTATTTAAGAGCAAAGTACTAAAAGCAGATTCTTTTCAAAAACATTTTCTCTGCTGTCTGCACCATCTCCATTTTCTACAAAGTTTCTCTTCTGGTTTGTTTTGGTCCATGTCTTTCATGTTGAGGCCTCCCTAATATGACTCAGATCCTTAGCCGCTGGTCCTATTTAAGAGCAAAGTACTAAAAGCAGATTGAAGGCGAGGCCTCCCTAATATGACTCAGATCCTATTTAAGAGCAAAGTACTAAAAGCAGATTGAAGGCTCTATGCATGGAGGAGTTATGCGTGGTGAGCTTCAAGTAATATAAGAAAAAGGTGCCAAGCCGTTCACTGAGGAGCCCATACATTTCAGTATCTGGGGCATTTTTTTTTCCAGAACTGTTCTGTTTGTCAAGAAAAGATGCTTCCCAACCCTTGTTGGGGGTACACAGGCCTGGCTGCTGGCATAATGGAACCGGGCAGGAGACAAGCATAGTGGTCCCAGCTCTCCGTTCCCTGTTTTCAGTCACTCACACCCCCTTCCAAAATTATTCCACTTCAGTTTCTCCAGAGAACAGACCTCCAGTCTGTTCTGGGGTGGGAGGGGGTGGGGAGGTAGAAGCCAGACATCTAGGGTGCGAGGAGGCGCTGCTCCAGTCCTCCTGTCTCTTAAGTTCCTGAATGTTGGCCCCTCCCCCTGCCTTCCAGCCTCTAGGCTAGGCAGTTGTAGGCCAACTCCCTCATCTCTACACAGTCGCACTGCAGGCTGAGGCATCTATCACTCCACTAATCAGTCACCACTCTTCCATGTGCCTCGGAGCTCTCCTCTAAGTCTCCACCGCCATTCTTTGTCTTTGTAGGTTTAGCTTTCATTCCTTTACTATCTTTTGAGTGGGATATTTGAAAAGGAGAGAGCTAACATTTAGCTTGACGAGGCCAATAATATGTATGACACACTTCAATACTAGAGCAAGAGCAGCGGGGGTGCCTTGGGCAGAGGAAGCAATGCATGACGGATGAAACAAGGGACTGGTGGGTCTTGATCCTGTTTCCCTGCCCACGTGGGCATATTTCATTCTGGGTCTCCAGAAGTGTCTCCATTCATTAAAGTTTACCCCCCAAAAAAATGTTCTTTAACAAAAGAGTGCCTATACAAACAAGTTTATTCCCTGTGATGTCTTTTTTTTATGATATTTACTAAATGAGGTCATTTTACTCACCAATAATCTCTTCTTACGGTGAGGCTGACTTTTCTATGAAAATATTTCTTCTAATTTTTATTAATAAAATTCTTTTCTAGGGTTTTATAGTCCTTCTCATTAGCTGCTGCCACTACAGTCAACACTAATTACATTTCAATCTTTGAATAAGGCCAGTGTGGTTTACTGCAATCTTAGCTCCCTGTTAGCAAATTAATCCGCGTGTTTGAATTTCATGAAATGTCCACAGTTTATATTTCCTTGACAACAAACCTCAATCCAACATTTTCACAGTATGACATTTCTCAGCTGGGGACTGGTGTCTTAGGCAAACGTGGATTTCCTTCCCAATCACAGTGTAAACACCGAGCTAATGAATGAAGGTAAGGACAGCTGTTCTCCGTTTTCAGACACAGGGTCACCTCACCAGCTCACACTCCCCAGACACTCTTGCTCAGCCAGGACTAAACCCAACCAAGGGCTTACATAATTTGGCAGTACATGCTGACCCATTGCCAGGATGTAACACTGTGGCACTTGGCAAATAAAAGTGGTGTTTTGGAGTGGAAATAATGCTTTTGGAAAAGATCACTAAATGAAGATAATTGCTTTAGTTAGTGAGATCAATGAGTGTATTTGTGAGAAAGAACAAAGAGCTTAGCTCTTGGATAGAAACACGGCCTCTCTCTGGGCATCACACATTATCAGCTGAGCACGGAGATTAGTCACAATGTTGGGCTACACATCCACTCTGGTTCCCAGTGGCACCTCCAAGACCTGGAAGCATGTTCCCCAGCAATTCCAGAGGCCCTCATGGCTGCGACAGATATGCACCTGGGCAATTGGAAACCACTCCGCCATGGCTTGCTCTCCCTCCTGAGGATAACAGTCCCCACCTGCCCGGCAGGCCAGCCCCGGCGCCAGCATGGCACCTGGCACAGGGGAGGGTCTCCATGCATGTCGGCTTGGAATGAATAGTTCTAGTTTATCACACACGTTGTTTAAAAGAGCATCTAAGCAGAAATGGGGAGCTAATGAGCCTCAGTGCAGCCTTGAGCTTAATTCCAGGAAATAAGAAGGGAGCCACGAACCAAGAAGTTATTTCCCCAGAGTGGGATTCATTGACTGTCTCGGTCAGAGAGGAGCCAGTGCAGGTCAGATGATACACACAAGTTAATACCTCTAGAGCAGTGGTTCTCAACCTTGGCTGCACATTAGAATCACCTGGGAATCTTTTTAAAATCCTGATTCTGGGCCCCATCCTCCAGAAATTCTGTTTCTTTGTTACTAATGTTGTGGCCTCACCC
>NW_005359149.1:585126-623208 GCF_000412655.1 Myotis brandtii
GGAGGATGAGGCCCAGAAGAAATCAGGTTAAAAAGATTCCCAGGTGATTCTAATGTGCAGCCAAGTTGAGAACCACTGCCATAGAGGGTCTCCCACCTCATCAGTCTCTGTTCCACTTTTGCTGGTTTTGATCCCACTCCGTTTTTGTTTTCGTTTGTTTGTTTTGTTTTGTTTTTTACTGGTGTTACTATATTCCCAACTTTAATCTTAAAATTCAGTGACTGATATTTTATATTCCACATAGTCTCTGAAAAAGTACAGAATTCAGGTCCACAAAATGCTTAGAAAATGTGATCCATTCTTTTTCACCTGTTGCCCTTGAAATAACTTCTGAAAGTTCTCCCACCAGAACTTACTGCAGAGCTGAGATGCAGAGGTCTGCAGTCCTGCAGACAAGTGATGGAGCACACAGCCAGGCGCAGGGGCGAGAAACACGCCTGCCATTTGACTGGGGTCAAATCAGGCACATTGTTCTTTAATTTCTCAGTATTTTCCTATCTCAATAGTCAGATTATTGATGATGACTTCAAAAGGTACTTGGAAAAATTAAATCATATGTATATATCGTCTGCTAAATGAAAAGCAGGAAATGATAAATGAAGAAGATTCAATGTGTTATTTATGGCCACAAGAAAGCTGACTTTGATCATACAATGTTTTCAAATACTTCTGAGACAGAGGCAAAAAACCCCAGTGGTTAACCAAACAGCACTAACTATCAACATCCTGAAATCTCTTATTAACTAATTAAGAAACCAGAGTGCTAAGAGTCTAAAGTTAAAGTACAGTGCTGTGTCCAGCGGAAATTTAATAAATAATTGTTGACCAAATACATGAGTGTCTTAACGTTGCCAGGTACCCAGAAAGATATCTTAACCAGAGATAACAGATTCGTGACATTTGTGCTGTAGTTTCCTCTATGAAATCTAAGCCCTAAACATATCAATACAGGCTTGTTTTATCACTGCACTTTCTCCCTAAGCCAGCTGTGGGCAAACTACGGCCCCCGGGCCGGATCCGGCCCATTTGAAATGAATAAAACTAAAACAAAAAAAAGACCGTACCCTTTTATGTAATGATGTTTACTTTGAATTTATATTAGTTCACACAAACACTCCATCCATGCTTTTGTTCCGGCCCTCCGGTCCAGTTTAAGAACCCATTGTGGCCCTCGAGTCAAAAAGTTTGCCCACCCCTGCCCTAAGCCCAACCTAGCTTCAGAATCCTCAACACGGCACCTCTGCCTTCCATCCCAATCAGTCAGTGCGGACACAAAATAAAACCTGTCTGCATCCCTGACATGCATCCTGATACCTAAATCTACCCGTGCTGAAGCCAAAATGGCCAAGAAAGTAAAATACCTCCTAAAATCAGTGAGGTCTTCTCAGACTTCTCAGTTTTGTCGTTCATTATGTTACAGTCCACTTCGAGCACTGAAAAACCCTTCAAACTCAGGGAACATCTTATGCTCACATTCTCACTATTGACATTAGCACAATTCTATCTGGCCAGCACGAGGAAGGGAACATTTTGTTGTTGTTGTTGTTAATCCTCATCCGAGGATATTTTTTCCATTGATTTTTAAAGAGAGTGGAAGGGAAGGAAGGAGGGACGAGAGAGAAACATCAATGTGAGAAAGACACATCAGTTGGTTGCCTCCTGCATGCATTCCGATCGCAGCTGGGGATTGAACTTGCAGCCCAGGTCCCTGCCCTTGACCAGGAATCTAACCTGCAACCCTTCGGTGCACAGGTCGATGTTCTAATCCCTGAGCAACACCCACCAGGGCATGGATGAGAACATTTTGCAGATTACTAGTAAGAGAAGCTTCTGTCTTCACACCGTTTGTATGACCCTTACTTTCCACTTCTTTCCCCCAGTAATAAAATGATCTCCCTTCAGATGTGAAAATCCTGTTCTTTCTTCCAGGCTCACCTCCTCCAGCAGTCTCTGGCTTTGGCATTCCAGTACACAGTCAGCTCTGCAGTCAGCTCTACACAGCATAGCACAGCTCTCCAGTTTGGTCCCAACAGCCACATTTTAAGTTTTTTCAACTGATTCTGAGTCAGACATGTACAGCGTTCCTCCACGGTGCAACCAGTGGGTGCTTTCCCTATATCCCCAGGGCTGGCAGGATCCTCGCAGCCCCCCTGCGTGAGGGATCCTATTTGCTCCCCTTTAGAGATGTGTGAACTCTGAGTGGTGTCAGTTTCCCCAAGGTCTCACCAGGCTCCGGCGGCCCCAGGAGTCAGAGGCAGACCTTCTGTTCTTAAGACCCAAGTTCCTTCTTGAGCAGGGACCATGTTTTCATTGTTCTGCTTTCACAGTATCTGGTACAGTTAACCTGGCATGTTCACTGGGAGGGCCAGGACCAAAACACGTCACTGTGTCCCACTGCACTGGCGAGCCAGCAAGGCAGCTCTGACAGGTCTCAGCGACTGTCACTCCACAGGAAGCCTTCCTCCTCGCCATGTTCCAGCACCCAGAAGTGTCCTGCACCCACAGGCGCTGAGTGAATGAATGAATGGATGAATGGATGAACTCATAAACTATGTTCTAGGCCAGTGATGGCAAACCTATGACATGCAAATTCATTGTTTTGGTTGATTTTTCTTTGTTAAATGGTACTTAAATATATAAAATAAATATCAAAAATATAAGTCTTTGTTTTACTATGGTTGCAAAGATCAAAAAATTTCTATATGTGACACGGCACCAGAGTTAGGGTTTTTCAAAATGCTGACACACCGAGCTCAAAAGGTTCACATCACTGTTCTAGGCACATAGCTCTCTGAATCCCCTTTTAAAATCTGAATTAAAGAAAGGGTCAGTCCAGTTGAAGTGACTCAGTGGTTGAGTGTCGACCTATGAACCAGGAGGTCACTGTTCAATTCCCAGTCAGGGCATATGCTCAGGTTGTGGGCTTGATCCCCAGTGTGGGGCATGCAGAAGGCGGCGGATCAATGATTCTCATCACTGATGTTTCTATCTCTCTCTCCCTCTCCCTTCCTCTTTGAAACCAATACAAAAATATATATATATATATATATTTTTTTTTTTCCAAAAGAGTGACATCAGAGGAATGGCGGTGTGAGGGGACCCCCTTGGTTTTAACAATTTGAACAGCCATAACTCAACAAAGAGTTTCCTGCTCAATACACAAGCAGGTCTGAGAGATCCGCACATTGAAACAACTGAAGCTGCAAAAAGTTGTTTGTTTGTGAAATCCCAAAATAAGAAAAAAATACATTATCTTAAATGAAAGTAAAAATCATGAGTATATATTTTTTAAAGTCAAGGTTTTCATAACAAATCTTCTCTGCCCACCCTCCAGTAGGAACATGGATCACTGTTTAGAACACTAGAACCTGACCGTCAGCATCACTGTGGCTCGGGTGTGTGTGTGTGTGTGTGTGTGTGT
The DNA here is from genome assembly GCF_000412655.1 of Myotis brandtii. Taxonomy (NCBI): domain Eukaryota; kingdom Metazoa; phylum Chordata; class Mammalia; order Chiroptera; family Vespertilionidae; genus Myotis; species Myotis brandtii. Next base: position 588,548 of record NW_005359149.1, read on the forward strand.
GTGTGTGTGAGTGATTTATTTATTTGTTTATTTATTTATTTTTAATCCTCACCCAAGGATATTTTTGCCATTGTGGCTTTTCTTCCCACCTCCAGCACCACGTTCACAAGATGTGTGTGCTCCAAAAGTAGAAAACAGGCCCCGGGTTATCAGTCCGAAGGGGAGGAAAGGGACACTGTGGAATCCCAACAATGCCAGTGGCGCATTCCCGGCACCTCCTCAAAGAGGATTTCTGCAAAGTGAACGCCAAAGCTAAACATCCTCCTCTGGAATACGTTATGCCTTCTGCAAAACATCTCTTCTTAGTCACTGAAAAGATCAAACCAGGGAAATCTGTCTGTTTTTGTCCTTATCATGGAAAACACTGCAGGAGCGAGCGTCAAGAGCAAAGTTGGCCAAATCCAGAGCCGTTGGGCAGGCTCCATGCTGGTGTGCAGCCTTCCCACCTCCCTGCAGACATCAATTCACAATCAACCAACTCTCAGAAATGTCTCAGCTCTTTGCATGAGATCCAGAAAGACTGTGCTATAAATGACAGGCACCTGGAACCATCCACAGAAACCTACTGAAATCATACAGTGTAGCTGTTAAAAAAAAAAAAACAAGCAGAAAATAATGCTGTGGTGTCACTCCCGCCCAAAAAAAATTTTTTTAATCAAACCTCCTAAAATAGAAACCTAGCAGATTCCCACATGTGTAAATTCATGTCTGTTGTTCAGGACAGTTATTATCCCCAAAGCTGGATGACACCAGGGCCCTTATTCCCCACTTCAATCTTCCAACCCAGAATTCTAGATGGACAGCAGGGGAAGGGGGACAATCCCAACTCCAAAGTCACACCAAACATGTTGCATCTTGTTGTTGCCAGGAGCTCAGATAATTGAAGAAAGGACCATACTTTTAAATTATCCAAGCATTTCTTCTTTTTAAAAAAATTTTTACTTATTGATTTAAGATTTGAGAGAAAGAAACATCAATTTGTTGTTCCACCTAACCCATGCATTCATTGGTTGATTCTTGTATGTGCCCTGACTTGGGATCAAACCCACAACCTTGGAGTATCAGGACAACCCTCTAACGAACTGAGCTACCTGGCCAGGGCCAGATAATCCAAGCATTCCTGATATCCTTGGGTTCCTTTCTCCTTTCCTAAGTCACTATGAAACAACCCCACATTCACAGCTGCTCCTGTCTTCAGTCCCAGTCTTTCTGGTTTCACACTTCCACATAGTTGGGCTCATTAGTATGAGAGCCTAAAATTATACTTGGAAGTTGCTATGTTCTGAATGTTTGAGTCCCCAAAACTCATAGCTCCCAAGTCCTAGTGTTGTAATGTACCCCGCGAATCACAGAAGGACGCCTCAAGAAGTCGAATTAAGGAGTCACATTTATTGCAAATCCGGGACTACGAGGGGGCATTTTGCTCTCCCAAATCTCGCAGTCCCCTCCCCAGGCCCACCACCAGATTTATATAGGCAAAGATCACAAAGGTATCGATTACATCCCAGGGTTTGAAATGAAGAACCTGGTTTGCAAAAAAGCAGTTTACAGAAGCAGACTTAAGCATGTTAATTATAGTTTTGGGTCTCCAGATCACTGATCAACGGAAAATTATCTAGAGCCATCGGGTCTTGGGACCACTGAGTTGACAGGGACACATTATCTAGAACCCTCGGGTCTTGGGATAATTGTGCTGTCCTGGTTCCCAGGTACAGAGGAATGTGCTTTCTAAAACCAGTATGACCACAACCAATGGGGTATTCACATTACAATCAATAGGGTATTCAATCGAATGGGATGATTTATATAATTCAGAAAATCAAAGTAACTTTTCTATTGTTAAAGCAAATAAGTACAGAAGCCAAACAGCAGGGTTAAAGTTAAACTACAGTTTCTACCTGAGATGATTGCTACCATACTTCACTAGCTCCCAAAGATAATAATATTAGGAGGTGGCCTTTGGGAGCTGTGCAGGCCATGAAGATGGAGTCCTCGGGAATAAGGTTAGTGCTCTTATACAAGAGACTGCACAGGGATCCCTAGTCTCTCCTGCGATGTGAGGATGCAGTGAGGAGGTGCCACTATGTACCAGGAAGATGGCCTCACCAGGACACCACATGCATGTGCCTTGACCTTGAACTTTCAGCCTCCAGAACTGCGAGAAATTAATTTACGTTGTTTGTAAGCCACCCAGTCTGTGGTATTTTGTTAGAGAAGCCCAAAGGGACTATGACAGAAGTGAACAGGATGTAAACTAATACATATGTTCAAATGAAATGTGTGAGGAACAACCATTCACATCTTCTTTCAAAGCAAGAACTTATCTTGTCTTGGGCCCCATTTCCCAAAAGCAAATCCCTTCCCAAGGGTCAGAGGTCAGCAGAAGGGCCTGGGGCAAAAGTCAGATTGGAAGCTTCCGCTTGCATACCTTCCTCTAAACCAGCCCTGGCTCTGATGGGTAAAGGCCATCAACTCCATTATCTTTATTTTATATTTAAATATCTTTATTTTACACAGATTTCTCCACTAAGAAAGGTTCACAATTCATGATGTTTTTCAATAATAAGAAGTTGAGTCAGTAATCAGAAACAAAAGTTTCAGTTATGTAAACAAACAAAAGTATTTCAGCCTTTTAGAGTTTGTCAGTATATTCTTTTATATTCAAACTACTGGCCCAGTGCACGGATTTGTGCACATTGAAAGGAAATGAATTAGAAGAAATAATTTAATGTCCCTATTTGTCCTTTCTCTATAACAGAAGTGTCAACCAAATTCACGATCGATAATGACAGATTGAAACACACACGTGCGATTGGTGCCAGCAAGAGCTTTATATTTATAGGTAAACTTGCTTAATTAGACCTGCTTTCTGATTTAGCTAAAATTTTTCCAGCCCAGTGAAGCACCCCAACGTCTCTTTCAGGTAATTGTCAGCAACACAGCAATAAATATCAACATGAAGCAGATTATTATTGTAGATCATGCAGAGAGAATAAAGAGTAAAATATTTAACTGCAGCAGTGTTTGACTATATTCTGCGCAGTGAGAAAACCTGAAGTCATTTTCAAGGTCCACCATTTCTTACCCCTCTACAGTCGGGTCAAGTTTCTCAGCTTTCTAAATTTCCGTTTTCTGGCTAAAGAAAAGAAAATAGGATTCCACCCTCTACAGTCGGGTCAAGTTTCTAAGCTTTCTAAATCTCCGTTTTCTGGCTAAAGAAAAGAAAATAGGATTCCATCGAGTCTCCTATCTACCTACTCTAGGACTTCTGTGAGGATCAAAATAGATGAGGCATGGGAAAACGCTTCACAGACATTTGGTTAAAGTGTGAAATGTTTGCACCTGGCTATAAAGCAAGTCGTGTTCCTGGGCTGAAGAAACTGCAAGGAGGCTAGTCGCCATTAGGGAGAGGATGCCGGGTGTTGCTATGTGACATCATTACCCGGCGCCTACAGCCACCCACTGTTTTGGGGCTGGGCTGCGCTGTGGGCCTCATTTTGCGCCATGGGGTCTCAGCAGTGTCAGCTGTGATTTGGTGGGCTGTCACTCCAGGGTGGTGGCGGGGCCTGTGTCTCACTTGGGGGAAGCCGAGCGTTGCTTTGTTGGCACCAGGTCCGCAGTGCTGTTTCTCTGTAAATGACCAGTGCGCATCATGGCAGCTCCTGCATTGAGCGTCTGCCCCCTGGTGATCAGTGCACATCATAGTGACTGGTTGAATGGTTGGACACTTAGCATATTAGCCTTTTATATATATAGATGAATACAGACATTTAAAAATTTTACTGTCTTGAAAGCATACTAAAATGTAATAGCCCACTCAGAGCCCATACTCTCCTTATTTTGTTAGAAATAGCTTTTCACGAGCCCTTTGAGAAATTAAGACCTAGTCCTAGGTGTCCCTGTCCTCAGCCACATCTTCAATACTGATTAATTGCTATTTTAGTTTTCACACAAGTTTGCATAATGTACAGGTGCCTTTAAAGAAAAAAATTCTCAAAGACCATTAGCGTTCACTTAGTGTACAAATATAAAGCTATTATAGTTTTATGGTACCATAAAGTCAAAACAAATCTGCACATTAAATGCAGATACAATTACAAAACCAATACAAATCAAATTCACAACACGAAGTTAATATGCAGGATGTTAAGTTTGCTGAACTAAGTCACCATGCGCGGTGTGCACAGGAAGACACCTACCGCTACAGTGCAGATCCTCATGAGTTCATTGCACCCAAATACCTTGTGCAAATTTCTGCAGCCTTTTTTATTCAAACAACTACAACACCTTCATGCGTGCAGTCTGCCCTAAAAATGCTGGGTCTTCACATGGTGTGATGGTCTCACTTATGTGTCCAATTCATCTCAGTTCTTCTCCAACAGTCCATGAAAATTAAAGTACTGCAATCTAACCTGAAACCCAAACCATTTAAACATGGCATCGGAAAGGAGTGGTAGTGACCAGCAGTCATCCAGCTCACTTGGGATATGCTGATACTAATGCTTTATTTAACCACTAACCCGTTCTTACTGAGAGCCTACGGCCATTCCAGGCCCTCTTCGTCAGCAGTTACAGAGACAGGCCTGCTCCCACGGAACATACACTCTAGTGGGGAGAGAAAGATAACAAACAAGTGACCCCCACAGTGACGACTGCTCTAAAGAAAATGAAGCAGGGTAAGGAGAGAACAAGGTGGAGGTGGTGATGGAGGTCTGTTAGACACAGTGGTCAAGGAAGGCCTCTCTGAGAAGGGAGCGTGCGATGTGAAAGAGAGGATGCGATCGTTGCAAGCTGTGCACCAGATAAAGAGAACAGCAAGTCTGGAGCTCCTGCTAGGCAAGTGGGAGAGTCAGCAAGAAAGCCAACTCCGCCAGAACAAGTGGTAGAGGAGCAGGGGAAGACGGAGGGCAGAGCAGTGGGCAGGAACCAAAGCATGGAGCCTGTGGACCTCAGTGAGACAGGCTAGAAAGCCAGGACAAGTGGAAGAGGGAAACTGAGACAGACAGTTAAATGGCCAAGCAGTTTGCAGCCATCTAATAAATTCCATCTTCACGAAACCAAAGACGCTTGAGAGTAAATGGTTTACACCTCTCCTCCCCAATCAGAAGGTAAATAGCTTAAGTCACCCCGACTCAGGGAGACAGACAGCAGAAATCCAGTTAGTGCCATCTGTGCCAACCACACCCCGGCACAATGAAGCTCAGGGGATAAAGCTCACTTTGGGACATCAGCATCAAACTAATGAATCCTCTGTGCCCTCCTTCCCCAAACCTCCCCTAAACTCCCAACTTTAAAAACCCTCAAAATGAAGGTCCCAGCGCGAACTCTCCCTCCCAGGAGCACGCCTGGCCTTTCCTTTCCCCCTTTCCTTTCCCAACAGGCACACATCCCTAACTCGAAGGGACCTTAGGAGACTTGCAACCAGGGAGCAATGCTAGCTCATCTCAGCCTAAACCCCTGAACCTGTCCCCAAGACCCCCTTTTCCCTGACTTCTTAGTGAGCCAAAGCAGCCCGGCCTAGGCTCATTTCCCCACCTCGTCCCTCTCCCTGTTGCTTCTTCTCTCCTAGGCCCTTCCTGATTTCACTGACCCCAGCTTTAATAAACATCCTCCCAGTTACCGAGACCTGTGTTGTGAAATCTTTCCCCACATGAAGTCAAGAACCCCACTACCGGCCAGCACTAGGCAGACCTGCTCAGTGCCAGGTCCCCTTTCCAGTAACATAAGGACTCTGGGTCTTATCCCAAGTGGGCTGGGAAGGCACCAATAAAAGTCACGAGGTTACTTAAAGCAGGAAGTAATTTATCTAGAGAAGTTGAGGACAGAGCTCCAGTGCCTTGCTGCGCAGTGTGCTCCATGGACCAGCAAAACAGCATCACCTGGAAGCTTGATAGAAATGCAAAACCTTAGGCCCCACCCAGACCCTCTGAATCATTACCTGCATTCGACGATGCCCCAGGAAGGTCTACTAGTAAAACCTAGCACTCTAACACTGAGAAGTCAACAAGAGAAGAAGCAGGCAGAGACAACTGGGAAGGAGCAGCTGGTGGGATGGGAGGAACCAGAAGAGTGTGGTGGTTGCCTAGAAGCCAAGAAAAGCTGGTGTTTTAAAAAGAAAGGAAAGAGTGGTCAAATAAGCCAAACACAGCTTCGAAGCAGATAAAGACTAGGGAGAGACCACTGTATTAGGAAGAATGGTGATCAAAGGTGACCTTGACAAGAACTTTGTCACTGGAATGGAAGGCATGAGTCCAACCAGAGGGGGCTAACAAAAGAATGGAAGAGCCCTAGCCGGTTTGGCTCAGTGGATAGATCGTCGGCCTGTAGACTAGAGGGTCCCAGGCTCAATTCCGACCATGGGCATATGCTCAGGTTGCGGGCTCGATCCCCCCCGCCCCAGTAGGGGGCATGCAGGAGGCATCCAAACAATGATTCTCTCACATCATTGATGTTTCTATCTCTCTATCTCTCACCCTTCCTCTCTAAAATCAATAAAAAATATTTTTTAAAAAAGAATGGAAGGAAAGCAACTTTCAAGGAATGTTAATTATCACAGAAATTAAAACATTAAAATAAAGGCAGTCATGGAGAACTTAGATCCCACCTGCACCCTAAATCTCTGCTTTATGTTCTCCTCTTCCCAGGATGTGTTTGCAGGGGTGAGGGTGGGGAGGGTGCAGATGAAAACGCATAACCTGGTATTCATGTTCAAAGCATTGTGAGCCAGACCCTACCTGATTTTATGGAATCTTACTTTTCTCTCTCTGGCAGTTGCCTATTGTCCTGAATTGCACCTGAGCCTCTAAGGCAGTGGTTCTCAACCTTCTGGCCCTTTAAATACAGTTCCTCATGTTGTGACCCATCCATAAAATTATTTTCGTTGCTACTTCATAACTGTAATGTTGCTACTGTTATGAATCATAATGTAAATATCTGATATGCAGGATGGTCTTAGGCGACCCCTGTGAAAGGGTCGTTCGACCGCCAAAGGGATCACGACCCACAGGTTGAGAACCGCTGCTCTAAGGTGTACCAAGAGCAGCTGAAGAGGTATGGCTTATGTTTAATTAAGGCCACTTGCAGAAGCACACGGAAATACCTTTTTTTCAATGTGAAAAACAGGAAGGACACTGGCAAAAGAACCCAACTCAGAAAAAAAGAACTCCCTGGCCAAGTAGCTCAGTTGGTTAGAGTGTCATCCCAATACGCTAAGGTTGCAGGTTCGATCCCCGGTCAGGGAACATACAAAAATCAACCAATGAATGCATAAGTGAGTGGAACAACAAACCGATGTTTCTCTTTCTCTCTTTCCCTTTCTCTCTCAACTCTCAAATAATCAATTTTCTTAAAAAAAAAAAAAAAAGGTTTCTCTCTCTCTTTCCCTCTCTCTCTCGTCTCTCAAGTAATCAATTTTCTTTAAGAAAAAAAAAAAAGAAAAGAAAAGAAAGGAAGGAAGGAAGGAAGAACTCACTCCTTTCCTTCTCCTCTACAGAACCCCTTGACCTATTAATGCTCACCCCACCTGCACCCATCCCACTCTAGGTAGAAGGGAAACTACAGAGAATCACCTTCTAAAGGTAGAAAGGCTTTCAGAGACCCTCTAACCCATCTGTGACTTCTGTAAGATGAGCCACTTTCGAGCTCTCTAGTTCCAAGTTTTTAGACCCAGACCTCAGCTCTGGGATCCATTCCCATCCCCATCACTACTTCTCCTGCAGTAATAACAAAACAACAATTCCAGTTAACTTTTCTGCACCTACACCCAAAACTGACATTAGGTTCCCCTTCTTTGTCTTATCATTGCACAACAAGCAACATGGAGCAATTCTTTCATTTGCAATAATAACAGCAATGTAATTAACTCTTAAATACAGGTACTATGTACCAAGTAGTCTTCTAAATGCTTGTATATTGAATATTAACCTACTCTGAACTGTAATGTTCAACCTAACCTCTGGACATTAGCCTAATGTTGAACATTAACACATACACTTTAATTGGGATTGTTAACTGATGACCACATAGAAAAAATTGCAAAAAAAGACAGAATACTTAAATATCTTGTTTTCTCCCAGGGGCTCAATTCGGAAAGATCTTATATTAAAACCAAAGAGCTATTTGTTTTCCTCGGTAGGTCTTTCCGATGGGAGCCTCCTCTGAGTCAGAGCCATGGAAATCACGGTGGAAGTCCTGGACAAACTCACCCCATACTCTCTGACTGTCCCTAGGCAGCAGGAAGCAGACAGTCCTATCAAAGCAGGTGCCCAGTTGTGAAATGAAATAGACAATAAAAGTGATTTTCTTAAAAAAAACAACAACACAAAAACCTGAACATGAAAAAAAAATCACTACAAAGAAAAGAGAAAAAACTGAAAAGGAAAAGGAAGAAACATAAAAGGGAGACAATGAAAGGAAGTCCCTCCCTGGAAGTTAAGGGTTTTTGTTGGGTTTTTTTTAATCTAGGGCCACACATTTCTCTCAAGCTTCAGGCTTCTTTTCTTTCCCTACATCAGTGAAAGAAAAGGACTAGGACTTCTCTCCTTGCAGGAAGTGAGCAGACAGCTGTAGGGAGAAGACACCATGATGAAAGAAAACTGAAAACACTAAACAATGACAAGAGAAACATTAAAAACCCACAACCAGCATCTAAGAGAAAATCTGCATCAAGAAAGCCACTGCCTTTTACTGACCTTTGAACAATCACTCACTTCCAGAGTGTGAGGTTATGGTTTCTAAAATGCTTCCACATCCACCATCTCGGGCAGGACCCGACTATGGGCCCCGGCCCACACAGCGCACACGCTGCTACCCAGCCCACGGCACTGAAGGGCCAGAACTCGAATCCAGCTCCAACCATGAGTGCGCTGGGCGACCCTTCCCAGCGTGCTGCCTGCTTTCGAAACCAGGCCCTCCTGCTCTCACAGAGGCTCAGCATGTTTGAGGAAAGGGGTTATGTTTTTCTTCAAGTACGTAGGTGATTATAACCTTTCCACTGAGACACATTCCCTCGATCCTAACATTTATTTTTGCCCAAAGCATCCCATCAGATAACCTTCAGATAATTCCAGGAAAGGCCTTACCCTGGAGCTCTCGTATCTAAATGCACCACTAAGAACATCACCTGGACCCATCTCCTACCCCAGATGCTTTGGAGGAAAGAGAGATTCCTTTGTTGTTTAAGAAAGGGCTCCTCGACAGCTCAGGGTACCTATTCTACTTCCACATATAACGGTGTCTGAGACAGCTCAGGCTGCCACAAGAAAACACATGGACTAGGTGGCTTCAACAACAGGAATTCCTCACAGTTCTGGAGGCTGGGCCATCCAAGATCAAGGGGCTGGCTGATTCAGTGCCTGGTGAGAGCTCTCTTCCTGGCTTGCAGATGGCAGGCTTCTGACTATGTCCTCACATGGCCTTTTCTCGGTGCACGTGCATGGAGGAGCTCTCTTCTTCTTCTTCTAAAGCCACTAATCTCATCATGAGAACTCCACCCTCATGACTAATCTAATCCTACTTACCTCCCAGAGGCCCCATCTCCAAAAATCATCACATGAGGGTTGGGACTTCAGCATTTGCATGGAAGGGGGGGACGGGGGGAAAGACACGCAAACATTCAGACCATAGCAAATGGGTAGGAACAAAAATAAGCAGGAAAAAAAAAGTAAGCAGAGGAAGAAACAATGACAAGAATCCTGTCATATAGCAGCACTGAGCCACCAAACACTTGGTAGATATAAGAAAATTAATTGTTCGCACTTTTTCTAACTCAGTCCCCTGATGGCTGAGTCTTCATCTTCCCATTTCTCTCTTTTAAAGAGCCACCAGACCAAAAGAATCTAACTGCATTACAAATATATGAAGCAACCTAACTGAAGTGGGTGAGGGACAAAGGTAATGATCTAAGTAACGCTGGAAATCAGTAGAGTCTGTAAGAACCAAGCAAAAGGAACTATACATAAGTGTTTTACTGTAGTTGATAAAAATGCTTTTCATAGGGATCAGTTAACATTTCTGAAACCACCAGATATGTACACTGGAATTAAACAAGTAAATGGATGGCAGGAGCCTGTTGGGAGTGGGAGGTTATAGATATGCAGACGAGGAAGGCTAGAATGATCCATGTGATGATGGATTAGAGTTGGAGACATCAATATAAATTCATGTTTAGCTTAATATAAATACAAATGATTAAATATTTATACATATACAGTATACACATTTTTTCTTTGTTCTGTCATCCAGAGGGCTTAGTAGCAACAATACCCCAGTAGCAATGAGCACACCTAGTGCCCAGATCTTGGTTCCTAATTCCAATAAATTCTCTAATTAAAGGAACTAGGGCCACTTGAAAAAAAAATGACTGATTCTCAGACTGGGGCAGGAAATATATAAGATGAGTCTGGAGCATCTTGTAGTATTAGAAAGTAAGGAAGTGCCTGAAAAAAAAAAAAAAGAAAAGCCCACAGTGATGGAGATATGTCAAAGAGACATGGATCTCCTGATGACCAAAGCTGGAATACCCTGAGCAACAAAGTAAAGCAGCATTGGATTAGCACCCAAAGTTTAAAAATACAAATCCATGAGTGCATACTGATATGAGCAAATGACTAAATGAATACACAAATGGGAAGAACAGACAAATCTCCCTTACAGAAGAATTCCAAATAATGGGTTCAGATAGTCTGCCCTAAAGGAAGGGGAGGGAGCGAAACTCCTCACTCCCTAAGTGTAGGCTGTGTACAGTGACTTCCTCCCCGGGAAGACAGCATCAAAAGGAGGAAAAAGACTAAGTTCACAGTGGAGAAACCTGACAGCAGGACCAGGCCCATACTTTATCAAGATCAACATCAACAGGGATAAGTCACACTGATAGTATACACTGCAGTGAAAATGGCACTATTCTGTGATCTTCCTCCCTAAACCTCTAACCCCAGTCTAATCATGAGAGAAACATCAGACAAATCCCAACAGAGGGGTATCCGGTAAAATACCTGATGAGTCAAAATCATCAAAAATAAGCAAAGTCTCAGACACTGTCACAGCCACGTGGAGCCTAAGCCAGGGGTTCTCAACCTGTGGGTTGCGACCCCTTTGGGGGTCGAATGACCTTTTCACAGGGGTCGCCTAAGACCATCAGAAAACACATATATAATTTCATATTGTTTTTGTGATTAATCATTATGCTTTAATTATGTTCAATTTGTAACAATGAAAATAAATCATTTGTTTTATTACAAATATATGAAGCAACCTAACTGAAGTGGGTGAGGGACAAAGGTAATCTAAGTAACACTGGAAATCAGTAGAGTCTGTAAGAATGTAATCTAAATAGCAGATATTTACATTACGATTCATAACAGTAGCAAAATTACAGTTATAAAGTAGCAACGAAATAATTTTATGGTTGGGGGTCACCACAACATGAGGAACTGTATTAAAGGGTCTCGGCATTAAGAAGGTTGAGAACCACTGGCCTAAGCTGACACAACGCCTAAATGTGAGGTGGTCTCCTGGAGAGAATTCTGGACCAGGAGAGGGGCCTTAGATAAAAACTAAGCAAACCTGAGTAAAGTACGGACTCCAGCTAAAAGTAATTTGCCACATTTGTGCCTCAAGCTTGACAAACCAAACGTATGATGTTAATAACAGAGGAAACTAGGTGAGGGTTTACGGAAGTTCTCTCAACTATTGACAATTTTCTCATAAATCTAAAACTATTCTAAAATAAAGTCTTTGTAAGTAACTGTTATAAAAGGCCAGCAGTCAAACCCACTACTGTGGTCAGTGTAGTCACTGAAGAGCCAACACTTGCCATTTTCTGACCCATCCTACCTCCCTGTTGGGCCGCCAGAACAGAGATCCTCATGTCCTTCAACAGATTGCAGGGCAAACGGTCCTGTTCGATTAGCTCTAAGCCAGTGATGGCGAACCTATGACACGCGTGTCAGAGGCGACACGCGAACTCATTTTTTTGGTTGATTTTTCTTTGTTAAGTGGCATTTAAATATATAAAATAAATATCAAAAATATAAGTCTTTGTTTTACATTGGTTGCAAATATCAAAAAATTTCTATATGTGACACGGCACCAGAGTTAAGTTAGGGTTTTTCAAAATGCTGACACGCCGAGCTCAAAAGGTTCGCCATCACTGCTCTAAGCACTTTTCCTGGGTTTCCTGGATTATACCTCTGCCAAGAAGAACAGGGTGAACTGTCTTCCTGGACCCAGAGACCGCACAGCATCACATCACTGGTACCCAAGGAGATGGCCAGCCAGTTCCCGAGCTCCAAGCACTGCACAAGGTGTGAATATGATCCACGTGGTGATAATTTATGAGCTGTGCACAGTTTCCCATGAGCCAAAGAGTAGAACTAAATGACTAAAACACTTGCAAACTGCACCTTGTGGAAGCAGAGCAAGCAGAGAGCAGGGCAAGTACAAGATACACCTTCGCCTGAGAAGGTAACATCGGAGCACAATTTAAATGGGAACTGAAAGCAAAACCGATACCCCAATGTTGCTTAGGTAAGACAGAACTCTGCCCCCTTCCTCCTCCATCTCAGAGTCACAGAAAATCCTTCTCCAAGAGAGAAACATTAACGAGATGAAAGACGAAAGAGCTGAGTTAGTTGCAGAGCAGAATGGGAGAGATCAAACAGGAGAAACACAGAGAAACACAAAGAGATGAGAGCAAGAAAGGAGTGAATAATGAGAGATGAGATGGAGGCAGTTAGAGGGAGAAATATATTAATTAACCTTGCTTGGCCTTAGGGAGCGTGGACAGGGTGCTATTTGGGTTGAATATAAGGAGTGGCCGAGTTAACGTCCCACTTAAAACATTCCTTAATAAGCACCACCTGAGACTCAGCTCGCTGACTGGAAAGCAGAAAGTCTCCTTTCCTCCCCAGCAACGCTCTTCCCAGCTGCTCCTCTCTTACAAATGCTCGTGTCTCCAATGTCTTAGACCCGTGGTTGGCAAACTGCGGCTCGCGAGCCACATGCGACCCTTTGGCCCCTTGAGTGTGGCTCTTCCTAAGCCTTAGGAGTACCCTAATTAAGTTCATAACAATGTACCTACCTATATAGTTTAAGTTTAAAAAATTTGGCTCTCAAAAGAAATTTCAATCGTTGTACTGTTGATATTTGGCTCTGTTGACTAATGAGTTTGCTGACCACTGTCTTAGACACCTTGGACTGTCCCCTGCGGAAGCCCAAGCTACCACCACTCCTGCCCTGATCTGAACCCAGTGCTGCCCAAGCCTCAAGTCACCCAGCTGAAGACAGTGTCCGCCACCAACAGCACAGATCCAACCCAGAGGCCCATCAAATCCTGGGCAGCACCTCCCCATGCCCTCTACCAGCACCACTCCTCGAAGTAGCTGTATTTTCACATTTCCATGATTTTTTATTTTAATTAATGTCTGTCTTCCCCACCATAAGATCCATAAGAACAGAGACAATATTGGTTTTCTCACTATTTTGCCCCCAGTGCTCCAGAGAATGCCTAAAATAATGCAATTATTTATGAACTGAATAAAGGAAGGAAAGAGACTCCTCCCCGGCAACCCCCAGCAATCTGAGAATGCCAGAAGGAAAAAAAAAAGACATTTGAATGAATGACTAATTAATAGAGTTTTACCTTGGAATCAGTTTAGCCACAGAAATGGCAGTATAAATAATGATTAAGTATCTGGTGCTATTAAACAGACTAGATAAGTAATTAATAGTATAGTAATAACAAATACTAATCACTTTTAGCATTAGTAATAACTAATACCAATCACTTAAAAAGCTAAGCACTTTTTATATATTATTCAGCAATCCTACCAGGTAGGTATTTCTTACCACCATTTTGCAGGCAACTGAGGCTTAGGGGGTTTGAATCACTTGCCCAAGGTCACCCCACAGCTGTGGCAGAGCCAGAAGTCACCAAGGCCTATCTGACTCCAAGCCCAAGAGTTGGCTGCATAACAGGTGCAACAGGTGTTAGTTGGGGACCTGGAACATAACCACCATTTATGCACTGAATCCCCAGGAAGGTGTACACTAGCTCCAAACAATCAACAAATTGCAAAATAAACTTTGGAATGCACCTGGTTTGTAGTTTGGAGACCACCTGCAGAGGATGACGAGGAGAAAGAAGGCTGAGGACATGGCTGCCAGGACAGCACCCAGCCAGCAGCAACTGAGCACCTCCATGTGCACCCCAGCAGGAGACATGAGATGGGGGCCCCAGAACACCTGACAGCAGGTGCCTCCGAGAGCAGGTGCTGATCTGGGAGACCTGCTGTGTTCACCACACAGAGGCCACAGAGCAGCAATTCAAACCAGAAGGAAGACAGCTACAGGCCTGGGCAGCAAAGGGGTGATGTTAAGAGCAGGTCATGAGAGGATGCCGTCTTAATAAGAAGGAGAACAAAACTCAAGAAGCTGTCCAGAGTTGTCAAGGGAATGTTCTTGACAACTTTGAAGAGGTGGTGAGCTGTGGTTCCAACATCCCTGGGAACAGAACTGTCTTCTAGCTACACAAGTGAGACTGGGCGAGTCTCCACCCTGAACTCTGACCCAGGAAAAGGGATGGCAGGTGTCCAGCCCAACATGTCAAGAGCTTGGACATCGCCACTCCCATCCTCGCAGGGGAAACTTCATGGGACCACAGTGGGGAATAAATGAGATCGTGAAGGTGGAAGCACTTTTTCATCAAGTGTAGTCATTAAAGAAATAGAAGGCATCGAAACATTTCAGTGGGGGGTTCAATTTAACCTCTGATAGTTGAAGAGTATAAAAATGGCTCTATTTCAGTCTCCAAAAGTGGGTAGATTCACCACACAGAGGCCACAGGGCAGTGATTCTGAGCGTGGTGAAAAAACAGGCCCATTCACGAAAGAAAATCGAGGGACTGGCCTTTTTCCTGTCCTGGCAGGGCTGCTGAGCTGGGGGGCCAAAGAACCACAATCGCACAGCTGGGCTTCTGAAAGGCATCACCAGCTTTCTCTTGGGCTCCTTGGCTCCACAGATTTACCAAGTACCCACACTGTGTCAGGCCCCAAGGCAGACCATGATGCTGAGGGGAGTGGGAAGGCAGGGACACATCACAGGGCCTCCAGAGTGGGGCACGGCAGGAGGCTGGGAGCTCATTACTGCAGAAGGGCGGCCGGGCCGTGTGGAGGAAGGCTAAGGCCGAGAGGCATTCACAACTTAGTGGCTTAAAGCAACACATTGATTTTTACTGTAATGGAAATCGCAAGCCTCCGGAGGCTAAAATCAAGGAGGTGACAAGACTGAGTTCCCTCTGGAAGCCTTAGGGGCCTTTTCCAGCTCCCAAAGGCTGCCTGCGTGTCTTAGCTCTTGGCCGATTTTCAAAGTCAGTGTACCATCTTCTCTGCTTCTGCTTCCATCCTCACGTCCCTTCCCTGACTCCAAATCCTGCCTCCCTCCTCCCTTGTAAGGACCTGTGATGACACTGGACCCACCTGATAACCCAGGAGAGCCTGCCCATCGCAAGGTCCTCATTTAATCACATCCCTTTTGCCATGTAAGGTGACACGCTCACAGGCTGCAGAATTAGGGTGTGGACATCTAATTTGGGGAGAGAGGGGAGAGCATTATTCTGCCTACCCCATAAGCAGACAGGGGAAGTCAGCCAACCGAAAAGGAAAAAGTTTTAAATGTTCGGAGAAGCAGAGACGAGATGCCGTCCTTTTCCGGCTTCCCCATTCTGATTTCCTGAGGCTGCTGCCGCCTGCCCTGGGGTCTCCTGAGACACCATTCATCTGCTCTGTCAACTGTCCCAGAAGACACTTCACTGTTCCCCACATGGGATTTACACCCATGTCTCTCTCACCTTAATGCTGGTGCCCTGAACCAACTGGAAACAGTGCATTGTGCAAGGGTTAAGGAGCCGAACAGATCAGCAGACTAGATCCATGGGTCAAATCTAACAAAATGAAGTTTAATAGGGAAAACAAAGGCCTGAGGAATGCATTGTTTGACTGAAGGATGGGTGAGGAACACAGTAAACCTTTTTTTTTTTTTTTTTAATGGCTTGGGGATCACCGTTGATAAGTTCACTGTGAGATGTTTGTCAAAGACCACTGTGACTTCTGGAAATTATATCTCCAGATTCAGCAGGCAGGGCAGTGAGTCATACTATAGACTCCCCTGAAATCAAGAACAACTCCCCCAACTATTTCAGAAGTGTGTCTTTTTACCCAGGCACACAGCCTCGGGGGGCATACTGGGAGTCCTGGGAACAAGGAGACCACCAGCCCAGCAGCCACATTAACCAAATGAGTCCTGCTGTTTGGTGCTCTCAGGCTCCCTCCCTGGTGATTTAGGGGATCTCCTCTGCTGGGGGGTTGATCAGCAAGAGCCTGGTTTAAGAAAAGAGTGACCAGGATGGTTTCAGGACTGAGAAGCTACGAGAAGACAGCGGGTACAGAGGGAGAGGAATGGGGCTAAGAACACGATGAACTGTCATCAAGTATAAATGCCAGAAGGGCTGTCATGTGAACAGGGGATCAATTTTGCTCTGTGTGGCTCCAAAGGTTAGAACAAGGAACAATGAGTAGATGTGCTAGGGAGACAAATTCCAGTTCAATCTAAAAAAGCAGTTCTAACACTTAGCGATGCCTGAAGATAAACTGGGTTGTTTCATAAGACAGTGAGTCCCCCGTCAGTGGAGGAATGCTGGGGTGAGAGGGGCTGCCCATTCGGAGGCAGGTTTGAAAAGAGACTCCAGTGTCAGCCCCTCAATAAAGGCAGGTTCTTCCAAATCTGAGCGTCAGATTCCATCTCATGTTTACTTGGTAACTATCATCCATTTACATACAGAGAAAAAACATCAAGACAATCACACCAAAGATAAGACACACAGAGATGAGAAGGACCAGGAAGAGTCTTTAGGAGGGAAAAGGATAATAGAACAACCTAAGAACAAAGTACCTCCAGATCATCTCCTTCGTTTTTCTCTGTACAGAACACTAACCTGGGAATTAAAGTCTCTCGATTAAGAGAGGCAGTTCTAGCCTGCCTCAGCCATGAGGGTGTCCGGTCCACCCACTGGCATCCACTGCCTTGGGGACTCCCGTGGGGACCAGAAATGAATGAGAGTCTGGAGAAGGCACATCCCTGCCATCAGGCTGATCCCAATATAAACTCAAAACCGCCATTGGCTGGTTGCCCTCATGGCCGAGGAAGGAAGTCAACCCAAACCCGTCCCAAAGGAAACCTGGGGATGTCAATGAAAAGGCTGTGAACACTAGTGGGGCTTCTGACAGTGAACTCGGAAAGTATGAGCCATGATGGAATTTTCCAAGGAGCACTTGATACTCATGGTTTAAAATATATAACAGTTCAAGACTAGGAAAGAGGTGGAAAAACAGCATGACGGCTCTCTGGGAGGTATTACAAGATTTTAAGAAATGCCATATAGCCCTGGCCCGGTGGCTCAGTTGGTTAGAGCATTGTCCCAATACATCAAAGTTGCTGGTTCAATCCCTGGTCAGGCCACACACAAGAATCAACCAATGAATGCATCAACAAGTGGAACAGCCCTGACCAGTTTGGCTCAGTGGATAGAGCGTCAGCCTGCGGACTGAAGGGTCCCAGGTTCGATTCCGGTCAAGGGCATGTACCTGGGTTGCGGGCACATCCCCAGTAGGGGGCATGCAGGAGGCAGCTGATCGATGTTTCTCTCTCATCGATGTTTCTAACTCTCTATCCCTCTCCCTTCCTCTCTGTAAAAAAATCAATAAAATATATTTAAAAAAAAAAACAAGTGGAACAATAAATTGATGTTTCTCATTCTCCCTTCCTCTCTCCCTTTAAGAACAATAAGTAAAAAAACAAAATTATTATTTTAAAAAAGAAACCCCATTTAGAAACTGAGTCAACACCCACATCAAATCAGAGAATGGAGAAAACTAGTGAGAGCCGAACAGCACATGGCAGAAATGTCAGAAGAGCTAACCTGTAAGGTCCCTGAGGGCAAGGACACCCAGCTCTGGTCTTGGCTCTCTGGTGAGAGCACCACTGGTCCAATAAAAGAATGCGTGAATGGCAGCTTTGACGAGTCAGGCCTCCTGGTTCTGGGAGAAGATAACTCAGCAGAGCTGGTGTGGCTCAAGGCTGAGCGTTGACCTATGAACCAGGAGGTCACGGTTCGATTCCGGTCAGGGCACATGCCCAGGTTGCAGCTCAATCCCCAGTGGGGGCTGTACAGGAGGCAGCCAATAGATGATTCTGTGTCATCATTAATGTTTCTATCTCTCCTCTCTGAAATCAATACAAATATGTGTTTTTTTTTTAAAAAGAAGATAAGCTCAAATACTAAAGGAGACTCCGAGCCTGGAAAAGTGCATATTCTCCAGAGGGTTGGCTCTGGGAAGACTGCCCAAACCTTGTCTCAATAATCGGCTCTGTGAGTCCAAAGGGAACAACCGGGCCACGCACATTTGAGAAAAGCTTCGCCTCAGCGGAGGCACGCGGGGCAAAGGTCGCTACCAAAGGAAATGATTTCACCTTATGAATGTCTGTGGTCATCGGCCCTGATGCTCGGCCCCAGGAAACTGAGCTCTATTTTCCCTTTTCCAAAATAAACATACAGGAGGGTGTGTTCTCAGTTGCTTTTGGGAGCCACTTCTTGGGATGGACTCTTTTCTTTCTGAGCATCCCCCTTGCTGAAAGGTTTCAACAGGACAGGACGCAGAAATTTAATTTCACCAGGTCACCTAACTCCCTTAACTTCCCCCCACCCCACCCTCTCACCCCATGTCTTTGAAGATACTAAACAGAATAATACTTTCAGACATGGAACAAAATGACAGAACCCCTTTTCTGAACTCAATTTAAATATCATCAAAAGTGGACCTTTTGTTTTCAGGAGCAAACAGACTCCAGGTTATCCTAATGAGCTTCTGATAAGAAATCTCACCCACACTAGGCCTACTTTTCAGTTATTTCTTTAAAGATTTTGGGAGGATGGTAAGACTAGAAGCAGTTCAGTAAACAAAGGGGATGAAGAATCTTTTTTTCATCATATTTTCCAAAAACAAGAAAAAAAGAAGAGACACACACATCAGGAAAGTTACAGCAAGTGACTCAAGACCCCCTGTGAACAAAAAAATGCAGTGCTCGCTGCCGTGGCAGCTGCCCTGACACTCCTCACGTACACAGGGAGCCACTTGGAAGTCCACTCCCAAGAGCAGCGGCTAATGACCGGGCTCTGCCAGCAACAACCAAGTGATTCAACAGTTACCAATTCTACCCACGTCAGATAACAGGAAAACTCATTCCAAAGAGACAGATGACCCAACCTCCCAAGTGGCCTGTGAACTGACCAGGCATAAATTCTAGTATCAACCAGTACAGTAAGAATTCGGTTACCATTTGGTAAGCACTCAGTTAATGTTTTGATAAATAAGTGCAAGAAAAAATATTTGTTTCAGAATGTTTTCTGAGCCCAGAACTATGGGTAGCTCTGGCCAGTAGGTCAGTATACATTCTAATAATGTTTTGGATTTACAAAGCAGTTTCATGTGAGTTTAATTTTTTTAAAAAAGAGAGAAACTCCATATAGAAGCTGAGCCAAAATCAGCTTTAGAAGTGACATTTTAAAACACATTTTTTAAATGAGGACCCTCTGGACCAGGCAGGCGTCTGGATTCCTGAGGTGCTCGCTCTGGCTTTGCGCTCCCGCCCTCGGGGCCTGGCCTCCACCAACCCTGCTCTTCCACATCACTGAGCCTTGGCCACCTGTAATGACTGCAGAACAAATTCCACAAGAAGGCCTGGCTACTGCACTAGGCTCCTATCTGGGCTGCCTGCCTCCCCACTTCTCAGCACCCTTAATTGGCCTCCCACTCCCATCACAATAAAACCCTTAAGATGCCTGCAAAAGCCAGCATGCTCTGCCCCCCACCATCACCCCCACTTAGACCTCTCCCTCTACTCCCCTCCAGCTACGCTGGCCTCACTGCTATCCCCAAAACATCCTCCTGCCCTTCTATCTAGTGCCTTGGGGCGGGGCCGCTTTCCCAAAGCCCTTCCCCCAGGCAGCCATACTCCAAACTTTCCTTCAGGTCTCAACTTGTTGGCCATCTCATAGAAAAGACCTTTCCCATTAAGCAGGATTCTCTGCCACCCCCACCCTCCTTCACAATCCACCGGATCTTCCCTGAGCTCTTATCACCCACCAACATGCCTTGGTGTGTTTACTGGCCTCTCCTCCACTAGGTCTCCCCACTGCAGTACAAGCTGCCGTGAGCGGGACCTTTGCTTTGCTATCCTTCCTCTGAGAATACCGCCGTGTCCTGGGGGTTCATGTAGGGCCTGGCAGAGTGGGCACTTGGTACAGATCTGTATTGAATGAATGAATGAATGAATGAATGAATAAAAAGCATATTAAATGTGAGTTGTAGCCCCACAGGGTTCAAAATGGTCAACACCTTCTAAGAGCTTTCCTATCTTCCCAGAACCCTAGGGGGGAGGGGAACGTGAAGGGAGCACAGAAAAAGTCAGGCTAGTGGGTCCCTTTCTCAGGGGTTCCCAGCCCTTCATCAGCAGAACAGAGTCGGCCCCTCACCCCACACGCCCTTAAAAAATAGGAAAGAGCTGAAGATTGCCAATGACAAGGCAAAGAATGCTACAGAAAACAGGAGCCTAGACAGAGTCAGAATAGAAAGACAGGGAAAGAGAAAAATTACCTGAGAGCAGGAAACATAAAGGTCCCAGCTGCCAAATCAGGGCCAGTACAGAAAGCGGCCCAGGAAGGACATGACACACAACACACTGCATGCGTGTGAGAAAAAGCATTTGTATTAAATGTGAGTTGTAGCCCCACAGGGTTCAAAATGGTCAACACCTTCTAAGAGCTTTCCTATCTTCCCAGAACCCTAGGGGGGAGGGGAACGTGAAGGGAGCACAGAAAAAGTCAGGCTAGTGGGTCCCTTTCTCAGGGGTTCCCAGCCCTTCATCAGCAGAACAGAGTCGGCCCCTCACCCCACACGCCCTTAAAAAATAGGAAAGAGCTGAAGATTGCCAATGACAAGGCAAAGAATGCTACAGAAAACAGGAGCCTAGACAGAGTCAGAATAGAAAGACAGGGAAAGAGAAAAATTACCTGAGAGCAGGAAACATAAAGGTCCCAGCTGCCAAATCAGGGCCAGTACAGAAAGCGGCCCAGGAAGGACATGACACACAACACACTGCATGCGTGTGAGAGAGACAATGTCCACGCCAGGGAGCGGGGAGCAGTGATGGTGATGTCGCCTCTGTCAATGGTGGAATGGCGACAGTGGAAAAAGGACCATCATCTTGATAACTAATATTTCAAAGCACTCTACAGCATTTTTTAAAGAAAATCCTTTTTATTTTTTTAAATATATATTTTATTGGTTTCAGAGAGGAAGGGAGAGAGGGATAGAAACATCAATGATGAGAGAGAATCATTGATCTGCTGCCTCCCGCACACCCCCTACTGGGGATTGAGCCCATAACCCAGGCAGTGCCCTGACCAGGAATCGAACTGTGACCTCCTGGTTCATAGGTCGAGGCACAACCACTGAGGCATGCCAGCCGGGCGAGCACTTTACAGTTTAGAAAGCATCGACACAACGTGCGTTTATTGATTCACATAAAAAGTCACCGAGTGGAGTGGGCAGTGTCATTTTACAGCTAAGGACACTGAGGCTCAGAGAAGTCAAGGGATTTTTCTGTCCAAGACTGCACAGCATGCAAGTGGAACTTCAGGGGACTTAGGGCTCCAAGGGCTCTCGCTCTTTTAACCAACCCCTCACAGCCCAAGGAGCGAGGGAAAGCCAATGTGAGTGCCCACCAACTGTGATTAACAGGACTTCGTCCATGTTATGCTAATGACTATTGATTCAAAAGCAGATGCTCCTCCTGCTTCCTCCAGGGATTTATCTACGACCTCTTGACTGGAGAAGAAATGCGGTCTTCCCGGAGTGCTCAAACGCTGAGGAGGCCAAAGAGAAGCCAAACTCCAGCCTTTAAAAATGTTGCCTCGGGGCCCTGCAAAAGCACAGCCAGGGGCTGCAAAATACCTGAACAGAACTGCCTCAGAAAGCATTTCATGTGAAATGCATCCTCTGCAAAAACTTGCTCTAACGGCCCATGTTTTCAGTAAGTTCCTTCACAATGTTATTACCATAGCTTTTCATAGAAACTGGATTTCAGAAAACCCATGACAGGTTCACTGGATTTATCAGAACTGTATTCTCCACTTGAAAATGCCTCGTATGCTATGAAAAAAGAAAAAAGGAAAAAGAACCTCCATGGTCATAAATCCATGAAGATGCTGTTCTGCTTTTGTGACCAGATGCAAAACTGCAGAGGAGAAAAAGGGATTTGCCCTGGGGTTTTGAGAGGCCCAAAGCTGGGCCCTCCTCCCTGGGCAGGAAGAAGGGAGAGAAAAGCTACTGCCTGGCCGTGCTGTGAGCACCCAGGTGTGGGCGGGGTGAGTGAGAAGAAGCGCACGGCTGCCTTGAGGCACTGAGGGGCAGAGACATTTCAACGATCTAAAATCAACACCTGGAATTGCACTGGAAGCAGATGACAAGTCCAGGCCGACCGCCCAGCACGGGCCCAGGACACTCCTTGGACAGCAAGCACAGCTGCTGTGGGAGGTCCCGTTTCCTCCACGGGAGCCTCGGGAGGGGAGGCGGCAGGTGACTGGGCTCTGGGCTGGGCATCCGTGCAGTACAAAGACAAGAGTAACCTGCAGGGGAAAAGTCAAGCCCCGGACAGGGCAGGGGTGTCTCTGGACGTGGGCACTAAGACTCACTGGCCCTTTTCTCAGGCCCCTCCTTTCCTTCTGCACAGCGTCACCTCCATCTATTTAGGTTGAGTACGTGCCAGCTTGTCTCCGTGCAGCCAGATGTTACCTTTCAAGGACTGCGTGTTTCTGTAATTATTTCCAGGACAAGCAAACACTCCTGAGCCACTGGGGTTTGCTACGGAATTCATATTTCCCCCACAACGGGGTGTGGGTCCACCGCTGCCCTCTGCTTTTCAAGTGCACACAGGGGCCGGCCATCCAAAGCCCTGCAGTCGATGAAACCGATTTTTGAAATAAACTCCTTGGGATCAGTGAAGAGTTAACTCACCTCCCAGGTTTTGCTTTTTGTTTGGGATGGCTTTTCTTTAACCCCGTCTTCTCTTGAAAAGGGCTTACTCTTAAGGGAGAAAACGTTTTAAACACACTCCCATTAGTGCATACTTGCAAAAACAGTATCATTTTCTGAGGAGGCAGAATCTTAGCCTAAATGCTTCCAGGAAACCAGCATGTTGTCCTGGGCCCCAAAGAGGGGCGTGTCAGCCTGGCCGACGGGGCTCAGCATGAGTCAGGGACAGGCGGGCCGGCCAAGACCACCTCCGAGGTTGCCACTGAGAAGGCAGACCCCTTGTCAATAGCTGGCAACCAAGGCTCCTTAACTTTCCAAAGACGCCCCTGACATCAAGTTGCTGGCAGGTGCTGTGGAAAGTACAGCCTCCACATGAAAGCAAAGGATTCCATAGTGGGTTTGTCTGACATCATTCGAACCTCCACCTCCACTTTCTTGAGAAGATTCAGAAAGAGTGCCCAGCCCTTAGATTTTCATTTGAAATAGTGCGTGCAAGCAGCTGGGATCTCAAAGGCCTACTGCCCACTTGCCTTGTAAAATATTTGTGCCTGTAGCCTTCAAGCCCTGAACAAAGGACTAAGAAATACCTTCCTGGCAGTTGGAATAGGAAAAACAAAAGGTCCCTATGAGAAATGTAATCTAAGGCAGGAAGGACAGAGGTCAGAGCAGTTGGAGCCTTTAAACTCCCCACCTCAAAGCCACTGGGCATTAAACTTGTCAAACACTTACCAAGCACCTACTATGGACAAGCCACCTTCAAGATGGGGTGGAAAACACAGCAAGGGTATCGGGTAGGTTAAGTTCAGCTGCAGACGTTGGAAAACACAAAATAACTTTGGCTCCAACAATAAGAAGGAAGTATGGAGGTAAGCAGTGGAGGGCTGGTATTGTGGCTCCATGGCCACTGGGGATCCAGGCTCCTGCTTTGTGCTCCACTTGCTTAGAGCATGACTTCCATCTGCACGGTTACCTGATGACCTAGGTGGCTGCTGGGTCTCAGCCGTCATGTCCACGTTCCAAGCAGTAGGTAGGAAGACAGAGCAAAAGCAAAGGGGTGCATTGTCCATACAAGTCAGTCCCTGGGGCGTCCCCACAAGCCCACACTTAACACTCACCTTTCATTGTCTAGAGCTTAAGTCACTGGCCCCTATCCAGGTGAAAGAGAGGTTGAAATATAGAGTTGCTTATCTTTGCACATTGCTACACCCTCAAAAAAAAAAATTAGGCTTTTGGTTACTGAAGGAGAAGACAGGAAGGAGATATGAAATTAGCAATCTTGCCAACAGAATGCATGAAGGACAATTTGAGGATGAGCCAATTTGGAGCTCTCCCTAAGATCAGAAGAGCTGCTAGTACGGAAAAAAAATTAAAAAGTATTGATGCCCGACTGGTATGGCTCAGTGGTTGAGTGTTGGCCTATGAACCAGGAGGTCACAGTTCGATTCCCAGTCAGGGCACATGTCTGGGTTGCAGGCTCGATCCCCAGTGGAGGGTGGGCAGGAGGCAGCCAATCCATGATTCTCTCTCATCATGAATGTTTCTCTCTCCCTCTTCCTTCCTCTCTCTGAAATCAATAAAAATATATTTGGGAAAAAAAAGTATTGAGGGATGAAGGCTCAAATGACAGTATTCTTCAGACACAACTAAAAACTTCATTAAGTTGAAGGTGTTTTTGAGTAAGTTATAACACCAATTTTCCCAAACTATCCACCTTTGAGTTGAACATATTTCATATTTCATGAAACAAAGCTGGTAACATTTCTTAGGCCTTCTTAGGACTGTGGCTCCGCTGGAATCACCTGGGAGCTTTTTAAAAAAACAAATCCCTGAGACTCACTGTGGAAATTCTGATAAATGCTTTAGGGGTGAGGCCTAAAATCCTGCATGCGCACACGTGCACACACACATACACATACACGCACACGCATGCGCATGCGCAACCCAGGTAATTCTTCTGGTGGATGACCAGGTTCACAAACAGTGACTTCACCCAAACTCTCATTTCAAATATGGGGAAACAGGAACAGTCATGGGACTTGTCCAGGGTCCCTCTTAGTTGTTAGGTGAAACTAGAACGAGAACCCAGGTCATTTCATTCATAATCCAGGCCTCTCTTTCCTGAAATCACCTCTCTGGGAAATCTGAATTTGGGCTTGCAGATTCCCAAACACAAATAATCAGACCATCCAATCATCCTACCCAGGTCTTCCTGCACAAGAGTGTTAGTTTCCAGGCTAGATCCAATCTCCAAGGAAATTACACTCACCTCGCCACCAGCACACATGTTCAACCGCCTGCAGAATCCCAACCCCAGCAGTTAGACCCGGCACCTTCAGACAGTGTGCTTCTGGGTGCTGCAAAGCCACCTAAAGTGGGGTGCTTGAGGGGTGATTTTAAAACAAATATGTACGTGTGCATGGATCTGTAGGTATATCTCTACATCTATCTCCCCCTCCTCTGAGATCGCAAAGATCCCAGGGAGGGAGGCTGGAGATGAGCATATTTCAGTCAGTATCTGAACGCAATCCCTTCCTGTGTTGGGGAACCCCCACCATTCATAGGCGTCCCCAGGTGAGGCAGGCTCCACCATCAACCGGCAGGAATGAAAAGGCCCATGTGTCACCTCTGCCCCTCCAGCAGCTAGGGAGTGGACCCGAGTGCCAGCTGCAGCCTGGCCCCTGGTGGCATGGCCTAATCAGAGCGTGCCTGAGGTGGGACTACCCCACTTCCCTCCGTTCCTGCCCATTGCCACAGCCTGGCTCCCACCTTCCCAGAAATCCTGTGAGCCTTACAATGTCTTCCCAGTATATTCTCTCCACTTAGATCTGCCAGGGTTAGTTTCTGTTGCTAAAAATTAAGAACAGTGATTGATATCTTCATGGAAATAGGAGAGTTCCCGTTCCCCGGGATTACTCATGCAGGTTATCCTGAAATGGTGAGAAGGGAGACAAGAGTTAAGGAAGACTCTGGGGCCAGGCCAGAACCTGCCTCATGCCCAGACCAAAGGGCATGGAGGGATGGCTTCTGGCAGAAGACCAGCATTTTCCCTGCTGTCTTCTTTCTATTCATTCTACTCCTTCTCTGGGCCCTGAATGTCTCTCATCTTGACAAAGATGAACCCATTTCTCCTCCTTCTTGCCTCTTATACCCAGAAAATAAAGTTCTCTCGTTTGACTAAAAACTGAAGCTCCAAAATGCCTCATCTGACACTTCCGACTCCCAGTTTGTGCTTTGAAAACACCAGGAAATACGGATAAATGGCCTTTATAAGGGTGAAGAACAAAAGTGAAATTGGCACATTTACTGCAGACAATATAAAATTTAAAATGTGCACACCATCTAACCCAGCAGTTTAATTCTAATAATTAACCATACACAGAAGAATTAAACAAATACACTGCTAAGTGCATAAAGACTACATACAAAGTATTTATAATAACTCAAATGTCTATTAATAAGAGGTTAGCTAAATTATGATAAAACCACATTGTGGAAAACCAGGAAGCCATTTTAAAAAATAAGGCTTATATACACACAACCATGGAAAGTATCAAGATACTTTTTTTAAAAGTATCAAAATAATGTATGTAGTTATTGTGTAGTCTCATTTCTATAGTTACTTATAAAAAAAAAAGTTTACCAAATTCTTGAAGAGTAAGTATGACTGGAGGTGACAAAATAGGATGCTTTCAACTTACATCACACATTTCCATAGTGTTTCCATTTTGATTTCAAACAAGTTATTATTATAATAGAAAAAAAAATCAATGGAGGCTGAAATGGCCATTGAACATGCTGGGAAGCCCGTGGTTTCCTTTTTAGGCAGCAGGCTGTCTCAAACCCAGCACCCAACACGTAACACAATTCGACATCAGCTTCCTTCTTCCTTTTCTTCCTTCCCACAACCTGCACAGTCAGAAGTCACAATTCCTAACCCAAAGCGATGTAGAAGCAATGACACAGAGTGTGAGCTGCCGTGGGAGCCGCTGACAGAAGAACCACAGAAAGCGGCCACAAGAATCAGATGCACAGCAATTCCCACAACTATTTCACGAGGAACAAGGGGATTTGCGCACCCAGAGCCTCTAAAGGTATCTCCACATGACAAATAAGATCAATAAGAATGAATATGGTCAATTTTATTCAGTGTCTAGAAAATGTGTCTCTACCCACTGCATAGTCAGTTATATAAAAGTAGATTACATACACGTATCTTACCACTTGAAGAAATTTCAGAAATCACACAAAAAAATGAATTAATATGAAATATCCAATTGCCCAACATGTTATATAACTAAGCTACTGTTTTTACTTAGGTTGTATTTACTGAATTAGGTTTTATGAATTCTGGTTTTTCTTATTAAAAGCCATTATATTCAATATTCATTATTCTTAAAAGTAATGCACACACACACAAAATTAACTTATACTCATGAGAGAACTTTACCTAGGTCAACAATCCTCAATACAAAAATCCCATACCCTCTGCTCTTAAGAGAAAACCAAGAGATCTCTACTGATTCTCACGAAGATTCAGCCAATAATGCCAAGTATGCAAATATAGACTATACTTAGGATTTTGAGATTAGAATCAATGTTGAACAACCAGCAACTGGATTGAATGCATTTGAAGGAAACAGGGCAATTGTTTTAAAATGTGAAGCCTATGCACTAAGTAATGAAGTATTCTCCATTCAAAGTGTTAATGTTCAAGTGGGTTAAAACAATAGAGGAATGTGTGCCTTCACACCTGGGCAAACAACCGCCAATTTAATGAAACTCAATTTACACTATGATGCAAGGTTACTCGGTGTGAAACAGACTTATTTTTCAAACATGCTGCACGTATCTGGCTGCCATGTAGGCCACACTTTCACACAGCGCCCCAGTCTACTCTGGAAGGGTGTATCACTTCCCAGCACCACAGTGCCCGGGCATGGCGGCAGCACAATAAACGCTGACTTCCTTCCCTCTTTCCTTCTGCCTCCAAATATAATAGGAAAATATACAATGCACACATATAATATCACTAAGACGATTCCTGGGCTTTCCTATGTCATTATATGGGCACCCAAAATACCCCCTTTAATAGTATCGTTCTTGCATGAAACAACTCCAATTTTGTATTTAGCATATATATACATACATACATGCTGTGAGGAGGAAAGGAAATACACCCAAATATTAACAGCTATACTGTTATGAGCCACTTAACAACAGAGATACATTCAGAAAAATGCATCAGTAGGTGATTTTGTCATTGTGTGAATATCACAGTGTGTACTAATCCAAACCTAGATAGTATAGCCTGCTCCACACCTAGGCTATATAGTCTGGCCCATTGCTCCTAGGCTATGTGTCTGTACAGCATGTTTCTGTACAAAACAACATGAGATTAAATCAAGCACAAGAGAAATAATGCAATCAAGAGATGTAGTAAACATGAGATGTATGTATGAAGCTGTTGCCAACATAAAATGGCATACTGTTTATAGCAAACTTTTTTATAAGTAGAAAGAGTACACTCTAAATAATAACTAGTATAGTAAATACATAAACCAGTAACATAGTCAGTTATTATTATTATCAAGTATTATGTACTA
The DNA here is from genome assembly GCF_000412655.1 of Myotis brandtii. NCBI lineage: Eukaryota > Metazoa > Chordata > Mammalia > Chiroptera > Vespertilionidae > Myotis > Myotis brandtii. The sequence goes on from NW_005359149.1 coordinate 617,295, forward strand.
CACTAGAGGCTCGGTGCACGAAATTCATGCAGGGTGGGGTCCCTAGGCCTAGCCAGCTATTGGGGCCTGCTGACCAGGGGGAGGGGCCAACCACTGCCGCAAGGAGAGGGGCCAACCATTGCCATGATCAGGGCCAATCAGGTTCCCCGCCTTCCCTTGCCGTCCATGTGCTGCCACCACACAGTTCCCCGCCTCCCTCCCCGCTCCTTCCCTCACTGCCTGCATCCACCACTACCCACCCCAGTTCCCCATCCCAGCCCAGGGGCCCAGCCAGGGGGAGGGACCGGGTGGTTGGCCAGCAGGCCCCATTGGCAATCAGAGCCTGCGGGCTGGGGGCAGCTCCTGCATTGAGCATCTGCCCCCTGGTGGTCGGTGCATGTCATAGCAATCGGTCATTCTGGTTGTTCCATTGTAACGGTCACTTAGGCTTTTATATATATAGATATAATTGTATATGCTCTACTTTTATACAGCTGGCAATGCAGTGGGTTTGTTTACACCAGCATCACTACAAAAACAGAGTAATGCATTGCGCTACCACATTACCACAGCTAGCTACAATGTCACTAGGTTATAGGAATCTTTCAGTTCCATTATAATCTTATGGGACCACCATTGTATATGTGGTCCATCATTGACCAAACCATGATGTGGCATGACTGTATATCTTGATCACAGAATTGAAAACAGTTTCTAATTTTCATTTTACACTTCCTGTATTTTCCAAATGTTTTGCAATAAACAGCTGTTGAGTCAAATCAAGTTTGATACAACACAGTTCCACTATACACTCACTAAATAACTGAATGAAGATGACACACAATACCAAATGTTGACACTGGAGCCATTGAAACTCACATACCACTCTGGAAAACTGTTTCACAGTATTGACCACAACTCCACATATATAACTACCCAGGCACTTCTGCTCCTAGATATATACTCAAAGAATTTACATGCATATACAAAAATGTATCACTATTAATAACAGCCAATAACTACAAACAATCAAAAGTCCATCAATAGTAGTTACTCGATTAGCAAGGTATCTATACTAATAAAAGGATAACATGCTAATTAGACCAGACATCTTCTGGACATCCTTCTGGACAAAGCCATGGTGGCAGGAGCCGAGGCAGAGGTGGTTAGGGGCAACCAGGTCGGCAGGGGAGAGCAGTTAAGGGCAACCAGGCCGGTAGGGGAGGGCGGTTAGGGGCGACAAGGCCATCAGGGGAGGGCGGTTAGGGGCAACCAGGCAGGCAGGCAGAGGCAGTTAGGGGTGATCAGGCCAGCAGGGGAGGGCAGTTAGGGCGATCAAGCCATCACAAAATGGCTGGCAGGGGAGGGCAGTTGGGAGCGACCAGGCCTCCAGGGGAGGGCAGTTGGGGGCGACCGGGCCTTCAGGGGAGGGCAATTGGGGGTGATCTGGCTGGCAGGGGAGCAGTTAGATGTCAATCAGTCCAGGAGGGGAGCAGTTAGGGGGTGATCAGGCCAGCAGGCAGAGGTGGTTAAGGGTGATCAGACAGGCAGACAGGCGAGTGGTTAGGAGCCAGTGGTCCTGGATTGCAAGAGGGCAGTTGGACATCCCCTGAGGGGTTTCAGATTGGAGAGGGTGCAGGCCAGGCTGAGGGACTCCCTCCCTCCGTGCACAAATTTCATGCACTGGGCCTCTAGTAGTTATAAAATAGACAATAATAAATTTAGCAACATATTTAGCAATGAGAAAGAACAAGTTACTGCTACATACACATCAATAGATGAATTTCAGACATAATGTTGAATGAAAAAAAAAAAACAAAAACCTGGTGCTAAAGGGTATGTTCTATATGAATATGATTATATTATTTAATGAAGTTCAAGAACAGTCAAAATTCACCTACAGTGGTAGAAAAAGGATGATGGTTATCTTTGCTGAGGAATAGAACTGGGAAGAAGCACAAAAACTTCTGAAAGATTCTGTACACTTATAATTTCTTCACCTTTCTACTTAAAAAAAAAAAAAAAAAAAAAAAAAAAAAAAAAAAAAAAAAACCGGGGGGGGGGGGGCGTCACTGCCCCTTCCTGAAACTTACTAGCTGTATGGCCTTGGGCAAATTTCTTAACTTCTCTAAGCTTCCCTTTACTACATCAGTAAATGGGGATAAAAACAAAAACATCACTGACTTGATGGAAATGTGATAAGAATTAAATTAGGCAATGCAGGTAGTGTTTAACACAAAACCCAGCACAGGGCAAAAGCACAATGCATAACAATAGCAGCAGAAGGGGGGGCGAGGATCCCTGAGGTCTTCTTGGATGCCAGGCAGTGAGTACTCACTCTAAGCTTTCTCCCCCAGTTCTTGTTGTTTTCTATCTCTCAAGGCCCGAAGCGCTGGCGGTGACCTGGGCAGGCAGAAGTCTGCAGAACACCAACCACAGCACTTATTTCAAGGACAAGGGTGAATCACTAGTTTTGTTGCTGCTGAGTTTTCAAAGAATGGAAAGTGGCCAGAGTCAGGCATCAGGATTAATCACAGACTATTGAGAAGAAAAATGATGTTAGCTTCTGAAAGCAGTAGCTGCTTTTGCTGCAAGAGGAGAAAGAATATTTTATTCCGGTGGAATAATTCATTTTAAATTGAGGAGTCATTTGGGAACTGAAAGAGCTCATCTTTCTTCCCTAAGGAAAGAGAGGAGACAAGAAAAGCTCTGTTAAAAGTTTTTCATGTGGACTGGCTAAATTGACTGCCCCTTAATGTATTTCAGATTTATATCTAAAATAATTTTTAATGTATGTGCTTGCTATGGAAAGCAATTTAGGATATTGGTCATGAAACAAGGAATTCAGGTTTTATAAGCGTATTTCAGTGAAATGACATACTATACACACTGATAGAATAATCTCCAATTTTCAAGATTAACCTGCAGATTTAGGAATGACTCATGTATCATAAATTTTTGTTTCAATTAAATTTTAATTTGCTTCCAACTAAAGAAAGACAGACTGTCTGGACTTGAACACAGACCCAGCACTTACTAGCTATATCATCCTGGGCAAGTTCCTTAATCTATGTCTCGGTTTCCCCAATTGTTAATTGGGATAATAATAGAGTTATTATAAGGACTAAAAAAGTTAATAAATATTAAGTGCTTAAAACAGTACCAAGCACTATTGAGTACTATATTAGTGTTATTACTTATTTTTATTATATTTCCTGATGTAGATGCAGAATGTCTAAAATTATAATATTTAATCACATATTTTGCAGATATAGAAGATAGTACCTAGAAACCAAAGGAGGATGTGTACTAAGATTATGTCACATGAACATGAATATTTAGTTTTATGTATGTTATGTATACACATGCACACATACAAACGCTCCCTCCTTCCTTCTCTCCCTCCTCCTCCTCCTTTTCCTCTTCCTCCTTCTCCTCTTCCTTTTTTCTTCTCTCTCTCTCCCTCTCTCATAATTTAAATCACTCTAGAGTAAAAAGTATCAATGATCTATTACTCTTTTTTGAAATATTTCTAAGGACCCATAGTGAAAACGCGTTGGAGCCTTTCCCCGAACAGTTGAGCTGCAAAGTGGATGGTGTTCAACATGGACTCTTTTCAACCTGCAGAGGAGGCATACTAAAATTTTATATTTTCCTCCAATTGTGAGCACAAAAAGCTTTTCATTTTGTTTCAAAGGAAATGATCTTACCCATTAGCTCAACAATATCATCGTCTGAATAGAGTGGGCATCCGGTAGCCCTTACAGACGAGCTAAATGCTAAAACCCAACGGTATGAAAGTTAAAAGCGACTCAATGGAAATGTCAGTCACAACATTCTTTCTTTGATTTACAAGAATCAAACTCAGAAAGAGAGAACCCTCAAGCGAAGGAATTATGAAGAATATCAGCTCAACACAAGGGCAGCGCCCTCCTTCCCCTTCCCCCACCCTCTCTAATAAGAAGGCTTTTTACTACTCATATGCCTTTGCTTTTCTATGCAGAAGAGAATTATGTTTGAAAATACCACTACATAAAATTCTTTTTGCCAATCGGCAGATTCATACTTTTCTACCAACACTGACCAAAAATCCCTACTCACTACTGCTAACCATGGTTTTTCCCTATTATCAGAGTGGCATAATTAAGAACAATTTTCTGATTAGACCAGGTATCAAAGAACCTGATTTTGCTAAAATAATAATAATAATAATAATAAAACCTTGTTCATTCTATCCTTAACAGCTTTAGGACTTCTAGATACCTCTCCCTTGAAGTCACATGCAAACACAGCTAACACAGACGGTGGCTCCTGTCTTTGCTCTTACCCTTAGTTGTATAACCTTGTTCAGCTTTATGATCCAGAACCTGGCACAGTAGCCTTCGGTGTGAGATGGATGATGAATAGAAAATTGCATACTGCACTGATTCCTAGCAATGAATTAGATTCTGGGAGCTCAAGGAAAAAGCAGGAAACAGCAGCCATATTTTATTTGCAACATAAATTTCCAACAGAACCTACTTTCTTGCTGACTTGAGCTGCTTGGTTTGGTTTGGGCACTTCATTAAGTTGCTCTGGATCTTGACTGATCCAGCCATTCATTCCTCAAATGTGTATTTGACTCCATTATGTGTAAGACACGTGCCATGTACCAAGAGATAGAAAATTGCCTTGACCTTATTTCACTCCTGGACACTCTTCCTTCCACAACCTTCCCTTGAGTTGACATCACACAGCGAAATGGCACTCCCATCCCCTTCCAAGCATGTTTCTGAGAATGCACACAGAGGGCCCGGTTTCCTCTCCTTAAGCCCCTGCCCACACAGTAATAAAATACCTTTTGTTTTCCTTTTATCATAAAGGTAATACATACCGTGATTCCTATAAAATTTAAACAATCAAGAAGAGCATGAAGTGAAAAAGAAAACGTCCCTCCCAACCACATCACCAATCCCCACAGCCCAAATAACCACATTTTTTGGGACATCTTCCAGAAATTTATATTTGTAATCAAGAATTAAAACATTTTTTGAACAAAAATGAGATCTCAGAATATGTACTGATTTGTATTTTGCTTTAAAAAAAACTTAATAGTATAATTTTAAAATTTTTCTTTATCAATATTTACAGATTTGCCCAATTCCACATTATGCTTGTACCTTAATTTACTTAACTACTCCCTACTGAGAGATATTTAGGTTATTGCCAGTAGTTTGCTATTATAATGCTGCAATAAATACCTTTGTATGTGAGCCACCACACTTGTACAGGTGTATTTGTAAGATAACTTCCTAAAAAAAAAGATAACTTCCTAACTATGGAAGGGCTGAGTTATGTACATTCTTGATTTTGAAAGATAAAGCTGTGACTGACACACACCAGTGGCTACCTATAGCAACTGCCCCTCTCCCCAACCCGCAAAGCTCCAGGACTGTCCCCTCCTCCCAGTGCCCACGCCCTTCAGGGAAGGCTGGGCCCTTATTTGGCCCAAGATTGACCTAAGTGAGCTATGGAAGCCCCATCTCCCCATGCCAGTCATTGGTCTAGGTGTGGGTCTGATGCCTCAAGGGCATGAAAGTTCTCCAGGCACTCCTGGTGAAGGTGTCTATCATCACTGGGAGTGAGGATATGAGCTGGAGAAGCTGCAACCACATTGGCACCATGAGACAAGCTTGAGCACTAATATCAAACACTGAGCCTGGCAAAGAGCTACGAGGAAAAGCATGTAGTATTCCATTAATTAACTCCCAAACTGCCCTAACATTGGACTCTGGTTTACATGAGGTAATAAATGTCCTTACTACTGAAATCACTTTTCACTGGGTTTTGGTTATCTGCAGGTGAAATATCCCTACTGCCAAACTGCTCTCCAAAAAGAAGTCCAGGGGATGTATAACCCCCCCCCCGCCCCCGCCCCCAGCATGTGCCAGTGTCT
>NW_005359149.1:623800-636204 GCF_000412655.1 Myotis brandtii
GTGAGAGTGTCTGCTCCTCCCTCCCACCCTCAGCTTCATGGAGTTTAGTCTCCATCGATTTTCAGTGCGTTTTTACTTACTGGCCAGAGCCTTCTCTTCCTCGGAGTCTAGCAGTCTTCACTAAAAGGGCACATTGCAGAGAGGTTCCTTCTGCTCCCCCAGAGGCACCACAGTGCGGCCCAAGGCTCACTTGCCTCCTTCAGGAAGAGGCCCGTCCCCACAGGCCGGGATACCCTGGGACGCCTCAGTCACACTCTGCCTGGGCTGGGACAGGAACGTGTGGAAAAACAAGCCCTGGGAACTGGGCGACCTAGTTTGGATCTGAGGGGGGTGGTGAAGAGAAGGCATGAACTTCCCAAGGCCTGTTTCTTCAGATATGACAGCAGAGCTCTGGAAGCTAAGGCCCAGGGTCCTTATAAAGATGGGGACAGGGTGCGTGATGGCCCTGATGGTAAACTGTCACTGACTATTAAAGCTGAGATTTAGACTGACTTCCCAAAGACCGGTCCTAAGAGGTGACCATGTGAAGGGTAAGCCAAGCCCTTGGCCTCCCGGGATACTTTGGCCCTCTTTGTCCACTTCATTCATTGTTGAAACACACCGTGTGAGGCCCACAGGGAGCTGAGCAAAATGAAAGCTACAAAGGCAACCTACTCCTGCATGTGTCCTTTTACTCTAGCAAAACTCCAAGCTTCCTAAATCCTACCGGGGGAGAGAGATCTGTGTCGACAGAGCTTCCATTCATTTCATTCATTCATTCATTCATTCATTCATTTATTGTCCTGGGTCAAATTGCAGAAGGGATGAAATTCAGCATCTCCACAGGTATTGACTGATGGTGGAATTATATTGACTGGTGGTGGAATCTACGTCCTTCTACAAATGTACTATTTACTTAAAAGACAGTTAGGAACCAGAAGTTATTTTTTTTTTAAAGATAAAAAGAACTTTTGAGACAATTCAGAAGATGGATTTCGGCCATATTCCTTCTTACGCTCACCCCCACACAGAGAGTTGTTGGAGCCTCAAACACTTAATGACCTTTGGCACACAGTCTTTTTGCAAAGGTCTTTTAAAAGTCTAAACAAATTATATCCACTGGTTTGCCCTTCTTCCCACATTTATCTTCTCCCTCAGAGAAGATTAATAGACTCATCAAATATGACTTCTCCATCTCTGTGTCATGTATTTTCAAGGGTCCAGTGACATCAGCCTTTCCCAAACCTATGGGGTACAGATGTGGATTCGCTCTGAAAACAAGGAGCGGTTCTAATGATTCCTGCTGGGAATTCACAAAAGTGAAGTGTCAGAATAATGACATGGCATACATACACACCTTCCCACGCAGACATTGTTCTAAGCACTTTAGACATCCTATATAATCCTATATAATAAAAGCATAATATGCAAATCGACCGAACAGCCAAATAGCGGAACAACCATCTGGACGACCATCCAGGACAATGCTATGACACCCACTAGCACCAGGCCAGCCAAGGCGGGTGCAATGCAATTGGTCAGGGGTCTGGCCATCACCCCATGATCGCCCCACAGAGGGAGGCGCAGGCCACCGACCCTCGGGCTGTGGCGGGTGGGCGGGGCCTCCCTCTGGGAGGGAAGCAAGGGTCCCGGGTGCCGGAGGGAAGCCAGTGCTGGCAGCTGGGGAAGGAAGGCCTACTCTTGCAAGAATTTCGTGCATCGGGCCTCTAGCATGAACTATAACATTAGAGGACATGCCCTGGGTAACTGCTGCCCCTTCAGGGAGCCAGGACTTGGACCCAGAACAGCCAGGCCCTGCAGCCTGTCTGTAAATCCCAACCTTGCCAGCGACTCTGGGCTTCCTTCCCGCCCTCCTGTCCTCGCTCAGGACCCCCAGGAAAGCGGCACAAAGGAAGGCTGTCCTGCAGCATCCTTTATTTCAAGACTCAGCTTTTCTACAACAAAGCCTGCCGTTTCCCTCAGCAAACCCCGTTAAGCTGCCAACATCCTGCTTCCTCTTGTGGGGCCTGCTCACCTCCAAAATCACAGCAAAAGTAGAGCCTCCTCACCTGTCAGGGCCCTCGGCCTCCGGAGCACAAGAAAGTTCCAAATCCTGGCGAAAGCTCAGGCCTGGCCTCCAGCAGGACCCGGCAGCTCAGAAGCCCACGCTGCTCTCCTAAATGCTTCAATCTCTTCTTACCGAGGCCCCCACCCTGTTACTAAGGCCAGAATGAGGGGGAGCTGCTAGGGAGGGAGGCATCACCTCTTTCAGTCTAGTCTCTCCCCAAACAGCTAGTTTACATCTCTAAGGCCTTTGGGCCTCTCTGAATCTTCTACCAGGGGTGGCTGGGGGAGGGGAGAGGGGGGAGTCAAGATTGTCTGGGTCAATGACAAGCTACAAATCTGGCCCAGGCCTCCACCTGGAAATCCAAAGCAAAGCATCTTATTAAAGTCACAGGTTAAGGATCACTCACTCCACAGCTCCTCATTTAGAAGCCCGTGGTGGCGTTAAATGTAAACACTTCCCAAGAATGCTTTAAAACAGAGGGAGGTTTTTATTAAACGACTTAATTGAGGGCCACTTCTCATCGTGGAAAGCTTTTAAACCGAGAAATGAGGGGCCTGTGGGTGTTTTCCAGACACTTGTTTTTAAAACCTGCCATGCTGGCTGGCTGTCCCGGGGAAATGAAGCACAACTCAAGGCCCCTGCATGTGATCCTGCCGCTAATTCTTCAGCAGAAATAAAATACCAGGTAAGACCTACTCCCCGGCAGCACCAAGAACCTGGCGTGAAAGCTTCATTCCAATATTCATTTCAAGGGTCAGTAGAATCACTGGATGGGAAAAGTGGAAAAAATAAGGCTGGCCACAAAGGACCAAAATAAATGAAGGCATTTTCAAACCTGAGAACAAGGCATAACATGGGACCACAGGCCAGAGGAAGCTGCGGCTTGGGTGAATGGTGCTGGTACCCGCTACAACACAGAGATGAATCTGGAAAACATTACACTGTGAAGGAAGCCAGATACAAAAAGGAACATACTGTGTGATTCCATTGTATGTAAAATATCCAGGTCAGTCCATTCCAGAGACAGAAAGGAGACCGGTGGGTGCCAGGGCCCGGGAGAGGGAGGGATGTGAAGTGATCGTGCAATGGGTGCAGGTTTCCTCTGGGATGATGAAGGGTTCTGGAACTTGATAGTGATGATGGTTGTACAACGCAGTGAATGTACTTAATGCCACTGAACTGTACACTACAAATTGGTTAAACTGTTGATTTTATGTCATCTATATTTTAAACGCAATTTTTAAAAAATTCCTGATACCAGGAACTCCAGAAAAATCCTTTCTCAGTCCCTAACCCAGGAGCAATCCCTTCCTCACCTGAGTAAAAAGATATACACTGAGTGGCCCGATTATTATGACCACCTGACGTTTGTAGGCAAATTAGCTATAATTTCGCGCTGAAGTTGCTAGAGGGCCAGGGCATTATAAATAGGGAAGCAGGTTGTTTACCACGACAATACAAGTGATTTTTTTCTGAAGATATGGGTAAACAACGCGATTTAACAGCCTTTGATACATCTATATCCCACGTTCAAAGGCTGTTAAATCGCGTTGTTTACCCATATCTTCAGAAAAAAAATCACTTCTGTCGTGGTAAATAACCAGCTTCCTATTTATAATGGTCTGGCCCTCTAGCAACTTCAGCGCAAAATTATAGCTAATTTGCCTACAAACGTCAGGTGGTCATAATAATCTGGCTACTCAGTGTATGCTGTAGGCCAAAGTAATAAATAATATTATTTTACTAATAACAACTCCTTGATTAAGCTGAGCTTCCCATGGGCACCGTGTACTTCCCAAGGACACATCACTTCCCCCACACCTGTCCTCAGGAAGGCAGTACTGTCACCATTGGCCTCATTCTACAGGTGAGAAAGCCAAAGTGCAAAGAGGTCAAGGAGCTTGCCCGGGGTCACACACAAGGGAAAGCCAGAGGATGCACAGGGAGGTAGGGTGGCCAGTGGCGACACCCATGCTCCTCCTCCGAAGCACACACTCTGCAGCGGGAATGTCCTCTGGGCCAGTTTACTACTCTGCCCACAAGAGGATACCCTTTGTCTGCTGAGCACTGATCCTTCTTTAGTGGCATTCAGTATGTGGCCACTTACAAACAGGCTTCTCTAAAACACACGTTCAGAAGACACACCTTAGGAGTCACAGTACCCCTTCACACCCGTAGAGCTATCCTCGCGCACACAGAGTTAATTTCCCGTGGGCAGCTTTGCTGCATTTAGTCCTGGGAACAACATAACTTAGGAGGGTGATGTGATTACTTGTCCTTTTACCCAGGAGAGAAGCAAGCTTCACAGTATGTAACCAGCCGCAAGCTTCTTCTCCAGGGCCCCACTCCCGCCTTCTGCCTGAGGAGCCAGGTTTAAATACCATGAGATGTTAAGGGATTTGTTTAGCATATAAGTTATTTATATGTAAATTGCATGTGTTAGTTATATGTAAATAGATGCAAGCAATTACAAATGAAGTTAAGGAGCTTTCCTAGGAGAGGAAAGTAGCTCTTCCCAGCGGCAGGGACACCTGTGGGGTAATCCAGAAGCATCAATAAAAAGTTAAATTCCTTACACACACACACACACACACACACACATCCTACTTAAGAAAGGAGGGCCCTTTGTCACTGGCCAACAGCTCCATTAGATGAAAGATGTTAAAAACAGCCAGCACTGTTCCAGGTCCCACAGCCGGGGCCCTCGGTCTTGGCACTATTGGCAGTAGGGCTAGACTGTTTGCTGTGGGGCTGCCTTGCACACTGTAAGCAGCTTTCCTGGCCTCCACCAACGAGATACCAGTAGCCACCACCCTCAGGCATGACAACCAAGAATGTGTCCCCCAGTAAGAGCCACTAGACTATGTCAGAGGTGTGGCCCCAATACTCTATAATAAGCACTACATCCCCATTTTACAGATGAGGAAACAAACCCGAGAAGGAAGAGGAACCTGCCCCACTCTAGTGCTGGACAAACATGGCTTCTAATCCAAGTAGGTGAGATGGCGGGAAGAAAGAATGAGAACACGAGAGAGAACTACTAGTTTCTACCAGCTGGTGTATTTCAACGTCACACGGCACCTGGCCCTAGGAAATGGAGGGCGGGTGCTGGAACCCTCCGATGACGTGTGGTCCTTAACTCCAAAGAAAGCATGCCCTGCTGGCTCTGCTGGCAAAAGCAGGCCCCACAATGCCTGGAAGTCTGAAAGGACTCCTTTCCTCACAATAATCTGCAGGCTGGGGGTCGGCGAGCCCTTCACATAATAAACGCATTAAACACAAACACACACTGGCCATGAGAACTTGAAATGCACTTTTGAAAACATGTTTTATCAAGAATTCTCTGATTGTTTTTGTGAAACATTCCCCCCACAGTCGGCCTTCTTAGCACTGGTCGTTTTGCTGTTTAGAAATCTCTGTGGCAGCCAGAGAAAGACAGCTAGACGAAATACAAGCATGTCCAGTTTCAAAAGGCCAGCAGACTCCCATCCTTCCTTCCACAAAGCTTTGCTGAGTACCTCCTTTCTGCTAGACCCAGGGAAACAAGGGCAGTGGAGAGCTCGTCCTCTGCTAGGTTTGCAGATGTGGGGGAGTCCAGACCTGCACCAAAGGGCACCGATGGGGTTCTAACTGCCGAGATACAGGCACTGACAAGCAGTCAATAACCTGGGGAAGAAATGAATGAGTGGGTGAACTGAGAGAATGAATGAAGAGCCAGCCCAGCACCAGAGCTCCGGTGCAGAGAGCCAGCTAAGTCATTAACAGCGCAGCTCGGGGCCAGACAAGTTTGAACCCTGGGATCCTACCACTCGGCAGCTGCACAACTCTGACAAGCTACCCAGTGTTCTCATGGCCTTTTTCCCTCGCCTGTAACCTGGGTTCATCATGGTACTTATCCCACAGAGTCGCTAGGTTAAATCTCTCAGCAGGGCTGGAGGAAGTGCCCTCGAGGATTTCTTTCTCTCTCTCTCTCTCTCTCTCTCTCTCTCTCTCTCGTTTTTTTGTACGCCACCCAGCTGCCTCACACCCAGAAAGCTGGACTCATTGCAGGTGCGCAGGTGCGTAGTGCCAGGTGGTCATGCCCTGAGCAGAATGGACATGAAGAACCAGGTAAGCAGTAATCCCACCCCACACACTCTATTTCCTCTTGCGAGGAAGTGCCCTCGAGGATCTCTCTCTCTCTCTCTCTCTCTCTCTCTCTCTCTCTCGTTTTTTTGTACGCCACCCAGCTGCCTCACACCCAGAAAGCTGGACTCATTGCAGGTGCCCAGACCTGTAGTGCCAGGTGGTCATGCCCTGAGCAGAATGGACATGAAGAACCAGGTAAGCAGTAATCCCACCCCACACACTCTATTTCCTCTTGCCCACCCTACACCCCACCCTACCATCCACCCACTCACCCATCCCCCTACCCTCCACCAAAAAATAAAGATAAAAAACCTTGCAGATGGCCCAGGGCAGTGCAGACAGAGCTGAGCTGAACTGGCTGCAACTGGAACAAAGGTACTCAAGCCCCAAACCTGAAACTCACAAGTCAAAGAAATCTTAAGTTTGGTAAACTCCACCCTGCAGTCCCTTTGCAAACTATTCTCCCTGTTATCTCTCCCTTCATTCTTTCTCTATCAGTTCCTCCCCAACTCCTAAAGCTTTCACTGCAATCACCACTCTCAGCAAACTTTCCAGGTTTCTGATATTTGATTAGGGCAAGGAGAGAAGCTGACCAACTTTTCAGCTGCCGCTGTGTAATGCTGAGCAAGTCACTGTTTTTAATAAGGAGAATAAAAGTCGCACAGGCAAAAATGGTGAAGAATCAAATATTATTTTTTAAGCTATTAATTCAGCTATAATGAAGCTCAACGATAGCTCCTAAGATATACTAGAACCTCTTTGTGACTTCAAAACCAGGTCATTTCTTTTTCCTTTGTAATAAAATCAAAAGACAGCAGCTATTTAGAGTCTGAAACTCTGAGCTGGAATTCCCAAACTCCCACTTAGTCTGGGCTGGAACCTCACCAGGGTCCCCACCTGGAAAACCAGACTAACGCCAGTGCCGTGCCACAGGATCCCCGGGAGGGGTCATGGGCACAGTAGGTCCTCTTCCCTGAATGGACCACAAATTTTCAAAGGAAAAGAGAGTGCTGTTTCAAATGCTATAAAATACAAGGACAGAGAGTCAGGGGAAGTCAGATGTAAAAGCCAAGAAAATTATGGAAGTCAAAACCAGAAAGTCTTGGTCATCTTGTCTCAATCCTCCAGCAAAGAGATAAGCAACAGTGAAAGATTGTTAACTACTAATAAAGGGCCTTTATAGACAAAAATAAATAAATAAATAAACTAAAAATCCACAGCCCTAACCATTATGGACTCTACCTAAGGCAGCAGGGATCCCTGTGATTGGGTGGCTGGGAATATACGCCACCCTACGAACAAAGACACTGGCAGACAGGCCCCACTCAGGACAAACGCCCGGTGCTCTAATCCCAAACACTCCCACTCCACTCCATGGCGACCCTCCACAGAGTCCCTTGGAAACGTTCCCTGGCGCTGATCCTTCTCAGGTGAGCTGAGCCCACCGTAGTAAGGAACACACACTCGGTGAGCCTGCCTTAAACTCATCTTGGCTAATTATAGCTCCACTCAGCCTGTGAGGCCTTCCCACCTGTAATTTTAAGAGCTTGCGGTAATTACTATGCAGCGCAGTTTTGTTTTTGTCTCAAGTACCCCATAAATAGGAACTGGATGTGCACAGCGTGGATTTGCTCCACCATGTTCAACAGTGAATTTTGTTTTTAATCACTTACCCAACAACCAATTACCTACAGAAACTTAGAGGTTTGCAGAGCTTGAAGAAATATGGAGATAATGTCGCTCTAACCTAGGATTTGGGATCCATTCAGAGCCTTTCTGAACAGCTTAATCTACCCTCTCAATTAAAACAAAACAACAACAACAAAAAACAGCCCTAGCTGGTTTGGCTCAGTGAATAGAGCAGCCACCTGCAGACTGAAGGGTCCCGGGTTCAATTCCAGACAAGGGCACATGCCCAGGCTATGGGCTCCATCCCCAGTAGGGGGCATGCAGGAGGCAGCCGATCAATGATTCCCTCTCATCATTGATGTTTCTCTCTCTCCCTCTCCCTTCTTCTCTGAAATCAATCAATCAAATAAGTAAATAAATAAATAAATGAAAAGTGGGGTTTCATAAAATTTCCCTTAGGATGACAAGCCCACATCCTCAAGTAGAGGAAAACAGTAAGTGAACCCAGACCTGAGGCACTGAAAATTCAATTTCCCAATCAACTCTGCTGAAGAGGAATAAGGAGCAGTGGAAGAACTCAGCTTTTCATTCAGACAGACCCAAGCTCTCTTGTCCCTCAACCCTGCCACTTCTGAGCTGTGAGCTGCCACAAGATCCAGTTTGTCTTTGAGCCTCAGTTTCCTCATCTGTAAAGTGAGGCCACTGCCACCTGCCTCTCAGGAGCACTCGGATTCAGAGAATGGGAAACAGGCGCTGAGCATACTACCTGGCACTTGGAAGGCCGTCAATAAACAAAGGGTAACGACTCTTCTAACCCGGGGTTGTTAGCCCTATGGCTTAGCTATTTGGAAACCACCTTCCCAAGGGAAAAACAGTGTGAAGTCCAGTTTTCAGTCTTTCCAAGGAAACCTGAACTGAAGTGACAACAGTAGGATAGAGAGCGAATGTCCGCCCCTGCTAACTAATAAACTTATTTTGCCAGTTACCATTTCCCAAAAACAGATCCAGCCACATTCTCCACCAGTTTCCCACCCCCGGGGAAGAGACCCTTGCACAACTTGGTTCAGTACATACCCCTTGAGCAAAATCCATCTGCCTGAATCTTTCTTCACTCCCCTCTTCTTGGAGTGATCAGTGGCTGCACCCTTCCCTCTCCTCTGTCAGAAAAGTATCTGAAACCAGTCATGTAAACCTTGGAAGGACTTAATATAAATTCTAACTTAAACTGAAGTGAAGTTTTTCTTGCACCAATGAACTGAGTAGGTATCTATCCAGGGGCGGCTAGCCAGGTGGTACCTGGCTACCCCCACAGTTCTCTGTGCTCATCTTTATTCTAAGAGTTTCTCAAAGTACCGTAACCCATCCAACTGCAAGCTCGGAAGGTCAGGGACTGTTACCCTGTTTCCCAAGAAGTCCTGGAGGAATGCAGAGCTCTGGTAGGAGTGGGGACTTTGTAAGAATTTGCTAAATGAGTGAATAAAGAAATGAAACAACAAAAACTGAGTGTGGCTTTAAAATGAAGCAGTCCCTCTCCCAGGAATAGCGGTTTGGGAGATAACAGTGCACTAAGGAGGAAGGTCAGGGGGAGGGGGTGCTGGAATCTGGGTGTTTGACTGAAAACTCCAATGAGCTTACCCCAAGTGAAAGCAAGACGACCCTGGTGCTATTCCCATTCCCCCACCCACCCCACCCCCTTTTTCAGGGTTTTCATGTCACAACTTGTTTCTTGATAAGAGCAATGTCACATGACAGAATAAAGTAAGCGCTTGGTCATTCAGGGAAAATTACTCAATTTTCAATTGCCCTTGAACTTTGTTTTTCTCCTGTGATGCCAACCTCTCAGCCATTTCAATGCCCTTTAGTGCCAGGGTCAGAGGAGGAACAGAAAGGAAAAGCACAATATCCGTTGTGTGTGTTTTTTTAAAAGGTCAATAGCATCTCTTAACTAAATGGGTTTCGAGGGGAGAGGGAGTTAAGGAGGCCATTAAATTTCTTGAACCACCCATTGGTACAACATATTAACTGTCTCTACTAGAAGGAAAAAAAGGAAGCCAATAGGACAGTCTAGTCTTAACAGGAATCAAAGCTCGCTCTTCTGAATGCTGTCTTCCCTTCCTCTAAATCAGT
Organism: Myotis brandtii; assembly: GCF_000412655.1. Lineage (NCBI taxonomy): Eukaryota > Metazoa > Chordata > Mammalia > Chiroptera > Vespertilionidae > Myotis > Myotis brandtii. Next base: position 633,732 of record NW_005359149.1, read on the forward strand.
GGTTCTCAACCTTCTGGCCCTTTAAATACAGTTCCTCATGTTGTGACCCAACCATAAAATTATTTTCGTTGCTACTTCATAACTGTAATGTTGCTACTGTTATGAATCGTAATGTAAATATCTGATATGCAGGATGGTCTTAGGCGACCCCTGTGAAAGGATCATTTGAACGCCAAAGGGGTCGCGACCCACAGGTTGAGAACCGCTGCTAGAGGCCCTCACTAACTTTTATTTTTCTCCACTTACATTCGTCTAATCACTTTAGAAGTTTAGAGCTGCTACCCCAGAGAGAGAAATGTTCCAATAAATCTTTTTAGGTCCATAGCTACATACACTTTTTCTTTCTTTCTTTCCAAAATGTACTATTATATTCATAGCGTGACTATTGCTGTTCGGGTGCAACTTTTCAGACACCAAGAGTTCAGTAGCATCCTCAAATAAAGATTTTCCCCCCAAACGGAGAAAAAATTAGCAAGTTAATAAACTATTCAATAACATAGTTTCATTTTGTTGGCCTGGGAGGGAGGGGGACACAGGAAAACACTTTCCATATGGTCTTGTTCCCCAAAGGTTGAGGGCTGGGGTCAGGGGCCACCCTGTGAGAGCATGCACTCCACATAACCTCCATTCTCAAGCCAAGACAATTAAGAGGGCTCCGACAGTGGCCCCACTCCCAGCAATTGGATACAGCCATAGGAGCAGGGCATGGCAGCGGAAGCTGGGAAAAGAGAAAAGCCAACTCCACAATTTTTATTTTTCAAGAAAAATAAATATTCTTTTGACTCATGTTAGGAACTAGAAATGAACACAAATGTTCCTCCCCCTCTGGAGGGCATTCCTTTGAAAGTATATCATCCCACTTACTAATAACAATGCAATATGGAGGGCCCGCACCGAAGAAAAAGTTAAATCCAATGATTTGTGGCCAGGTGGCAACGCCCAGGTGGGAGTCTAATACAAACATCATACTTGGGTACAACAGTAAGCTAACCAAGACTCCAAGAGACTGTCACAATAATAACACTGACACTGAAAACACAGTTTCTTAATAAAATATATAATCAAATTATATAGATATGTGTGTGTGTGTGTATGTGTGCGTGTGTGTGTCCAATTTTTTCTTAATCTCATTTCACTACCACTTTTGAGATCATCTGAAAAGTGGCTGAAGTCTCACCTCAGAGGTGCCAAACTACTTACTGTGAGGCACTGAGTCCCAAGCTCAAGTTAGTCTATCAAAAAGAAACACACACTGTGTTATATCTGCTGGGTGTGATCGCACATTGGGAATAAAGCTTAGCCACAAATTCGCACACCTTGACACAATATCCACCTTACAGATCTTGTGAGCTGGCTTTCTTGAAGGAAAACTCTCCACATTTATGCAAAATCATTATCGGTGGCAGAGGGTTTCCAAAAGCTGGATTCCTGAGGTACATTTCCTCCGTTTAATCTGAAATCCTTTCCAAATAGGACACGTCAAACTCTTACTTGGTTTTCTCCGAATAAGACAACCCCGTGTCTTATAACCTTGACCCTCCCAAGGACTTCATGGCTTCAATCCCCACACTCGTGCCTCCTGGGCAGACAATGCCCAGGCGTGTATGTTTACTGTAAACAGAGAGTAGAAGCAAAGGGAGCTCCAGGGACCAGCACCCTCTGTGGTCTCTGGTTGGGAGGCACCAGCCAGCAGGCTGTCCAGTGCATGACAGAGCCAAGATGCCCCATCAGGGTCGTTTTCAGGGAGCAAGTCTGAAGGGAGGAAAAGTGAGAGAAGTGCCCACGATGAGTCCTGCCTGGGGACTAACCCAGCAGTTCAGGAAGTGGCTGTGGGAGCAAGCCCCGGGCAGAGCTGCTCAAAGGTGGCGGCGCCTTACAATCCCCTGGCTTTGTGAATGCCATTGCCCGGGCTGCGCCCCAGCCCACCTGAGTCCGGGTTCTAGAGGTGGGCCCTAGACACCAGTATCTGTAAGAACTCATTAGATGCGCAGCCAAGTCTGAGAACCGAGGCCCCCAAAGAATCCCCAACGTGTCTGAGCGGGGTCGGAAAGGCGATGCTTCCTGGGGGGGAGGAGATACACACATCTGTACAAAGGTTTCTAAAATTCCGTGTAACTAGCTCCAATCTGACAGCCAAGCACCTGTCTACAGGCCAAACAGTGATGCAACTTGGAAAAGTCCCTGGGAAAGCTAGGCTATTGCTGCAAGTGAGGCGGGGCGCTCGGGGTCTACCTGCCGGGGCCGGGCAGGCCAGGGAGAGGGGCGGCCACCAGCCCTTGCTTTTCCAGGGACGGTCTGGACGGGCACCCGGGACATGAAATAAAACAGGGCAGGACAGGGGCTGGGCGCTCCGTGCGGATCCCGGCGGAACCGCGGCTTCCTCCAAGCTGTCACTCGGGCCCGCGGGTCCAGGTAGGGGTGCGAAGGCTGCCAATCCCTCTGCACTAGAGGGAGGTGCCGAGAGCCTCCTCCT
>NW_005359149.1:637040-663431 GCF_000412655.1 Myotis brandtii
GCCTCCCTCAGCCCCTCGCCAGCAGCTCTCCCCCCCACACTCAGGCCTCACACTCCTCTCCCGCACCCCTTTGTCCTCGCCCTTTTCCAGATCGGAATGTCCTCCACCGACCCCTCCCCGCCATCCGCGGGTGTTTTTCTCCTCCAAGCCCGCCTTGCCAAATTCCCCTTCTCCGGGAAGCCTTCCCTATTGTGCACCCCACCCCCTTGTCCCACCCCCACAGCCTCTGAGCCCAGTTTTTGCCTTACCCTTCCGTGCAGACTTTTTCTCCCCAACTAGTGAGAAACTTAAGGCATAGCTTTTCTTCTACCACAGTCAAATCTACAAATACTTATTGAGCACCTACTATGTCTAGAGACACTGGTGGAGAGGTACAGAGTTCCAGTCGCCACCTACAGTCTAATGGTAATCAATGCCTGTGCCTGTTAGGAAGGCAGGGAGTGAAGGGCCCAAGGCCACACCGCTGATGGTAGTGGGAGCTGGGAGTAGAAGCCAGATTCCTGGTATCTGGGTTAGGCCCATTCCAATGGAAACGGCGGGATACCGCTGACCCCCTGTCAGAGCTTGTGCAATAAAAAACGTTTTCTTTTCATGTGTGAAATGGAGAGCAGGATACCTACCCCACCATGTTGTGAAGATTGCCTGAAAAATATATATATGGAAATGTCACATAACCTGTACTTAATAAGTAAATGTTTGCCCACTGAGTGAATGAAATAGACATTTGAAAATTCAATAATTTAAAATAACAATGTAAAGACTTTAAAACATAATAGTGAAAGGGAGAAAATATTTGCAAATCATATATCTGCAAAAGGATTAATATACAAATTATATAAAGAACTCATACAACTCAATGTCAAAAAAACAAATGCTCCAATTTAAAAATGGGCAGAGGACTGGAGTGGATATTTTCCAAAGAAGACGTACAGGTGGCCAACAAGTACATGAAAGGGTGCTAAACATCCCTAATCACCAGGGAAGTGCAAATGAAAACCACAGTGAGATATCACCTCACGCCCATTAGAATGGCTATTCCCAAAGACCGGAAAAGTAACAGTGTTCGGGAGGCTGCAGAGAAAAGGGAGCCTTGTGCACTGTTGGTGGGAATGTACTGGTAAATTGGTGCAATCACTATGAAAACCAGTATGGAGGTTCCTAAAAACATTGAAAATAGAACTATCATATGATCCAGCAATTCCACTTCTGGATATTTATCCAGAGAAAGCAAAACACTAACTCAAAAATATGTGTGCACCCCCATGTTCATTGCAGCATTACTTACAATAGCCAAGATAAGGAAGCAACCTGAGTGTCCATCAGTGGATGAATGGATAAAGAATGGAATATGTATAATGGAATATTATTCAGCCATTAAAAGAAAGGAAATCTTGCCATTTGGGACATGATTAGACATTGAGAGTATTATGGTAAGTGAAATAAGTCAGACAGAGAAAGACAAATACCATATGATCTCATGTATATGTGGAATCTAAAAAACAAACAAACAAATGATAAAAGCTCATCAATACAGAAAACAGATTAGTGGCTGCCAGAGGGGAGGATGGGGGTAGGAGAAACGGGTGAAGGAGGTTAAAAGATACAAACATCTAGTTTAAAATAAGTAGGTCATGACTATGTAATGTACAGCATGGTGACCACAGTTAATAATGCTTTATTGCATATTTGAGAATTGTTAAGAGAGAACTGAAAAGTTCTCATCACAAGGAACAAAAGATCTTTGTAATGGATGCTAACTGTGGGGATCATTTTACAATATATACAAATATTGGATCATTATGTTGTACACCTGAAACTGTTATATGTCAATTATACCTCAATAATAAACAAATAAATAAGCAAACAAATTTTTTAAAGGAATAGTGATGGGGGAGGGGATACTACTTAAGAATCCAAGGGAGGCAGTAATGGCCAAAGGAGTCTTTTTAGAGAAAGTGGACAAACTATTTTAGAAATATTGGATGTAGGTGCTGGTGTCTCCAGGGGGACATTTAAGGTGACTATTAGATCTTTTCAAATAATTGAATCGAGCCCTAGCCAGTTTAGCTCAGTGAATAGAGTGTCGGCTTGCAGACTGAAAGGTCCTGGGTTCTATTCCAGTCAAGGGCACATGCCCGGGTTGCAACTCGGTCCCCAGTAGGGGACGTGCAGGAGTCAGCCAATCAATGATTCTCTCTCATCATTGATGTTTCTATTCCTCTCTCCCCCTCCCTTCCTCTCTGAAATCAATAAAAATATATGTAAAAATAATAATAATAATAATTGAATCAATACCCCCCTCCCCCTGGGAACTGACCTTTAGACCACTTCACAACTGACATTCCCTTTCGCTTAGACCACATTCCACTTGCTAAGACCATTTCCCCTCCAGACCTTCCCAGGATCCGGACCTGCCCAGAGAGTTCCCCACTGAAAAAGCCCACTTCGAGTCCTTTAAAACCTCGGACTCCCCATCCCTGGGAGCTGGTGCCATTTTGGGGCTCAACCCACCTGGTATGCAGATAACCTAATAAATGTATAAGCCTTTACCACTTTTGGCCTTGTGTGTTCCTCCTTGGGTGACCCTAACAGAGACAGTGTTCAGAGGATGGTCTTTCCTGAATGGAGGCTGCCTGGAGGGGGTCATGGGGTGCATACTAGAAAGGGGGATGAGGCCAGATGGTGGAAAAGGCATCTAATACCAAAGTGAGGCTGCTCAAGTGAACCAAACAGTAATACTTGGACACCTCAAAATGATCGGAACGGCACCTGCACCTTCCAGAGGGCACTTAAGGGCCCTGGAGACCTGGGATGGCAGAAACCTACGGCCCAGGACCCAGCAAACTGATGAGGGGGGATTGCAGCACAGAGGGACAGGGAAGTAAAACATTTCCAAAAAGTCCCCTAGGACTTGAGGACCAAATGTGTGCGGAGAGGGTAAAGACACAGCTGAGGTTTCCAGGCTGATGGCTTGGGATGGTTTGTTTGAAACATATTTAAGAAATAAATGAGAGCTGCTGAAGGGGGTGAGGTAATGATGGCATTGTCAGTGGGTATGCAGGGGGGAGGGGAGGGGGATTGTGCCGTGGAGGGCCAGATGTGGGCAGCATCCAAGCCTAGGCCAAGGAGCATAAGGGCTGGACCAGGTGCCAGAAGAGCAGAGCAGAGGGAAGTGTCCTCACTTTGGGCTGAGGAAGCGGAGGGCACCAGCTGAGAGAGGAGAAAGGTCTGTGAGAGGCAGCAGGAAGGCCCAGGAAGGCCTGACATCACTAATCTACTTCTCCCTTACACAAGGAGCTATAGAAAGTATTCACTTGGGGAAACCAAGATGGCGGCATAGGTAAACACTGGAGATTGCTGCCGAAAACAACCACTTCAAAAATACAACTAAAAGACGAAACAGACATCACCCAGAACCACAGGAAGGCTGGCTGAGGAGAGACTCTTCAACTAGAAGGAAAGAGAACAGCATACCGAGGCTCAGAGGAGGTGCAGTGTGGAAAATACAAAGGTATGGAGGTGCGCGCGGAGGTGCGCGCGCAAAGCGGGCTGGTGGCTGAGAGCGCGGTTGTCGTTTTCGGTCAGGGGGGAGTCTCAGACTCTGAGCTCCAGATACGGGCGAATCGCTGGGGACTCAAACGGGAGAAGTGGGAGTGTCTGGCATCAGTTGGAAGGCAGCTTTCCCTCCGAGGTTTGCAGCGGTTCCTGGGGTTCTGAGAAGCAGAGCCTCTGGGAACGGGACTGAGAGGGGCCATAACCGCTCCCTCCGCCCGCCTGCCCTGTTGATCCCGCCCCGCCCAAGCCCTGCGCAGAGCCATTTGCCGGATCGCCTCAGGCAAAGGCTAGATTAGCACCTCCCCAGAGGACAGAAGTTTTCCGCGGCAGACACAGCTGATTCACACAGCCAGTCGGCCTGGTGGTCAAATCCCTCTAGTATTAACTACAACAATCAAGGCTCAACTAGAACAAGACTGCGCACAAAGACCACTAGGGGGTGCACCAAGAAAGCATAAAAAATGCGGAGACAAAAAAACATGACAGAAATGGAGGATATAGAGCTAAAAAACGCAATTTTGAGGGCTTGCAATAAACTTTTGGAGAGCTTCACGAAAACTAATGAGACCCTCGATGCTATGATAAAGAAACTAGAAATTAAGCATACACGCTCTGAAATAAAGAATATTACACCCAATAGCAGACCAGAGGAGCGCAAGAATCAAGTCAAAGATTTGAAATGCGAAGAAGCAAAAAACACCCAACCGGAAAAGCAAAATGAAAAAAGAATCCGAAAATACGAAGATAGTGTAAGGAGCCTCTGGGACAGCTTCAAGCGTACAAACATCAGAATAATTGGGGTGCCAGAAGATGAGAGACAGCAAGATATTGAAAACCTATTTGAAGAAATAATGGCAGAAAACTTCCCCCACCTGGTGAAAGAAATGGACTTACAGGTCCAAGAAGCGCAGAGAACCCCAAACAAAAGGAATCCAAAGAGGACCACACCAAGACATATCATAATTAAAATGCCAAGAGCAAAAGACAAAGAGAGAATCTTAAAAGCAGCAAGAGAAAGAGACTCAATTACCTACAAGGGAATACCCATACGACTGTCAGCTGATTTCTCAACAGAAACTTTGCAGGCCAGAAGGGAGTGGCAAGAAATATTCAAAGTGATGAATAGCAAGAACCTACAACCAAGATTACTTTATCCAGCAAAGCTATCATTCAGAATTGAAGGTCAGATAAAGAGCTTCACAGATAAGGAAAAGCTAAAGGAGTTCATCACCACTAAACCAGTATTATATGAAATGCTGAAAGGTATCCTTTAAGAGGAGGAAGAAGAAAAAGGTAAAGATACAAATTGTGAACAACAAACATGCATCTATCAACAAGTGAATCTAAGAATCAAGTGAATAAATAATCTGATGTACAGAATGAACTGGTGATTATAATGAATCAGGGACATAGAAAGGGAATGGACTGACTATTCTTGGGGGGGAAAGGGGAGTGGGAGATGCGGGAAGAGACTGGACAAAAATCGCGCACCTATGGATGAGGACAGTGGGTGGGGAGTGAGGGCGGAGGGTGGGGCGGGAACTGGGAGGAGGGGAGTTATGGGGGGAAAAAAAAGAGGAACAAATGTAATCTGAACAATAAAGATTTAATTAAAAAAAAAGTAAGCTTGACACCAAAAAAAAAAAAAAAAGAAAGAAAAAGAATTCACTTGGGCCTGGCTGATGTGGCTCAATGGTTGAGCATCGACCTATGAACCTGGATGGAGGTCACGGTTTGATTCCCAGTCAGGGCACATGGCCAGGTTTCGGGCTTGTTCCCAGTGTGGGGTGTGCAGGAAACAGCTGATTGATGTTTCTCTCTATTTATCCCTCTCTCTTTCCCTCTCTCTAAAATCAATAAAAACATATTAAAAAATAAATAAGGAGAGTCTTTGGGGGCAAGAAGAGAGCAGAGGGGAGATTAGTTTATCAGAGAAACTGCTTTTGCTGCAGTTATTGTCAAAATGCATGCTCAAGCTGCTTCAGCCTGGACCTAAAGTGAACACCCCCCCACCCCAGGCAGAGCTTCTAAAATTTTGAAACACATTTCTTTTTTATTTTTATTCAATATCAGTTTCCTCCCTTGGCTGCTGTTACTGAGCCTGTAGGAAGATTTTTTTAATTTATTATTATTTTTTGTCAATTACAACAACTTGCCAGAAGAGAAATTTTCAGGAGGAAGAGTAGAGAAAAAATCACCTCTTTTCTCCACTAGATTTTGTGTGCGTGGAATACATGATGCAGAAATACTCAGAGAAATGCTATGGCGTCCGTGACATACAAGCCATCGCAGGGTGCAGAACACGGCAGGGGCCACAGGGGGGAAGCTGCGCCGTGGACACTTCCTGTGGCCCACACTGTGAGGCTGCAGTGACCACCGGTAACTGGTGGAGCAGAAGGGCATTCAGGGAAGGTGTAGTCAGACACACAAGACAGGAACCAGGAGGTAGTGAACAAAGCCAAAAACAGTACCGTGCTTCACGTGCCCTGACGGTAGAGCCTGAGAGGGAACTCGGGGAGGTGGCGCATGTAGCTGGGGAATCCCTGGAAGCAGGAGAGGGAACAGGAAGCGTGAGACAGGGAAGACGGAAGCCACGATTAGGGTGTGTCACTGAGATTGCCACTGTGTGCAAAGGAGCCTCTAGAAAAGCTGCCGGACGCTCCCCAGGACTGACAACATACAGGACAGGGCCGGAGGAGTTCCCCAAGCTCCAGCATGGAGGCCCGGGCGTTACACTCCCCACCCCAGCTTCCATGCTGAGAGGGCTCCCGGGGGCCACAGTGCTCCCTTGAGCTGGGAAGCTGTCAGCACTAAGCGATGCCGAGTTTGCATGGAACTGTCCTGGCAGCTACGTGTCCATTGCCTGGGCTCTCACAGTGCATAAGGCTCCCCCAGGCCCTGCCTCCCACAGCAGATGGCAGCTGGCAGCTCCTCTAGCCACTAGCACAGAGCCGGAGGTCAGTAAATGAATGAACACCACAATCTCATCAGTGCACACAGGTTCTGAGCTCCGGTCTGGTGTCCAGGGCAGGGAATGGCTCAACCTATCTGAGTTGTAACAAAGACTTGCCCAAGGCCTTGGACTAGTAACCTAAGCTCCCCGTGGCCTGGATCCCGGGGTCTGGAAAGGGAGGTGATAATCATGCACCCCACAGGGAAGAGGTGGAGCCTAATTACTATGTAAAGGTCCTCAGTAGCCTTTGGAAAAACAAATGTGTTTGTGTCTAGTGTGGAGGAAGGTAATGAAGCCAAGTGTACCATTAACATTCTTATTCTGTGGGAGACAGGAAATTAGAGACACTACCACTTTATTATTATTTTTTAATTTCTATTTGTTGATTTGAGAGAGAGAGAGAGAGAGAGAGAGAGAGGGAGGGGACACGTCCATTTGTTGTTCCACTTATTCATGCATCCACGGGTTGATTCTTGCGTGTGCCTTGACTAGGGATTGAACCTGCCTCCTTGGTGTATCGGGAGGATGCTCTAACCAGGGCCAGGGCCTCTTCCTTTATGTTCTCTTTGCTTTATAGATAGGGCAACCCTATCATGTCGTTGGAAATGTTGAAAGAGGAGTGAAGTTTCTCAGTGGGAAAAAAAGCAATCAAAACTTGAGACTGACTCCATACTGCCCTCCCAGGATTTGCTGTGAGGCACGAGGGCCCACAGACTTGCCCAGAGGTGTATCAACTGCACACGAGGTTAAAAACCGGGAGGAGCGAAGGGCAGCTTTGGAGGGATCAGCAGAGTCAGAGGCTTTTATGTACTTTCTGTGGGCCAGATGCAAGTAGGGCTGGACTTCCTGGAAGCTTGGCCTGTCTGTCTGGATTCTGAAAAACAAGAGGAGAAATGGCAACGCTCAGCCAAACGGCCGAGGGAGGAATTTTCTAGAAACAGAACAAGTTTACAATCCCTGTCTCCTCAGTCATCCCCAAACCACCAACGGATACGAATTCAACAAAGATGCATTTGTTCAATATTATCCCCAAAGCGTCCCTCGTTATGTTGAAACAACTCCAGGATATAAAAGCCTTTTCTATCATCTTTGGCCAAAGTCAGGATAGCTCAAATTCCAAGATTAAAAACAAAACCTTTTAAAAAAAATTTTAAATATTGACTCTGGGGGCTACATTTTCTCTGTAGAAAATTAATTAACCATTTTGGGGGTTGAATTATTTGCTCATAGATGATCTAAGCCATCTTGAGGGCCACATTCTCAGACTGTATTCAGACCAACGGGGTCATGGATGAGACCTGACACCCAGATTGCATGTTCTAAATGCTGCATTTTTGTTCATGTAGGACTGCCAGAGCCTTCTGACAAGGGGTTGCTCCTTCCAGACACATTTTTCTTGGATATGTCTAAAGCAAAAGTAGCACGCTGGGACTATTCAGTGAAATAATGAGAACGAGAATTTAGTTTATCTTTCAGAAGTGGATACAATTTATATCCCTAACACTTAGGGCTTGGGAACTGGTCTACTCGAGAGCAGGTTGAGGTCTTCAGACTGGCGATGCCCTCTGCCTTCAGGCCTAGAGTCAAGGTGCCAGCGATTACAGCAGGAATGTGGACTTCGTGGGCAATTTGAGGAAACTCACATTCAATGTTTTGCTTGTAGGTGTTTTTTTTCAAATTTCGCCCAAGGATATGTTTTTATTGAGTTTTCAGAGAGAGAGGAGGGGAGAGAAAGAGAGACAGAGAAACATTGATCAGCTGCCACACGTAAGCACCTCGACCGGGGATCGAACCCACAACCTAGGCATGTGCCCTGACCAGGAACCAAACCGCAGCGTTTTGGTGTAAGCTCCAACCAACTGAGCCACATTCAATGCTTTAATTTTCAAAACAACCCGGGAGGTTGATGCTCTTATCTCCATCTTACAGATAAGGGAGTTGAGGCTCAGAAAAGCCACACAACTTGTCCGAGACCCAGTCCTTTATGAATAGGTAGGGAGCAGTCTCCGCTGCTCTGGCGTCTGTGGGAGCCAGAGCTTTGCTGGGGAAGCACAGGATGGCAAACCGAAAGGCATCAGGGGTGATTCTTCCCACGTGCCCTCCCCTCACGTCAGTCCCTCCCAGCCCCAGCGCCCTCGGCGAAATTCAAGGACACGTCGATTGTCGTCCATAGACCTTGCCCTCACCATGAGAATCCCAGAGTCTGTGCCCACATGGGGAACATGACTTTTAAAGTATGGACATGGGTTAGGAAAGAAAGCAAAGGTTTATGTAACTCAGCCTTAGGAATCTCTGCCCTCAGGAGGGGCCGGGCAGGAGCCGAGCTGAGCGTCAGAGGCCCGCATGGCCAGGCAGGGAGCCCACGTTGGCAGGGCCTCTCGCTCAGGGCCAGGGCCAGCGCTGCTTTCCTCCAGGCCTTCAATCCACGCTGCCTCTGAAAACCACAGGAACCGGATCGGCAGCTCCAAATCAAAGGTGGCACTGGGTCTTTAACTAGAAGACCAAACACTCAAAACGCCTCGCAGGCCATCACAGGCAGCACAGCAAACCTCCAGGCAGCTCACTGAGACTGAGTAGAGACCACTCCAAAGCACCTGGCACGAACAGGCACGATGAAGGGAAGTAAATGTGGGCATCGTGACTGCCAACGCAGGTGTAGACATCGAGGATGTACTTCAGTGTGCTCTCCTCAAGTGAACAGAGTCATTATAGTGGGGACACCCAGAGACACCCCTTACACTGGTCCCTCTCATACCGCATGGTGACTCCTGTGGGCCCCGGGCGCTTCTGTGTGGTGGGTTCCTTCCTCCATACAAATATATTAAAAATTATATTTTACAAATACATCAGCATAAATGTATATTTATGTAGTAAATATGTAGTAAAACATGCTCTTCCACCCAAGTATGCATTTCCCCCTCTACTTTTAAAATAAATTATACATTTTTGTGGGCCCCTGAAAGAATCGTGGGTGCGGGCTCTGTGCTGAGTCGAATGGGTGCGTCGGTCCTGTTTATATGCTGAGGGCCTCCGGCCCTGCCCTGAATATTTAGGAAACTTTGAAAACTAGCTCTGCTTGTGGTCCCCCTCCAGGCCAATTAAATCAGAGTCGCTAGAGGTGGGCCCTGGTGTCCTGCGCTTGGCGTTTTAGAAGTTCTCCCAGGCGATTCTAACGTGCAGCCGAGATTGTGATCTGGCTCTAATAATATATTTCTCATAAGATCCTAAGTTTTTCAATAGCAAATCCTCTTACTGCATTTTTTTTTTTAAGGAGACTATCCTGAGCCTGGAAAGGGACCACTGTTCTGCAGATCAGCTTTCCAAGGGTGACTGTATCCTATTGGAGAAAATCCACTCTCTTCCATCACCATAGGGACAATGTTTCGCAGTATTAACCAAAAGGCCCCCCTTCCTGCTCTCTGGCTCCTTTTCAAGCCCCTGCTGTTTGCTTGTAACCTGGAGGCAAGAGGGACAGGGTGGAAAGCAGAAAAGAAAGGAATCTCCAACAGGTTGTGTCAAAGGCCTTGGACTTGGGGGTCTCTAGGCCTAGACCAAAACGTTTGGGAAATGTGGGGCTTACGTGCGGGATTTATTCTGGGGAACTAGAAAATAGTCCTTTCCTCCCTGGCTGCTTGAAGTACGGCCACCATCATGGACGCCACTGCAACTCCCTGGACCAAGAAGCCCATGACCCACAGACTACTCCAGCGGAAGCAAATGGTCATTGGCGTCCTTCACCTTGGGATGGCAACAGTACCCACGGCAGAAATTCGGGGGAAACTAGCCAAAGTGTACACGATCACAGCAGATGTCATCTTTGTGTTTGGATTCAGAACCCATTTTGGCGGTGGCAAGACCACTGGCATCGGCATGATTTATGATTCCTTGGCTTACGCAAGGAAAAATGAACTTAAATGTGGACCTGCAGGACATGGCCTGTCTGAGAAGGCCTCAAGAAAACCACAAAAGGAACGCAAGAGCAGGATGAAGAAAGGCAGACGGACTGCAAAGGCCAATGTTGGTGTTGCAAAAAGGAGAGAAGATCTTCAGTGCTTTTATCCGTGGTGAGTGTGCAAGTTTTTCTGAGAGGATTAATAAACTAAGAACTTGAAAAAAATACTGTGAGGACTTAAGGGAGCACCACGGAGCTAGGCAGCTCCATGCCAGCCTGCCCCAAACGTGCCAGGGGTCTCTCTTCCCTCCCTCTGAAGCCAGCCCTTTGCCTGGTGACCACCCCGGAGGAGGATGCCCATTCATGCCAGAGATTTTGCAAATGCCCTTTCTCCGGATTCTGGGCAATGCGTTCCCACTTTACAATATTCTTAAGCCCCAGAAGGAGAATGGAGCTCTGGGCACCACGCTCTCATGGCCAGGCATAGTTGTGTAGCATTTCCAAACTTTTAGAAAGTATAGGAGACGGAATGAGAACTCCCACCAACTTAATTTGATTTATGTTTCAGGGCCTTAATACTCACACTAAATACCAGGAAGAGATCTATGCAGTCAGCAATAAAATTCAGACATCACAGAATAATTATAACTTCCTTAATGATCTAACAACGGTTCAAGCATTTGGGGAAGGAAGGCGACCTACATTTGATGTTATGTAGACAGCGAAGAAGTATGGTGCTAAGGAACATATCAAATAACATTAAAATGTAACAAACAGAATTTGGCCAGGATATTCTCTGGTAAGGGAGCTCTTAGGGTCACACTCCATCCATCTTCATTACACACCTGTCCCAAAGACAGAACACAGCAGGAAGCATGTAGTTTTAATGAGCTCGGAGGGCTATAACATAGTTACCTTGTTATAAACTTTGGTTGTTCTATACCAGCAGAGGACAAAGTATTTGTTTTCTATTTTAAATTTTGTTTTCATAAAGCAACATTGCTAGGGATTTGCAAGGAATGACAAAATAGGAAGAGGTTTTTCAAAAGGGGACACTATTACTTCTGAAACACGGCAGCTGAGAGCAGCAGATGTTGCCCGGGCTACATTTCTTTCTTCAACTGTTACTATGTGAATGAGAGATCCTTAACAAGATTGATAGCTTCCAAAGCTATAGTTTAGTGAAAGTTTTCTGGAGATGGATGTTGGCGATGGTTGAACAAACAATGTGAACATATTTAATGCCTCTGAACTGTACACTTAAAAATAGTGAACAAAGGTAAGTTGTATGTTTGTAGCTTTTACCACAATTAAACAGACTAAAGAGACCCTGGGTCCAGATCACAAAGGGGGGGCGGGGGGGGAGACAAAAAAACAATGTGTTTGTGGTTTTGATCGTGTGTGTGTGTGTGTGTGTGTGTGTGTGTGTATACGGCAAAAATAGAAAAGAGGAGATGATTTCTATTTATTTAAAAAGAGTTTTCTGGTTGTGTTCTGGCTGATGGAAATCGAAACTATGAGCATGGGTACATGTTTAAGTGTGTGGCTAATACAGGCACCAAGTAATGGACAAAATTTGAGCCTGGGTCTTACTTTATAAAATATTACAAGTTAGCCGAAACCGGTTTGGCTCAGTGGATAGAGCGTCGGCCTGCGGACTGAAAGGTCCCAGGTTCGATTCCGGTCAAGGGCATGTACCTTGGTTGCGGGCACATCCCCAGTAGGGGGCGTGCAAGAGGCAGCTGATCGATGTTTCTCTCTCATCGATGTTTCTAACTCTCTATCTCTCTCCCTTCCTCTCTGTAAAAAATCAATAAAATATATTAAAAAATAAATAAAAATAAAAATAAAATATTACAAGTTAATTATCTGTGTTAAGAAAAGAAATTCAGCCCTAACTGGTTTGGCTCGTTGGATAGAGTGTCGGCCTTCGGACTGAAGGGTCCCAGATTCAATTCCAGTCAAAGGCATGTACCTTGGTTGCGGGCACATCCCCAGTAGGGAATGTGCAGGAGGCAGCTGATCGATGTTTCTCTCTCATCAATGTTTCTAACTCTCTATCCCTCTCCTTTCCTCTCTGTAAAAATCAATAAATTTTTTTTTTTAAAAAAGAAAAGAAATCCACAACTTCTCCCTGAAGAGCCGTGCCCAGGGAGTGCCGTGAGTCTCCAGCGAGCTGTCAGTGGCCTTTTCAACACCCCCCCAAACTTCCAGCTGCAAGTTCGGCCCCACTGACCTCCACCTCACCCCATCGTGTGGAACAAATGAAGGAGCAGGTATTGGGAGGTAGCAGCCTCGACCTTGGGCCTGGACGTGGCTGTGTCCAGAGCCATAAGTCTACACCACAGGAAACCACATTCACACCCATGTCGTTGTTTTTGAGAGTCAGTCACAGGTACTCGTCCACAGGGCCACACTCACTGAACCACACACCCATACACAACCACAAGGCAGCTCAGCCACACAAGCTTTCTATAGACATAAACTTAGTCTTTCTGGAATCATAACCACATGCCCAGGTAACCCACCAACTTGCATACAACGTAAGTCCCCTGGACTCACAACCCGTGCGTGGGAGTTCAGCTGCCACCAAAACAGCCACCGTATTCGCGGCCCACACGCCCGCTTCACTCATCACACTTAACAGCACCACCGTCTCTAGGAGCCTGGGGCAGGGGTCGTGCACCTTCCTGGGCCATGTCACCTCGCAGAGAGACTGTCCTCAGCCCTGGAGGGGCCACACCATTACGCAGGCATGTGACTCACCAGCCACACTCTCCCAACCACTGAGCCACACAGCCAGCTCGCACGTGGCCTCGTCCTGACTCCCAGATATCTTCCTGCTGGGACAGTCACACCCTGGCCTTCGCACCTTCAGCCTTCAAGGACCCTTTCCAAGCACCCTGACCCCCAAATTCTCCCCAATACGGATACACCCCCATTGTGCAGTTATGCACACAGAGCTGGGAACCAAGTAAGCTGGGACACATGGGGACCCTCGGACAGGTTATATAACCATGGTGAAAGCCTCTCCTGCCCCCTCAACACACACCGACCCACCATCCTACTCAAAGTCCCAATAGAAATGGGGTTAGGGTCTAGAGGACCAAGAAGGGGCCAGATTCCAACTCCCAGTGTCAGGGAAGAGACCAGATCTGCTGGCCTGGTGACTCGAAGGTCCCTGTTTTGCAATAAGTTTGTTTCTGGCCTGTGGTCCAGTCCCGTAGGGGGGGGGGGGGGGGAAGGTGAGGCCAGCTGTGAGCTGGGGGAAGGCTCCTGCGCTGCTTGAGAACAAGAGCCCTGGGCACGTCACTCAGGGTGGTGCCAGGTTACACTGGGAGCCCTGGGCATGAACCCAGGGCTGGAGCCCATGCTCTCTGTGCAAGAATAGGGACTAATATAACTTGCTTAGAGTTAGAAGTAGTAATTTTTTTCTTATTCAATGAAATATTGGGGAAGCAGCAACAATGCATGTGGTAACCAATTACAGCAGGTGCTCGAATAAGGTCGTTTTGTTACAACACTGACGAGATGCTGTAGGAATTTAACCCTTGTTTATATAAATTAGCCTCTGGTGAATTTGGTTACGTTATATGTTGTTTCCATTAAAGCCATGGAACCTATCGATGATAAGTGAGGATCTATTGTCTATAGACCTGGATATTATAACACAATTTGTTGAAAGTGGAATTAATGATGATGTGAGGCATCACTTTTTGGAAAGGTATCGGTTACCTAATATTCCCATTGTTCTCCAACACTCCACCAGTAATAAAAATGCCGGCGTGATCTCTTCTGCCTGGTTCTGATAACTGTTTTAATCCGTGCAGACCTGGAGAGTGGAGGAGGGAGGAACTTCTATGTGCCAGACACTGTGCTGGGGCTCCCTACGCATTACTATCTCATTTGCTCACACGCTGGCCCAGGCGATATGCCCACTGTGGGAGGAGGAAAGTGGAACACGGAGATTATATAATTTTCCCGAGGTTGCACAACCAGCAAGTGGCAGGGCCAGGATTCAAACCCAGACCTGTCTGACTCCAGAACCTGTGTGTTTACTCACTGCGATACAGCACGTGCCTGTGGAGCCCGCTCTTGTTTACATGTTTGTTTTAGAAAGCAGATTTGTTGTTCATCATAAAAGTAACTCAGACCTGCTAAGTGAAGATGGCCGAGTGAGCTCAGACTGAAACCACTCCCTCCCAATACAAACACAGAAATAAATGAAAAATAAAAGCCCCCAAATAGAATGGAAAGCTGTAGCTGATGCTGCCGCGGAGAACTCACAGAGAACTGAGGTCAGCTGTGAGCTGGGGGAAGGCTCCTGTGCTGCTTGAGAGTAAGAGCCCTGGGCACGTCACTCAGGGCGGTGCCAGGTTACTTGGGGAGCCCTGGGCATGAAACCAGGGCTGGAGCCCATGCTCTCTGTGCAAGAATAGGGACTAATATAACTTGCTTAGAGTTAGAAGTAGTAATGCACCTGGTTCTAACTCCAGGAGAATGACACAGGGGCATTTGCATGACTGGAAATTCACTCACACCCAATAGCCAGAACGTAGTCTCTGACCAGACAGGACCATTGGGCCATTAACCAAAGATCAGATTTAAAGAATGTACCACCAGGAAGCCACCCACCAGTGAAGAGGAAAACGCCCCTGCAAACAGAGCTCTCAGACAAAAGGACACCACATGCGTCAGTCCCTGGCCATGAACTAATGAACTCACTCATGCTGGTGGGAATGCAGATAACATTATGAAAGAACTAAAACACATATAGTATGTATTCCTAAAACCCTCAGTGGAAAATAAGGGGTGGTATTCATAACACAAGAAGAGTAAGCTATGAAACAAGAACAGGACAATATTTGATATCTTAATTAATAACTAATATTTGATAAGGAATTGAAGAATACTCCTTGGGAAAGGACAGTCACTGTAAAAACAGTTTTGGGGAAATGGAATAATCACATGCAGAAGAATAAAGATGGACTCTTCTCTTACATCACTCACAAAAATTAATTTGAAATGGATTAAAGACTTGAATGTAAAATCTAAAATCATAAAACACCTAGAAGAAAACATATGGATAAGACTCCTTGGCATTGGTCTTGGCAATTATTTTTTTGATATGACACCAACATTACAAGCAATAAAAGCAAAAATCAATAGTAGGACTACATCAAACTAAAAAGCTTCTGCACAGCAAAAGGAACTATCAACAAAATGAAAAGGCAGCCTACAGAATGGGATGAAATATTTGCAGACCATATATCTGATAGCTTGAGAGTAAGAGCCCTGGGCACGTCACTCAGGGCGGTGCCAGGTTACTTGGGGAGCCCTGGGCATGAAACCAGGGCTGGAGCCCATGCTCTCTGTGCAAGAATAGGGACTAATAAAACTTGCTTAGAGTTAGAACCAGAAACACACCTGGTTCTGGTTCTAACCCCAGGAAAACAACACAGGGGCATTTGCATGACTGGAAATTCACTCACACCCAGTAGCCAGAACGTAGTCTCTGACCAGACAGGACCATTGGGCCATTAACCAAAGATCAGATTTAAAGAATGTACCACCAGGAAGCCACCCACCAGTGAAGAGGAAAACACCCCTGCAAACAGAGCTCTCAGACAAAAGGACACCACATGCGTCAGTCTCTGGCCATGAACTAATGAACTCACTCATGCTGGTGGGAATGCAGATAACATTATGAAAGAACTAAAACACATATAGTATGTATTCCTAAAACCCTCAGTGGAAAATAAGGGGTGGTATTCATAACACAAGAAGAGTAAGCTATGAAACAAGAACAGGACAATATTTGACATCTTAATTAATAACTAATATTTGATAAGGAATTGAAGAATACTCCTTGGGAAAGGACAGTCACTGTAAAAACAGTTTTGGGGAAATGGAATAATCACATGCAGAAGAATAAAGATGGACTCTTCTCTTACATCACTCACAAAAATAATTTGAAATGGACTAAAGACTTGAATGTAAAATCTGAAATCATAAAACGCCTAGAAGAAAACATATGGATAACGCTCCTTGGCATTGGTCTTAGCAATTATTTTTTGGCTATGACACCAACATCACAAGCAATAAAAGCAAAAATCAATAGTAGGACTACATCTAACTAAAAAGCTTCTGCACAGCAAAAGGAACTATCAACGAAATGAAAAGGCAGCCTACAGAATGGGATGAAATATTTGCAGACCATATATCTGATAAGGGGTTAATATCCAAAATATATGAGGAACTCATACAATGCAGTAGCAAAAAAAAAAAAAAAAAAAAAAAAAAAAAAGAAAAAAAAGAAAAAAAGGAACAAAATTGCAACAACAATCTAATTAAAAAAGGACAGAGGACCTGAATGGACATTTTCCCAAAGAAGACATACAGATGGCCAGCAGTTACATGAAAAGGTGCTTAACATCAGTAGTCATCAGGGAAACGAAAATCAAAGGCACAATGAGTTAATTATCACCTCACACCTTTTAGAATGGTTATCATTGAAAAGACAAGAAATTAACAATTGTTGGTGAGGCTGTGGAGAAAAGACCTTGTGCGTTGTTGGTGGAAATGTTAATTGGTGCAGCCACTGTTATTCTGGAAAACAGTATGGAGATTCCTCAAAATATTAAAAATAGAACTACCATTATTTTCTAGCAATCCCATTTATGGGTATATATTTAAAGGAAATGAAATCAGGATTCGAAGAGATAACTGTATTCCCATGTTCATTGCAGCATAATTTATAATAGCCAAGGTAAGGAAACAACTTAATTGTCCACTAATGGATGAATGAATAAATAAGTTGTGCGTGCTCTCTCGCTCCAATATATGTATTCACTGGTTGCTTCTTGTATATGCCCTGACTGGAGAGCCAACCCACAACTTTGGCATACGGGGATGACGCTCTTACCAAGTGAGCTACTCGGCCAGAAGTAACTTTCGTGATTTTGACACTTTTGAAGAGTACTGGTCAGTTATGATGTAGAATACCCTCACTTTGGGTGATGCATTTTTGCCAAGAAGAGCACAAAGGAAATGAGTCCTCAGTGCATCAGGTCAGGGGGCTATTATGCTGTCATGTCTTATTATGATGTTAAACTTGATCACGTGGTTAAGATGGTGTCTGCTGGATATCTCCACTATAAAGTTACTATTTTTCATTTTGTAGTTAATAAATATCTTGGGGGAGCTACTTTGAAGCTATAGAAAATATCCTGTTTCACCCTGGCTGGGCTGCTCAGTTGGTTAGAGCATCGTCCTGATATGCTAAGGTTGCAAGTCCAATCCCCAGTCAGAGCACATACAATAAATGCATATATAAGAGGAGCAACAAATAAATCTCTCTCTCTCTCTCTCTCTCTCTCTCTCTCTCATAAACCAATAAATAAAAAAATTAAAATACAAAAAGAAAAATATCCTGTTCTACCTCAAATGTTGACCATTAATTTTAACATCCATTAGTGGATAGTGTCAGCAATAACGTTTACTGTGATGTTTGTCTAATGGTGGTTTTTTGTTCCCCTCATTAATTAATCAATTTTATGCAAGTCCCTCATATATTAAATAAACCAATAAATAAAAAATTTTAAATACAAAAAGAAAAATGTCCTGTTCTACCTCAAATGTTGCCCATTAATTTTAACACCCATTAGTGGATGGTGTCAGCAATAACGTTCACTGTGATGTTTGTCTAATGGCGATTTTTTGTTCCCCTCATTAATTAATTAATCAATTTTATGCAAGTCCCTCATATATTAATTTAAATTCTCTTTACAGAAGAGTTATTTATCCATTTGTTTGTTTATATGAGTATGAACTTATATATACTTATTTTATTCTGTGGGTTATAATCCAATGCTAGTATTATTTATTTATTTTTTAAAATATATTTTTATTGATTTCAGAGAGGAAGTGAGAGGGAGAGAGAGAGAAATAGAAACATCAATGATGAGAATCATTGATTGGCTGCCTCCTGCACGCCCCCTCACTGGGAATCAAGCCCACAACCCAAGCATGTGCCCTTGACTGGAATCAAACCGGAGACCCTTCAGTCTGCAGGCCGACGCTCTATCCACTGCGCCAAACCAGCGAGGGCTTATTATTTATTTTGTTACACAAACTGTTCCAGCTTTGGCCATTGGGAGCATTTTCAGGTTGGTGCCCATGCCCTTTTAACATGTTCCTAACTGTTGTTTTTGTTTGTTTGTTAGTTTGCTTTTGTTTTTTTGTTGTTGTTAATCCTCACCCCAGGATTAACAAAAAAACAAAAAGGAAATTTTTTTCCATTAATTTTTAGGGAGAGTAGAAGAGAGAGGGAAAGACAGAGAGAAACATTGATGTGAGAGAAACACATGGATTGGTTGCCTCCTGCATGAGCCCTGACCTAACCAGGGCCTGGTGGTAGGTGCCCTTGGCCAGAATCAAACCCTTTAGTCCGCAGGCTGACACTCTATCCACTGAGCCAAACTGGCTAGGGCTGTTCCTACCTGTTTTGAGCACTTCCTTACTTTCTGGAACCTCCGGATGCTCTAGGCCAGTGGTTCTCAACCTTGGCTGCACATTCCACCTGTTTTGAACACTTCCTTACTTTCTGGAGCCTCAGGATGCTCTAGGCCAGTGGTTCTCCGAGATGAGGCCCAGAAATCAGGATTTTAAAAAATCTCAGAGGATGAGGCCCAGAAATTAGGATTTTAAAAAGATTCCCAGGTGATTCTAATGTGCAGCCAAGGTTGAGAACCACTGCTCTAGGCTCTTGTATTTTCCCTACCCAAGGCCAGGAATGAATATATTTACTTGTTGGTTCAGCCCTCGCTAGGCTCTTCTTGTATTTTCCCTGCCCAAGCCCAGGAATGAATATATTTACTTGTTGGTTCAGCCCTCGTACTGTATGCACATAAAGTCGTTTCAGAACTGCTAACCCATGCCCCTGTGAGCAGCAAATTTACCAGGAGTACAGTATGGGTGTACATTCCTTTTGCCTTTAGCCTGACAGTGTCAAGTGAAAAATCCCAATTTTCCAGAGATACTCAGGTTAATTCTTTTCTTCTCCATCCCCTTCAGTGTGAAGTTATTCATCTGTATTGGGTTCATTTGCAAAAAGTTGTATTGTATTTGGGGAATACATATCCTGCTTATTTTTTTTAATTTACATATGGTACAATTCACTCTTCAGAGTCTGCAATTCTAAGGGTATGACAAGTGTATCTACCACCACAGTCATGAAACAGAACAGTCACATGGCCCCCAAAATTCCCTCTGCTCCTTCGGGATCAACCCCTCCCCGCACCCCCTGCTTCCGACAACCACTGATCTGCTTCCCATCCCTGTAGTCTTGCCTTCTCCAGAATGTCCTATAAGTGGATTCATGCAATATGTAGCTTTGGGGATCTGGCTTCTTTCATAGTAAAATATTCATTTTATTCTACGGGTCATGATTCACTGTTATTGTTATTTATTTTGTTGCTCAAGTTCCCGCCTTTTGGCTGCTGAGAGCTCTTTCAAGTTGGCTCCTGTGATCTCTGGACATGTCCCCATCATTTTTTGAGCACTTCCTTTCTTTCTGGCACCATAAACTGGTCCTAGCTTATTTTGTATTTTCCCTTTCTCAGTCCCGAAATCCCAGCTCAGTTTTCCAAACAGCAGTGTATACCTGGAAAATCCACTCCAGTGGGCCAGACGGCCTGTCCTCAAAGAAGGGGTCTTGGGGAGGCTCTTACTCGCCCTGCAGGGCCCAAGAAAGAGGAGAGATGGAGGGCTTCTCTCACCAGAGGGCACTGAGGCGGCAGGACAGAGGGGCTACGTGCAGACGTGGGTTCACTGTGTAACTCGGGCTGGTGAAGGGCACATGCCAACATTGATACCGTGCACCTACGGCTTCTGTGGGTTCTGGCGACATCTCCCAACAGCATTGTGCATGAAAGTCTGCCAAGGATTTTTATGACTCTAAGCCTAGGACGCCACCTTTACCCTAGGATGCCCTCTCACTGCCTTTGTACCACTGTCCTCCCGCTGCCAGCCATTGGCAGTCACGTCAGAGTCCCTGTGGTCATGGACTGAACCGGCCAGTGGCTCTCTCATCACATTACTGCAGATGAGGAACCTAATATTTGCCTAAAAACGTTATTTAAACATGTTTTAAAAATACTCAATTCTAGCCCTGGCAGGTGTGGCTCAGTCAGTTGGAGTGTCACCCCGAACACCAAAAGGTGGTGGATTCGGTTCTCGGTCATGGCACATGCCTAGGTTGCAGGTTCAATCCCCGGTTGGGGTGCTGTGAGAGGCAACTGATCAATGTTTCACTCTCACATTGATGTCTCTCTCTCTCTCTCTGAAATCAAATTTTTTAAATATTAAAAAAAATAGTAAGTAAATAAAAATATTTTATTCTTTCAAAACCCCTTGCCAAAGCAATTTGTATCAGGGGTGCACTGGGATAATTTCCGGGGGTTGCCATGGGAACCCGTGCCTGTGAATTTCAAGTGACACCTAGTTAGCAGCTGGCTGTTCGGGGCTCTTTTGGAAGAGGGATGTTTCTCTTTTCTTTGAAATGGGACAGGTCTTCCTTCAGGTTGTGAACAATCAGCCATGGCAGTTAGGAAGGAGATGTGGCTCTGTGCGTCCAGAAGGGGTGAGGAGCGCAGGAGGGAACTGGCTCAGACTGGCTTTCAGAGGAGGACACACCGCTGAGGCTGCCCTTCACCGGCTGAGGCCAAAGTCCCTGATGGAGACCTCGCAGCCATTAATAAGTCATTTCAGATGAGTTGCATCTGTTGGCTGAACTGATCCCAGCATGTTCCCATGTTCCAGGCATGACCCAGAAGCCCTTGCTCCCAAGAACCTGCCCCGTGTGGCCGATGCTGGTCCAGATGAGACTTGGGTGCCTAGAACCATGGGGCCTCTATAAGCCCTGGTCCTGGTCCCGGCCAGCTGCCCAGCTGCCCCCCAGCATTACTCCTGCAGGTGCCAATCTCCCTTGCCGAGGGGGTGAGGAGCACCCAGTGAGTTTGAGAGCAGCGTCAGGGGCTGGGCCAAAGGTGTGCTCCAAAGGTTTGGTCCACAGGGCAAGTGGGGACCCAGGGAGGAGGCAGGTGAGGCTGACGCCTCACAGATGCACCAGGACTGAAAAGCTGTTGGTGAAGCATGAGGGAGTCGGGAAGGAAGCGGAGAGATGGGTCAGAGAGGCAACTGCATGAAGAGAGCAGCTCTCCTGGACCAGCGCCTGAGAGAGCAGTGCGGGGCTGAGTTTGTCCCTTTGGGCTCTTAGGAGTCCGTCAGAGTCTCATCCAAACACTTCTGGAGGATTCTGGATGCTGAGCTGGCCAGAGGCCCACGGCTGACATCCCAGAACTCTCTGGAAGAGTCCTTTCACACTAAGAGGGGATTCAGGGTTAGTTAGGGCTAAGCATCATCTAGTACAACAATCGGGGGGGCATGGGTTTGTCACTCTTGATAGCCATTAGTAGGTAAGCTTGATTCGTACACAGCGGGGGGAGCACGGGAGTAATTGCTGTTCTCAGCCCTGGCTACCCCTCAGAATCAACGGGAAAAGTGGAGTCACCTTCTAAACCAAATGATTGGAACTCAGTGACTCAGTGGCTCTGGGGTGCAGCCGGACCTGGATTTTTAAACACTCCCTGAGTGAGCCTAATGGGTAGACAGAGTAGAGAACTCCTGCTCTAAGACAGAACATCTGTAACCTAAAGAAAATTTAACCATGTGAGAATGGCAAACCTTCCCATCACCTGGAGGTAGCATGGTAGAATTTGGTTCAGTTCTTTAGTAAATAAAAAACTTTCCTCTAAGTTGAAGCTGAACTTAGACACATCATTGCTCTCTGAAAACAGAGGTCAGAGGATTAGGAAAACAGATGTCACCATGAGCATGTTCCTATGCTTGTGACATAGCTCCTACAGCAGATAAGAACACAGGCCTTCATTGTTTCTTTCCATCGATTTGGCGTTTGTCCCGTCACTGAATAAGGAAGATGAGCGCAGAGCCCACTGCTATGAGGAAAAGCAGGATTCAAACTCAAAGCTCTAGTGAGAGCAGCATTATGGGCCAGCGGATGTCGTAGGCTCTGGCCCTAAGCAAAACTGTGAAGCAGGGCTCCCTGCCACATACCCCATGGCTGAGGATGGGCAGGGTGGTTTCCCAGGGCTGGAGGCTGAGGCGTGTCTGGACAGCGATGTCTATGCTGACCTCCAAATTAAACCTTTGGACAGGGGACTCATGAGGGACAAGGAGGCCCAGGGGACTCCAGAGAGGGTGGTGAGAACAGAGCTGAGAAAGGCCTCAGGTGCTGACTAATTAAAGGCCTTGACCTTTGAGATGGTGTTAGGTTTTGTGGGTGAGACCAGGTGAAGGCTCTGCGAAGAGGAAGGGAAGGTAAGGGATGTGTCTGTGAGTCAACCCAAAAGTCACCCAAACCTTGGAGGTCACCAGGCCGGACTTCCTCACTTAAGGGACATGGCAACTGCGTGGCTGGAAGATGAGAGGACTCACCCAGGATCACACAGCAAATGAGGCCCAGAGAGACCGTACACCCCCTCCACCTGGGTGCACGACAGACAGCCTGTGCTGGGTGATGCGGGGACAGCAGAGCCCCTGTCCTCAGGAAGGCACTGTCCACTCATACACCCTGTACTGGTTTTCTATGGCTGCGGTAACCAACCACCACACACATGGTGGCTTAAAATGACACCAATGTACTATCTTACTATACAGTTCTGTGGTTCAGAAGTCCGAGACAGTCTCCCTGGGCTACCATCAAGGCGCTGGCAGGGCTCCATTTGTTTCTGGAAGCTCCGGGGGAGAATCCATTTCCTTGCCCTTTCCAGCATCTGGAGGCCGCCCACATTGCTGGCTCCTGGCTGGCTCCCGGCCCTCCTTCTCCATCCTGAAAGCCAGCAATGTTGGGCGGAGGTCCTCTAGCTCCACCTCCCTCTCACCCCCTCTCCTGCCTCCCTCTTCCCCTCTGAAGGACCCTAGTGATGACACTGGGCCCATGTGGATAATCCAGGAGAATTTCCCTATTTTAAAGTCAACAGTCTGAATTCTGCCTTTGCCATGTGACAGCACATTCATAAGTTCCAAGGATCTGGACTGGACATCTTTGGGGACCATTATTCGGCCTGCCATGCTGCCCATGAGGCTTTGCGGCCGCCGGCCATGGTGGGAGAAGGGCTGGGAGTCTGAGAGCTCAGGAGGGCTGAGCTAGGTAGGCATCAGAGGAAGAAATGGACGCCTGGTGGGTATCCCAGGACGGAACCTCTAGGCCAGTGGTTCTCAACCTTCCTAATGCCGCGGCCCTTTAATACAGTTCCTCATGTTGTGGTGACCCCCAACCATAAAATTATTTTCGTTGCTACTTCATAACTGTAATTTTGCTACTGTTATGAATCGTAATGTAAATATCTGATATGCAGGATGTATTTTCATTGTTACAAATTGAACATAATTAAAGCATAGTGATTAATCACAAAACAATATGTAATTATATATGTATTTTCCGATGGTCTTAGGTGACCCCTGTGAAAGGGTCGTTCGACCCCCAAAGGGGTCACGACCCACAGGTTGAGAACCACTGCTCTAGGCACTAAACACCGGGCTAGAGAAGGGAGGTTGAGACAGAAAGTATTTGTGGGTGCCTCCCTCACCTCATCACGCACAGGGTGTGTTTCCCAGAAAGTGGAAATGTTATGTGGGATCAGGGAGGCCAAGTTCTCTGCCAGGGCCAGAGGCATGGTATCTGGAATGAGCCAGAAGTGTAAAAGCTAACCTGTTTATGAAGTCAGCCAAGAGCAGAGAAGGGCAAAGCTCCCCGGCCCCGCCCCCACCACACATGGGCGTGCAGAATCCTAAACAAGCACCCAGAGGGTTCAGATGCTCCGGTCCCCTGTGTCAGCAGCAGGTGAATAGGCATAGCAACTTCACCGAGAAAGGACAGATTGGGAACGGAAGTGCTGTGTCTCCCAAGTCGGCTCCCTGTCTTCAGCATCCCTCCCCTCCCTGCTGCCCCAGAGATCTTTCCCAAAGGCAAGTGGAGCATGGGTCCAGCTTAAGCCCCGCAGCGGCTTCTGTGTTGTTGTTGTTATGGTTCTTCTTCTTCTTAACTGACTTCAGAGAGAGAGGGAGGGAGAGGGATAGAGAGATGGAAACATTGATGAGAGAGAAACATCAACATCGATCAGTTGCCTCCTGCACACCCACTACTGGAGATCGAGCCCGAAACCTGAACAGGTACCCTGACCAAGAAACGAACCAGTGACCTCTGGTGCATGGGACAATGCTCAGCCAACTGAGCCACGCCAGCCAGGGCAGCTTCTGTGTTTTTCACAATAAAATCCACACTCGCCTCAAGGGCTGACAAAATCCTTCACCTCCTGGGGCCAGCCCTTCCCCACAAGCAGCTCTTTCCCCAAAACACAATCATTTGTTCGTCCTCAAGGTCTCTGGAATAAGCTACCCTTCTTTTCTTTCTGGAAAACTCTAACACACCTTTCAGGATCAGTGTTACTTCCCCAGGAGCCCCACAGGAGCGGAGCGGCCCCCACCTC
Source organism: Myotis brandtii (assembly GCF_000412655.1). Taxonomy (NCBI): domain Eukaryota; kingdom Metazoa; phylum Chordata; class Mammalia; order Chiroptera; family Vespertilionidae; genus Myotis; species Myotis brandtii. The sequence goes on from NW_005359149.1 coordinate 662,011, forward strand.
TCCCTGTTCAGAGCCCTGTTCACCTGGGAGGCAGGAGGGGTGTCCTTGCCCTGTGTTTCCTGTATTTCCTGGAAATGTTTGTCACATAAGGAACTGCTTTCCCAGGTCCCTAGGATTTAGAAATTTGAAGGTAGACTTTGAATGAGTTCAGTTAATGTATGAAATTAGACTAAGTCTGCAGTGAAAGGAAAACCATGTTGACAGTTCTGATCAATTGCTGGCATCCATGGCCACAATTAATGGCCTCCTTGTACCCGCACCCTTGGCTATGTGACTGCACAACTCCGCCCACTAAGAGGTGGAGTGCGTTTTCTCGCCCTTTGAATGAGAGCTGCCCACTTGACTTGCTTTGGCCAAAGCATGTAGCAGACGTGGTGATGTGCTTTAAGACCAGAGGGGCTTAACTGTTTCTGCTCTTCCCTTAGGACCCCTGCCTCGGCCATGAAAAGGAGCCTGGACCAGCCTGCTGGAGGGACAGAGAACAAGAACGGGCCAGTCTGCGGAGTAGAGCCACACCTGACACTGTGCTACATCCACCAGCCACAGCTCAGCCGCCCACTGGCCACAGAGTAAGCCCGGCCGAGTTCAGCCAAGCCGGCCCAAACCACCAGAACCACCCATCCAACCTGCGGACTTCCAAGCAATAACAAATGCTATTGTTTTAAGCGACTAAAATGGGGGGAGTTTTGTTACACAGCATTATTATGGCAATAGGTAACTGACACAGGACAGTTGATGGCTGGGAAGCAAATGGGAAATGAGTCAAGGGAATCCGTCCCCTCCATTGTTTTAATTATTAAAGTTTCATTTTAGGGAACATGAGGTCCTTTCCTCCTATGTGCACCAAGACTGCTTTTCATTTGCTTCTTCCTGGAGTTCATTTGGGGACTAGAAGGAGGAATGGGCTCCAACAGAATATTTTCCTGAGTGGAAATAATTAATTCAGTGTTTCCTGAAATGAGGAGGAACCTGCCTAATGGATCTGGTATTTGCATTCTGGACGCTGGTCTCAGGAAGAAGCTAAGGGCCTAGTGGGAAAGATCACTTGAGGAAGGCTGTTTGGAACATCAGAAATAAAAACAAATACAAGAGCCTCTCTGACCCTGCAGTTTTGACAGGCGTGGAACTGAGAAACCAGGTCAGGGAGCTGGGATCTGGAGTGTGGGGCAGAGGATCCTGAAGACCTGGAGGCATGGCTGGCAATTCAGCACTCCCTGAGCACACTGTCTGTCTCGGTGGACTTGGCCTTGCTCCTCACATGCCTTGTAAGGCACTGGGCCTGATTCAAGGCTAATTCAGGAACTGCCCCAAGGCGCACTTCAGCATTTTTCTTAACAAAGACGAGGAAGGAGGACAGAAGGGTTGCTCCTGCCCAGAAATGTATCCACGGCTCCAAGCCCAACTCAATGCTCACTGCAAAC
>NW_005359149.1:663515-673205 GCF_000412655.1 Myotis brandtii
CATAACTGTAATGTTGCTACTGTTATCTGATATGCAGGATGGTCTTAGGCGACCCCTGTGAAAGGGTCATTCGACAGCCAAAGGGGTCACGACCCACAGGTTGAGAACCGCTGCACTCACACTTCTGAGGGCTACCAGGCAGACAGGTAACACAAGTGTTACCTGACTTGCTAACCCTTTAAAACTGCCTTAGCCACTTCAGGTGCAAATGCTGTGTTTAAACTGGCTAAATGAACACTTAAGGGAGAACTTAACACATTGCGCACCAGTAGTTTTATTGCTAGCTTTACCCAGTGGCCAGATAAGTTTCTATTGAACAAGTACAAAAAACATTTTACAAAGTTTCTTACTTTAAAAAGATATTAGCTTGTAAGAACGTGTAATAAAAAACTTCAGAATGCAATGGGTACTTAATTTTAAGGCGTGCCTTTAACATTTATGTAAAACACTGTGTAATATGAAAACACGAGAATGCTCGTGCTCTGCCCGCAAGGTGTTAAGATCCCAACACTGCATCTCACATTGCTTCCGTGAGAAATCTGTTCTCTCTGTTAAAACAGCCTACAAATGACCTGTTCTTGGGGCAGCAGCTATTTCCAAGGTGGTCACTTTTGAGCAAGGAGGAAGCCCAGATGCCTGGAGGGGTTTTCATTTTTAATTAAAAAGTGCATTCGAAGAGGCCTTGCATGATTTATCTGTCTCTCCAGTTCAGTTCACTCCTTTGATCGGAATTTTCCCCAACTCTGATCCAGGGAATCACCTCTCCCTTCCCTAAACTGCAGTGAGCTCTTAGCCAAGAAGGTTTCTTACCGTCCCCCTCACACTCCTTAGCTCTTTGCTTTCTAAAGTGCTCTGGTGCCCAGCCGGCATGGCTCAGTGGTTGAGTTTCAACCTATGAACCAGGCGGTCACGGTTTGATTCCTGGTCAGGGCACATACCAAACTGCAAGCTTGATTCCCCAGTGTGGGGCGTGCAGGAGGCAGCCCATCAACAATTCTCTCTCATCATTGATGTTTCTCTCCCTCTCCCTCTCCCTCTCCCTTCCTCTCTGAAATCAATTTTAAAAGTTTTAAAAAATAAAATTAAATGAAAGAAAGAAAGAAAGAAAGAAAGAAAGAAAGAAAGAAAGAAAGAAAGGAGAAAGGAAGGAAGGAAGGAAGGAAGGAAGGAAGGAAGGAAGGAAGGAAGGAAGGAAGGAAGAAAGAAAGAAAGAAAGAAAGAAAGAAAGAAAGAAAGAAAGAAAGAAAGAAAGAAAGAAAGAAAGAAAGAAAGAAAGTGTTCTGGTTACGGGGAACCTATAGTTTAGAATCATTGTCCCACAGCAATGGTGGCCACATGTGATTGTTCACTCTTCCTCCCTTGGTCACAGGAGCCAACTTCCTCTGAAAACAGTTGTGAGGCAGCCCCCCCGGCCCCATGGGCCCAGCCACTGAGAGCGCTCCCTCCTAGGAAGCGCCCCGGGACAGCGAGGGAGGGATCAGGGTGGGGACACCTGGTGCAGCCAGCAGATCGGCCAGAGCGAGCCTGGCCAGCAAGGGTCTGCCCACGGGCCCGGATCCCCACCTCGGACAACGACTTTGCCTTCATTTTTCTCTTTCAATTCTTCTTTTCTTATTTATTGTTTAGCAGTAAATAAATATGGAAAATTTCAAACATTCCAAAGTAGGAACATATAATGGACCCCCAAATACCAGCCACCCAGCTTCAACAATTATCTACTTACAGCCCGTTTTGTATATACTGCCATCCATTTTCCTTCCTCCTGATTATTTGGAAATAAAACCCAGGTATCATATCATTGTTTTTCTGTAAATATTTCAGTATTTCTAAATGATAAGGACTCTTTTAAAACAGCAACAACAAAATACTGTTATCAAATCTGAAGAGATTCAATGCAATCCCTATCAAAATTGTAATGATATTTTCCACAGAAATAGAAAAAAATCCTAAAATTAGTATGAAACCACAGAAGACTCTGAATGGCCACAGTAATCCTGAGGAAGAATAACAAGCTAGAGGCCTCACACGTCATGATTCAAACTATATTACAAAGCAATAGTAATAAAAATGGCATGGTACTGACATAAAAACAGACACAGACCAATAGAATAGAACCAAGAGCCCAGAAATAAACTCATGCATATGACATCAACTAATATTTGACAAGGAAGTCAAGACTACTCAATGGGGAAAGGATAGTCTCTTCAATAAATGGTGTTGGGGAAAATGAATAACTACATGCAGAAAAGTAAAAGTTAATGCCTATCTTACACCACTCACAAAATTTAATTCAAAATTGATTAAGGACTTAAATGTAACACCCCAAACCATAAAACTTTTACATTGTTATTTATTAATTTTAGAGAGAGAGAAACATCTACTTGTTTTTCCACTTACTTATGCATTCGTTGGTTAATTCTCATATGTGCCCTGACCCAGGATCAAACCTGCAACCTGGTGTATTGGGATCACACTCTATCTAACTGAGCTACCCGCCCAGGGCAAAACTTTTAGAAGAAAACATAGGAGAAAAGCTCCTTGACATTGGTCTTAACAATGATCTTTTGGACATAACACCAAAATCATAAGCAACAAAGGCAAAAATTAATAATGGGACTGTGCCAAAGTGAAAAGTTTCTACACACTAAAAGAAACTATCAACAAAATGAAAAGGCAACCTATGGAATGGGTAAAATCTTTGCAAACCATCTATCTGATAAGGGGTAAATATCCAAAATATTTAAAGACCTCATACAATTCAATAGCAAAAAACAAACAAACAATGCAAAATAATCGGAAGAACTGAACACACATTTTTTCCAAGGAAGACTTATATAAATGACCAACAGGTAAATGAAAAAAAAAATGCTCAACACTAATCATCAGAGAAATGCAAATGAAAACTGAAAGGGTTAAAGAGAATGAAACAGGGCAGAGGAAACTTACTGTGCTTAGTAGATATCTTAGTAGATACCGGGCATGGGAGGAGCCAAGGATGGACCAGACCTTTACGTCAGCAGAGCAACTTGCAGCCAGCAAGGATTAATAAAAAATCTGCCTTTCCCTTCAGTCTCTGCTGATTCCTTTTTCGGACTCAGCCCACCTGTACCCAGGTGCCTGAAATAAAAGCTTCTTTTGATACATACATTATGGCCCATGTCATAGGTGTGCGACCCCGGCCCACTCTGAACCTTTCAAAAACCACAATGATATATCCTCTCACACCTGTTAGAACGGCTATCATCAAAAAGACAAGAGATATGATTAGGAAAGGACATGGAGAAAAGGGAATCCTTGCACACTGTTGGTGAGAGTGTAAACTGTTAAAGCCACGATGGAAAACAGCACAGAGATGCCTAGAAAATTAAAAATAGATTTACCATATGATTGAGCAATTTTGCTTCCTGGTGTATACATAGAGAAAATAAAATCAGGATCCCCAAAGAGAATCTGCACCCCCACTATCATTGCAGCATTATTTACAATAGCCAAGATATGGAAGCAACCTAAGTGTCCATCGGTAGATGAATGGATAAAAAAATATGTTATATATGAATATTATTCAGCCATTAAAAAGAAGAAAAGCTTGCCATTTAGGAAAACGTGAATGGACCTTGCTAAGTGAAATAAGTCAGGGAAAGAGAAATTCCATCTGATCTCACTTGCATGTGGAATCCAAAAATCCACACTCACAGAAGCAGAGAGTTAGCAGGGACTGGCGCAGGGGGTGGGAGATGTTGGTTAAAGAGCACGAACTTCCATTTAGAAGGTGAATAAATTCTGGGGATCTATTGTGCAGCCTTGAGATTCCAGTTAATAATACTGTACTGTATACTTGCAAGTTGCTGAGAGAGTAGATCTGAAAGGTTCTCATCACAAAAAGGCATACGACATAATGGGGGTGTTAGCTAGCACCTCATGGGAATCACAGTGCAATCAATAATGAAGCATACCAAGTCAACACTGTGTACACCTTGACTTACACAATGTTCTATGTCTGTATCTCAATAAAGCTGGAAAAATATGAAAATAACAGTAACACCTCAATATTATCAACTATCCAGGCAGTGTTCAAATTTCCAAGTGTGTGAAGCGTTATAATTTTTTAAACAGGTTGTTTGACTTGGTTTTGGGTCAGGTCCACGTTAGTAACTTTGATATTCGCTTACGTTCCCTCATGGTCTCTTTGGATCCCCTTTGGAAGTTGTTTGTCCAGTACAGTTTCCCACAGTCTGGACTACCTCCCCCGTGTGTCATTCAGCATGTTTCTTTGCCTTCCTGCTTTCTGTATGTTTGTGCTGGAGCTGTGGGCTTGATGGGATCCAAGTGCACTCTTTTCGGCAAAGCTCCTTCATAGATGCCTGCGTTCATCCGATAGGAGGCCCATAATGTCTGGTTGCCTCTCTTTTCACCGCACTAGCTGTTGTTGCTACTTAGCGCCTAGGCATTTAATTCATTAGGGCTGCCAGTGTTTTCCGTTTTCTTAAATTGAGTTATTTTTCATGCTCTAAAGTTCACTCTTTGAAAGTGTACAATTCAATGGGGTTTTAGTATCTCTACAAGGCTGGGCAACCATCATCATGATCTAATTCCAGAGCATTGTCATCACCCCCAGAAGAAACCCTGGTCCCATTAGCAGTCACTCCCATCTCCCTTCCTCCCAGGTACTGGCAGCCACCGATCTACTTTCTGTCTCTATAAATGTTCCAGTTCTGGACATTCCATGTAACTGGAATCATGCATGGTCTTTAGTGACCGGCTTATTGGTTTAGCATAGTGTTTTCAGGGCTCACACAGGTTGTAGCAAGCGTCAGTACTTCATAAGCCATCGCACAGACAGACCAACAACGTTTTGTTTATCCATTCAGCAGCTGATGGACACTTGGGTTGTTTCCGCTTCTGGGCTGTTATGAACACTGGTGCTATGCATATTTTGGTACACATTTTTGTGTGGACGTATGTTGTCATTTTTCTTGAGTAGATACCCAGGAGTGGAATGAACATGGTGACTCTAGTTTAACTTTCTGAAGAACTGCTAGACTGTTTTCTGCAATGGCTGCACCACTTTACACGCCCACCAGCAGCGCATGAATGTTCCTATTTCTCCACATCCTCGCCAGCACTTGTATTGTCATCTTTCTGATGACAGCCCTCCTAGGGGGTATGAAGTGCTCATGGGTTTCTAATCATTCCTCACCCAGGGCACACTCAGCAGGCAGGTAGCTCTGGCCTCTCTCTCTCTCTCTCTCTCTCTCTCTCTCTCTCTCCCACACACACACACACACACACACTCTGCCCTTGTCCTGGTGGGTGCTGCAGGGGATAAAAGCTGAGTCCAGCCAAGGAGATGTGAACTAGCTCCTCTGTTGGCAGGAGTAGAGGCCCTATAGTGGGTCCAACAGACGAGGACTGGAACCGGGGCATCCTTGGGAGCAGGGTCTCTCTCTCTCTCTCTCCCTCTATCCCTCCCTCCCTCCCTCCCTCCCTTTTTCCCTCCCTCCTCTGCCCCCTGCTCTTTGCCCCATCCATCCTTACTCCCCGACTTCTGCTGACCAGCTTTCTCGGTTTACCCACAGCTCTGTACCCCGCACCTCCCAATCTTGACTGACAAGTGGCTTCCGACTCCACGAGGTCTTATGCCCCAGCACCAGGCACAGTCACCAAATGGCTCAGTCCCCATTCACAATTCCACGTCCTCCAGCGGGCAGGTGGTACTGCGCCAGGCCACAGACGGCCCATGCAGGGCCCCTGGTCCAGCCAGCACTGGCCGGGAGAGGAGCAGGGCCTGCAGATCGAGGGACCCCTTCCAGGCCTGGAGGTCCAGGGGACACAGCCACGTCGGAGGGGTGCAATCTGTGTCAGCCCTTTCACCTGGGGGTGGGGGGCGGGCATTAGAAGGACAGAGAAGAGGGGCCTCTAGTGCAGGCACAAAGGCGGGGAAACCCAACGTGCTCATGCTCAGGCCCAGGGGGGGAGTGGGTTTGCAGAGAGAAGAAGGGGAGACAAACGAGTGGCCCGCCTCCATTGCTCTGGGTCCTGGTTGTTAAGCTGAAGAGCAGGGTTCCTGTCCTACAGATCAGTGGTTTTTAAAACCTATTTTAGCAACAGAAACCTTTTGTTTTCACAGCAAATATTACCCAGAGGCTTCACGCACGACTCAGAGGAAAGGGGGCTGCTCTGGTCAAAGCAGAAGTGAGAACCAAGTGGCTTGTCCGGGGCCTCCGTCCCCTCCGTCCCCCCACCCTCCCCTCCGAGCTCTCTCACCCATTCCCAGAGCCCGAGGAACAAGGACCAGCTCCGAGGGGCGCGGGTGGGGTGTGTGTGATGAACAAGAGGGTCCTGGAAGAGGGAATGAAGTGGGCGGAGGAGAGAGGCTGAGAGCCGGGGCCCAGGTGTGGAGGCGGGGGTCGGGGGGTCGGGGAGACAGCACAGACACAGGCGGAGAGGCTCCCAGAAGGCAGATGTCAGCATCAGATTCGGTACAGTTTTAGGGGAAAAGGAGAAGCTTTTTGAAGGGAATTTCTGAGCCAGGAGTCTGTGGATGGAGGTGAGGCAAGGGACCCAGTGGGGAAGAGTGAGGAGGAGCTTTGTAGAAACGTTGAGGCGGCAGTGATGGCAAGTAAAAGGAAAAGAAAGAAAAACAGGTTACCCCACAAGCTGCTGAGCAAACACAGGGTCTGCAGGGCTGCCCGGGGCAGAGCGAGGCAGCCTGGAGCCCGGGCTGGGGCGAGCTCATCCAGCAGTTTGCCGAGGGCCGTCTCCGTCGGGGCAGGGAGGTTTAAGACTTGACACAGAGTTGGAGTTAATTAAATCATACCAAATTACAGCGCAACCCTGTTATTTCCATGTTGGTTAATTAAAAATGGTGACTATTTCAAAGCCACGGCTAGTCCCCAACCAACGAGAGGCCTTTTATTGCTGTTGTTAAAAGCGCTGAGGTAAGCGGAACCTGTAAAGGCAGAGTCCAGTGGGGTTTGGAGAATTTTTCCTTTTGTTCTTTGGGTTTCAAGTTAATAAGGTTTTATTTAAAAAAAAAAAGTTCAGGTACCTGTGTGCGGCGATGCCAGCAGGATGCTGACTACTAAGTAATACAGCTCTAAAATAATTAATTTTTCTCCTTAGCCTGACAACCTAATCCCCCCAGAGTTATAGATTCTGGAGTTCCCTCCTCCCCCAGAAATTTCCTTTGTGTGTTAGGAGAATCTAGCCCAGGCACAGAAAACCGATTTTTGCAAAAGCACTGTCCATCGACTATTTATTTTAAAAACAGTTAGTAGTTAACTATTGTCTTGAGAATAGAGCAGTGGCCACGTGTGGCTGCCTGTGCCTGGTCACCTGCTCCCGACCTGGTTCTGGTGGGGACCCCTGCGACCAGGCACTCCTGCGCGGTGGCCCGTCTCCCTGACCCACCTGGGCCTCTGCTTCCGCCCGCAGGGGTCTCCCACCCAGCGTGCTCGGCGTCCTGGCCAAGCTCACTGCCCTGGAAGCCACCTCGCCTTCAAGCGGGCCCTGCCCGCTTCCCCAGGCCGCCTGCACCAGAGAGTTTTTCCTTCTGTTCTTTGGACTTCAAGCGAATCCTGATGCCCGCACCCTAGCTGGGCCGTGGAGGAGACACCAGGGGAGTCTGTCCATTTATCTTCTCAAGCTGGAGTCTGCACTGAGCACAGCTGGGGCTAGCACAGCCACTACTATATATATATATATTTAATTCTGTGGTCAAGACCAAATCTTTTTAAAAATATATATATATTTTATTGATTTTTTTACAGAGAGGAAGGTAGAGGGATAGAGAATTAGAAACATCGATGAGAGAGAAACATCAATCAGCTGCCTCCTGCACACTCCCTACTGGGGATGTGCCCGCAACCAAGGTACATGCCCTTGGCCAGAATCGAACCTGGGACCCTTCAGTCCGCAGGCCGACGCTCTATCCACTGAGCCAAACCGGTTAGGGCGCCACTACTCTTTAGAAGACAGGGGACTCTCTCGAAGGATGGCTGTCACTTTCAGGCCATATACAGTTGCACAGAAACAAATGAATATGTTTGAAACTTGAAAATTTGTTATGCTCTTTTCGTGAACGTGGTTACTTTAAGAAGGCAGGTGCCACTGATCCGGGAAGAGGGGTTCATCACTGAAAGAAGGGGTCTTAGTTTCCTCTCTTCGAGTCGCCCCTTCCTTGTACATCTGGGAGGCTCCGTGTATCGCTTGCTGGGGTTGTCGGGACAAAGGGCACAGGCTGGGTGGCTCAAACAACAGGAAGCTGCTTCCTCCCAGTGCTGGAGGCTGCGAGCCTGAGGTGGAGGCTGTGGTGGGTTTGCTTTTTTCCGAGGCCTCTCTCCCTGGCTTGCAGGTGGGCATCTTCTCCCAGCCTCGTCCCTCCGTGTGCCTGGGTCCAGATTGCCTCGCCTTTTAAGGACACCAGTCATGTTGGAGCAGGGCCCACACTAATGACCTCCTTCTGTCTTAATCACCTTCTATCTCTCACAGACCTGTCACTCATACAGTCACATTCTGAGGCACTGGGGTAGGACTTCAACATGTGAATTCCGGGAGGACGCCATTCAGCCCAGAGCACTCTGGGAATGGCATCCTCTCTCCACAGACTAGCATTTACACTTGACAGCTTGAAGGAGCTGCCGGTTGGTGATATGCAAAACACATAAAATATTCAAAGCTCTTTAGATCCAAATTATAAAATAGAAAACAAGTATTTCCACTGCACATAGAGGTCATGCTGCGTTTGTTAGTCTTATTTGTTAATTTGCTTTTCTGTTTTCTTAAAACTGCTTCTGACCTTTTATGCTTCCCGGTAAAAGGTTGTGCAGGAGGAATTTTTTTTCCTGAGTACCATTTGAGCAATGGTACTTGAACACAAATTCTGTTATGAACTTAAGTCATAGCAGTTAATTTTTTATGACACTTAATACCTGTTCAGCCTGGCCAGCATGGCTCAGTGGCTGAGTGTGGGCCTATGAACCAGGAGGTTGTAGTTCATTTCCTGGTCAGGGCACATGCCCCGGTTGCAGGCTCAATCCCCAGTGTGGGGCGTGCAGGAGGCAGCCCATCAATGAATCTCTCTCATCATTGATGTTTCTATTTTCTCTCCCTCCCTCTCCCTTCCCCTCTGAAATCAATAAAAATATATATTTTTTTTAAAAAAACACCTGTTCAGCCTTGGCCCATGTTGCTCAGTGGTTAGAGTGTCAGCCTGTGCACTGAAGGGTCACGGGTTTGATTCCCAGTCAAGGGCATGTACCTGCATTGCAGGTTTGATCCACGGCCTGGTCGGTCTGGGGTGTGTGGCGTGTGGGAGGCAACCAATCGACGTGTCTCTCTCACATTTGATGTTTCTCTCCTCTCCTCTCCTTCCTCTCCTCTCCTCTCCTCTCCTCTCCTCTCTTCTCCTCTCTCTTTTCCTCTCCTTCCTAAAGGTCAAAATATTTTAAAGCAGTGACTAGGTACAAAGGATATCTTTGCTAAATACATGGATTGGTAAATGGACAGGAGCTGGCAGGGAGTTCCTTATTCACACAGTAGCTCTGCTCATCAGGGAGAGCATGAGAACTGGCTGGACGTGGACACAGCCTCATTAGACTTGTCAGCGATTGCAGCGGTTCTCAACCTGTGGGTCGCAACCCCTTTGGGGGTCGAACGACCCTTTCATAGGGGTCGCCTAAGACCATCGGA
>NW_005359149.1:673335-683313 GCF_000412655.1 Myotis brandtii
TGAGGTAGCAACGAAAATAATTTTATGGTTGGGAGTCACCACAACATGAGGAACTGTATTAAAGGGTCGCGGCATTAGGAAGGTTGAGAACCACTGGATTAGAGTGACTTTGGGAAAGCAGGCCACGCCCCTGGGCAGCATTTCCCCATTTCATTGGTAGTTGAGCCGGAGTATCAGCTATTATGCAATGGTGCCACCTGGCGGTCATTTATAGAATAACCACAGTAGTAGTTTCTATTCCATTCCTAAGTTCCTGACAAAAAGACTGAAATGTCCAATTGCTTTCCCTGTTGTCTATTGTCTGCCTGTATATCATCACAAATGAAAACAGTGAATACTAGCAGTCACTTCTTGTTGCTTTTGTCTAAAAAATGAAATTGCTCAGCTATATTGACTGATGTATTATGGAAAGAACACAACTTGAACATGGGAGATTCAGATTAAAACCCATTTTGGCAACCTATTAGTTATAGGTTTTGGGAAAGTGACTCAGCACCCATTTCCTGATCTGGAGAATGAAAATAACACGATTCTTGTGAGAACAACATGAGATAATGCATGTCCACCTGTGAGCACGTGCCTGGTCCAGTCAAGCAGTATGTGGAGGGAACCTAAGCCACGGTGAGCGGGTGAGCACTCCCTGCAGGAGGCGCGGCCAGCTCTGTGTTTAGTGGCCGGAAGTAACAGTCATTTAATCACGCCCCCCCCCCCCTTTCTTTGGCAGGGGCAAAGGTGGTGATGAAGGCCGCGTCTCAGCCAGTGGGTAGCTGTGGCCAGTCTCGGCCATGCCCACCTCTGTGCCAGACACTGGCCCAATGGAATCGGTTAACAATGGAGCCAGCATCTCTGTAAACTTTCATCCAGGCCAAGTGACGTAATAAGGTGAGCTATTTGGTAAGACAAAAAATTGGTCTTTTCCGTTTAGTTTTGGTTTGGTGTGTGTGTGGGGTGGGGGGGAGGTGGAAGTGTCATTTGGCTAATGCTCTGGGTCCCCAAAAGGAAAATAAAGCATCTTCCTTCCTCCCTGGCCTCCGCATTCTGGGAATTAGGCCACATGTGTGTCCGAAGGACTGAGTCTGTCCACCCAACCCTGCGGGTCCACAGCCCTCACATTCCAGCCCCTGGGGCATGGGGCGGGGGGTGGGGGGAGGAAGCTGGAGGGATCTTGGAGGAGAGGGGCTGTGCAATTGCTGCTTGACTTGAAGGAGGGTCCACAGTGCCAGGAAGTAGAGGGGGCACAGGCGTAGTGGTCTCAGCAAATGTCAAGAAGTCGGGGTGGGCATGGGGGTGTCCAAGGCTACTCACAGGGATGGGGCATGAAGAGCCCAGGGTTGAGCCTGGACTCAATGGTGCCACTGCCACGGGGACCAAGACTGAAGCGCCACCTCCCACTGGTGCCCGCGGTGTCCTGGGGCCCAGAGCCCACTTCTTTGAGAGGCACAAGCCCCTGCCTGTAAATATGTTTCTCTTCTCCACGTCCAGCACGGCTAGAGAGCGGTCCGGTTCCTGAGTAGGGGCACGGTGTCCTGGGGCCCAGAGCCCACTTCTCTGAGCGGCGCAAGCCCCTCCCTGTAAATATGTTTCTCTTCTCCACATCCAGCTCGGCTAGAGAGCAGTCCGGTTCCTGAGTAGATGGCGGCTGGGGATTGAGAAAATGAAAGAAAGAGACAGACACAGAGATGAAAGGAAAAAGCTGGGCCCGGGTGGGACCACCGTCCTCTGATGGAGAGACAGGGACAGGGACCCAGAGCCGATACAGCGTGTTTATTTTATACAGCAAAAAACAGGAAGTTTCACTAAAGGTCACGACAAAGGAGATTATGCACATTCTTGGGTGGGCCCACGTCATTTTCATTCCTGGTGCTTGGCTGGATTTAAATAACAACCTCCCCCGCCTTGGCACCTGGGCTGAAGGTCAGTCAAGCTGACAACACTCCTGCCTCTGGCAAAGCGTGTTTCCAGGACGTGGCTCTGCCAACGCCACTGGATTCAGCTGACAGTAATTAAAGAAATGCCCATGTGCCTTCCCAGGTGCTCTCTACACCTCCCCAGTCCCTAGAGCCCCGGGGAGCAGAAAAGGTCCCCAACACAGAGATGACACTTTCTTCCAAGCCTGGGTGAGAGCTGGAAAATTGAAGGAAACAGGACTTCTGTGCCTGACTGTCAGGGAGCAAATCCTTGCCAGGACCCTGCTGGGAGGCCGAGGTGGCCCCACAGCCCCGGGACCTCCACCTTCTCCCTCCCTGTCCTGGCCAGGCCGGCTGGTTCCCATAGACCAGTGATGGCGAACCTATGACACGCGTGTCAGAGGTGACACGCAAACTCATTTTTTTGGTTGATTTTTCTTTGTTAAATGGCATTTAAATATATAAAATAAATATCAAAAATATAAGTCTTTGTTTTACTATGGTTGCAAATATCAAATCAAAACATTTCTATATGTGACACGGCACCAGAGTTAAGTTAGATTTTTTCAAAATGCTGACATGCCGAGCTCAAAAGGTTCGCCATCACTGCCATTGACCGTGACCACAAAGGCCCACGCAGGATGAGAAGGCGGGGAAAGAAGCTTCATGGCCCGCTTCCCGAGGAAGTGCTCTTCCCACCACGCAATCCTGGCTCCGGGGCCAGGGAACACGCGCCCTCCAGGCCGGCTGCGGACCAGATGCGGAGGGGAAGGGCCACAGATCCGAGAGAGGAAGCCGGGTCACCTTCAGGGCCCAGCTGATGACATGTGCCTGTCTCACAGGAAAGCCGCGTCGTCCGATTTCATCCACCACACAATCCTGGCTCCGGGGCCACATGGTTAGTGGGAACGTGGCCAGGGAACACGGGCCCTCCAGGCCAGCTGCGGACCAGATGCGGAGGGGAAGGGCCACAGATCTGAGAGAGGAAGCCGGGCCACCTTCAGGGCCCAGCTGATGACACGTGCCTGTCTCACAGGAAAGCCGCGTCGTCCGATTTCAGCCAGAAAGGTGCAGTGACCCCTGTGGCTGAAGGCTCAGGGGACGTGGAGATGGGCCCGGGCCAGCCTCAGGCCCTCGCGGGGGGAGGACCGAGGTTCTTGGTGGCTCAGCCCCTAAACGTCCCAGTGAGCCCCAAATATCTCCCGGAAGAAAAATGAGCTCTACCTCAGAAACACTGAGAAACCTCCAAAGAACATGAAATCACCTTCGCAACCTGGGAAACATAAACATAGTTCTGTCTGTTCTGCACCCCGTTTTTCACAATCAGGCACTGAGAACAAAGAACAGCCCTGAGAGTCACACTGTGGAGGCACCCCCCGCCCCCCTTCACACACACACACACCATCATCTCAGTCAGGCTGGGCCTGTCTGAGCCCCAGGCCGGCCTCTCCTCCTGGGCCACTGGGCCTGCAGGACAGGTGACCTCCCTCCATGCCCCTCTGGGAAACATAAACATAGTTCTGTCTGTTCTGTACCCCGTTTTTCACAATCAGGCACTGAGAACCAAGAACAGCCCTGAGAGTCACACTGTGGAAGCACCTCCCCACACCCCCCCCCTCCCTCCACACACACCATCATCTCAGTCCGGCTGGGCCTGTCTAAGCCCCAGGCAGGCCTCCCCTCCTGGGCCACTGGGCCTGCAGGACAGGTGACCTCCCTCCATGCCCCAGAGCCACACTGAGCCAAGGCTGGCCCTGAGGAAGCAGTGGCTTCAGTCACGTGGGGCCTGCTGGCCACAGAGATGGTCACGTGGGAGGCACTGGGAACAGGTGGGCCTGGAAGTCTATTCTTTCTCCACCACCCCCTCCCCCTGCCAAGGAACTCAGCGTCCACCCCGGGAAGAGCACCCCTGGGACGATGAGTGGGGGGACAGGCACTGGTGATGAGGACCCCTGTGCAGGGCCCGGCCCCCTCCCTCTGGGCTGATGTGGGGAGCGCCAGGGTCCAAAGCCGGTTCTCAGGTGACCCTCCCTGAGGGCTTCAAGCACCTTCTCTTACCTTGTGACTCACAAATCCTGGAAGAGATCTCCCTTTGGGCATCTGAAGAAACTGAAGAACAGAGAGGTTATGGGATTTGCCCCAAATCACACAGCACATTAGTGGCACAGCCAGATGGTTTCTCTGCCCCAGGCCAGGGTGCTTGTGCTACAGGCTCTGGAGCAGTGGTTCTCAACTGCTTCCCTAGCCCAGGCCCTGCCAATTAAATCAGACCCTGTGGGGGTGGGGACTGGGCTGTTGATAGTTTAAAGGTGTACCCCCCCCCGCCCGTGATTCCCTGTGCAGCCAGCGTGGAGCACCCCGTAGATTGGGCATGAAGGTTCCACCCTGTCTCCAGATCACGAGGCTGTGTGATCTGCAGAAAGTCACCTCACCTTTCTGAGTCCCATTTGCAAATTGTAAAGATGCCCGTGTTCCCGATGAAAAGCAAACACAAGGATCCGGACACTGAAAAACCACCAAAGAACATGAAGTCACCTTCTCGAGATCAAGCAGCGGGCATTCTGAGATGTGGTCGAATATGAAAAGATTTCTGTAAGCTTAATGGGCCGTGGTGATTAGATTCAGATTAATTTTCTGTTATTACAAGTAAATCATTTAAAAAGTAGCCCAAGCCCTACCTGGTTTGGCTCAGTGAATAGAGCATTGACCTGTGGACTGAAGGGTCCCAGGTTCGATTCCAATCAAGGACACATGCCCGGGCTGCAGATCAGATTAATTTTCTGTTATTACAAGTAAATCATTTAAAAAGTAGCCCAAGCCCTACCTGGTTTGGCTCAGTGGCTAGAGCATTGACCTGTGGACTGAGGGGTCCCAGGTTCGATTCCAGCCAAGGGCACATGCCCGGGTTGCAGGCTCGATCCCCAGTAGGGGGCGTGCAGCCGATCAATGATTCTCATCATTGATGTTTTCTCTCTCTCTCTCCCTCTCCCTTCCTCTCTGAAATCAATAAAAATATTAAAAAAATAAAACAAAATAAAAAGTAGCCCAAGCCAGTTTGGCTCAGTGGATAGAGCATCAGACTGAAGGGTTTGATACTGGTCAAGGGCACATACCTTGGTTGCAGGCTCCATCCCTGGCCCTGGTCAGGGTTTGTGGGGGAGGCAACCAATGTGTCTCTCTCACATCAATGTTTCTCTCTATCTCTCCCCCTCCCGTCCACTCTCTCTAAACATCAATGGGAAAAATTACCTTGGGATGAGGATTAACAACAACAAAGAAGTGATGACAGCAGAAGCCTATTTGGAATAAGTGCCTCCTACAGGGCTCCTTCCAAGTGGGCAGGCACAGGACAGGCCTGCATGGAGTGTTGGCTGAGGGAGTGCGGAGGTGGCGGCCAGGGTTCTCTGAACGCGCTGCTCGGTTAAAAAGAAGAAAATCCGTGCAGGACCTGACAGGCCCCCCACTGGTGGAGCCTGAGTCCAGCCAGGTCAGCGTGATTGACCCGCCGAACTTCATGTGGCCTCCCTGAGGCCAGACTGCGAGGAGCTCTCCAAGCGACAGGAAGCCGAGACTAGCACTGGCTCTGTGGTTCATGGAATGGCAGGAGGACCATTTTCTTGGGCAAAAATTAATCATTAAAGCAGGTCTTTCTGTCTTGGCATAAAACAATTCCTTTCCTCCCACCCTCTCAGCCAAGATTGTTGGGCAAACTGTTAACAGGGAGACCGAGGGCATGAGGGATCCCTGTGGCAAAGGGTCAGCTGAAGAACAAACCACGGGCAACAGGGAGCCCCCGTGGTTCCCGAGTCGGGGAGGGGCAGGCGACCAGCACAGAGAGGAGCGTGAGGGTGCGGAGAGGTGCCAGGACACACCCACTGTCCTGGGGGAGGAGAGGGGGGTGTCCACACGTGGGCCCTCATTGGTGCGCCTGGAGCATGGCCCGCAGTCCAAGTGCGTGCACGTGTGAGTGAACGGTGTGTGCACGTGTGAGTGGTGTGTGCACGTATGAATGGTGTGTGCACATGCAGGAGCACGAGGAGTGTGTGCGTGTGTGCGCGTGTGATGCCCGTGTGAGTGCCCGGTGAGTGTGCCCGCACAGGAGAGCTTAGGACTCTGGAATCAGACCAACCTGGTGCCGAGCCTTCCTCTGCCACTTCCTGTGGCTTTGGCATTCTTTCCTGGGAAAGTGAGGATGGAGACACCCTCTCACCCCATCGGGTAGTTGGGGAGATTAAATGAGGTCCTGCAGGTGAAAGCAGGGGGCACTGACCAGGGAAATAGGAGTTTCCTCTTCTCCCTCCTTCCTTCCTCCTGCCTCCCTCCTTCTCTCCCTTCCAAGCTTCACCCAGACCTCCCTCCCTCCAATTCCTTCCTTCCTTCCTTCCTTCCTTCTTTCCTTCCTTCTTTCCTTCCTTCCTTCTTCCTTCCTTTCCTTCCTTCCTTCCTTCCTTCCCAGCTCACAGAGCCGTTGTGAAGGTCACGTGAGACAGTGCTGAGGACCCGCAGCAGCCTGTGTGACCCGGCGTCACTCACTCGCTCGTCACTGCCTGGACAGGGCGCCCATCATCCACGTCCACCACTGTAGCCGTGCCCAGCACGTGCCCGC
Source organism: Myotis brandtii (assembly GCF_000412655.1). Taxonomy (NCBI): domain Eukaryota; kingdom Metazoa; phylum Chordata; class Mammalia; order Chiroptera; family Vespertilionidae; genus Myotis; species Myotis brandtii. Next base: position 679,849 of record NW_005359149.1, read on the forward strand.
CCTGACCCACACCGGGAGTAAGTGCTCACTGACAGTGAATGGATGAAAGAACAAAGACAGGGAGAGTGTGGGAGGGCGGCTGTCAGTGCCCCCAGAGCCACTGGCCGGGGGAGTGGGGAGGCCCCTGCGCAGTAGCTGCTCTGCCCGGGGCCCAGGCCTGTGAGCTCCATTCCAACATGTCCCAGACGCGGGCAGCAGCGGGTGGTGACAGGGGACAGTCGCAAGGACTCTCACTCTCCCTGCTCAGAGGAGGCCGGTCCTTCTGAGGGCGGAGCCCGTGGCTCCATTCAGAGGGAATGAGGCCGTGGCGTCAGCTGTTTGCCTTTGGAAACGGGTAAAACGCATCACCCAGCTGTGTCTCTAACGTGGGCCTGGAAAATGTTCAGGGGGAGATTTATTTTTGCAACTGGGCTTCTGCCAGACACAGATTGTATCTTCTGGGAAACTGCGAGGTCCTGGCTAATGACGGAGAGAGCTGAGGAGCGAGGCTGGGCCCAAGCGCAAGGCCATTGCCAGGCCAAGCCGGGACCATGAGAGCGGGCGCCTCCGGGTTGGAGTGAGCTAATCACAGAATAGAAGGAGGAATCTCAGGGCCTTCACGCCTGCAAGGGCTCCACCGACCCCCAAGACAGCAGCGGAACTGGGTCCGCTCCCCTCGCAGTGGCTCACAAATGAAAACTATCAGGAGGTTTGGGGAGAGGAGCCTGTGGCCCGAGGCCCTGTCCTCTTCCCCAGCTCTCCTTGGGGACCTGGGTGCAGGGGCGCACGGAGCGGAGACACTTCGCCCAGGTTCTTGCCCACATCGGGGAGTCCCATGCGGGTGCGTCTGGCCAGTGGCTTCTCATCTGTTCACAGGACCTGGACTCCTCAGTCCGAGCACTTAGCCCCTCCCTGTCCACGCTGTCTGTGGGAGCCTGTAACCACCGCCCCCTCCCTCCCCCCTCTCCCGGCCTCCCTCCCCACGGCTGTGGGTCCGCTTTGGGTTTCCGCCCACAGTCCTCCTCCCCCGCCCCGGCCCTGCCCTCTGTGAAGGCAGCAAGGGGGTCTGCAAGCCATTTTCAAGATTTCAAAAAGCCCAAAGGAAAACCATATATTTACCTCAATGAGGTTCCCAGACTAAATAAAACATTAAGTGTATTTGCTCTGGGCTGGAGTCTATCAGCCCAGTGTGGTATCTCGACTGATCAGAAGCACTAATCGGCAGCTACATGTCTTTGATGAGTAAAACTCAAAGGAACAAATCATTATTCAATAAATGTAGCTTGTTGGGTAGATAAAAGCTTTGGAACACGGAATCCCTCGAGGAAAGAACTCAAAAGGATCTTTCATGGTGAAAGGGGTGGGGACCCCTGACTTCCACAAATGTCGTATTTTTGTTAAAGCAGAGCACACACACTTTCCCATAGGCCTTTGATGCCAGAGTTCTCCTTAGTGAATTTCGACTTCACAGCGTTCCTACAACTAATGCATCGCTCCTGCCAGCTTTCCCCCGTGTGGTCCCCAAACGCTGTCACAGGTGCTCCTTGGGGGTTCATGGGAAAGGCCCCGCTCCAAGTCTTTTTCGGAAAAACCAGCTGAGCAAAACGACAGCACTTATGTGGGGTTTTTCAGGGCTCTTCATAGGTAATATGAACCCAGAGCTCCCAGGAGGGAGAGGGGGTGCACGGCGTTTCCTGCTGCCAGCCCTGGGGTCCATTTGGGGGGCACATTCTTAAGTAACAGGTGTTCCACCGAGCACGCTCTGGAACACGCGAGATTATGAGGACGGGGTGACCCAAGACCCCACTGACAGCCCTAGGGGCGACAAAACAAAGAGGAGAAAGATGGCTGCAGACAGAGTGGAGAGGGCACACGGCGGGAGGCAGGCCCCAGGGTGCGTGGGGCGCAGCACGCCAATGATGCCAGCACATTCGGAGCCCACACTTTGCTCTCTTCCTGCTTCCCCTGCAGAACGGAGGTGGGGCAGGTATGAAACAGGTGTGGCACAGGCCGCGTGTTCCCCAGGGCCCTGGATTCAAAAGGAATAGCTCACCCTGGCCAGTTGCTCAGTGGTTAGAGAGTCGGCCCGCAGATCAAGGGATCCAGGATTTGATTCCCAGTCAAAGGCACATATCTGGGCTGCAGGATGCCTGTCCAGTCGGGTGCGTGCAGGTGTGTCTCTCTCACATAGATGTTTCTCTCTCTCTCTCTCTCTCTCTCTCTCTTCCCCCCCTCTTCCTCCCTTCTACTTTCTCTAAAAATCAATGGGGGAAAAAATAATCCTTGGGTGAGGATTAACCAAAAAAAACAAAAAACAAATAATACACACAAAAAAACAAGGAATAGTTCAAGGGACTTGGGAAGCCTCTGCTTAATTTGATTTCCAGCCCTCATAGTGTTATCTCCTGAGAAAACAGCAGGAGGTGGGATATTTATGAGCAGCATCTCAACAGCTTTTAGCGAAATCTACTTAATAAGATCCTACCTGACTCCTCACTCATCCAGGCCCCTTGAGTCCCTCCCCTTCCTCTGGGGCCACCCCAGCACGTACACACAGACCAGGTGACCCGAATCTCAGTGTGCGGTGGTGGCTGTGGCTGTGTAACATGTCCAGATGTAGCACGGAAACTCAGTGATGCATCGCACAGGAGGGAGGGTGTCGCCTGCGGGGGCTTCTCCAGGCAGATGCACAGACAGGGGCCGAGTGCCTTTCTTCTGCAAACAGACAGGAGCTCCGACAAGAGAGAGGCGGCAGTGCCTTGCAGGCCACTGACCAGGGAAGGGACAGGAAAGAAGGAAAAAGGAAAGGACGCATGTTCAGCTCCTACATACACTCTGCCAGGCCCTTCCACCTACCTTCCTTTCGTTCATCCTCACAGATGCCCAGGAGAGCACCTTCATTATCCCCACTTTATAGATAGAAAGCCACGGCTCAGCCACGCCCACAGATAATGAAGAGGCGATCTGTCTGGCCCAGAGCCCCCCAGACTGCCCCGGGCAAGGCTGCCTCTGGGAATTCCGGAGAGCTGTGTGGCTGAAGGAAAGTGGGTGCCCAGCCAAGAATTCTGAGACGTCTCTGAAGACACAGCTGAGAAACGCTGAGGAGGGCATTTCAGGAGGAAGCCAAGAGGCTCATCTGTGGTCCTCGCTTCCCCAGTGTCAGAGGAGAGAGCCCGAGGCAGCGACGGAACCGCGAGAAGGTCAGGCTGCCCCCAAGGGAGGCGGTGCATGAACAGCGGGGTTGAATAGCAAGGGAACCGCAATCGGGAAAGATGGAAAAGCTGTGTGAGAAGGAACCTAGAAGTGATATCCAGGAGTGCTTTCTATTTGTGTAGACCTGTGAACTTTGGCATTTGCATGTCCATATTTATGGGGTGCTGCTACAGTGTTTGGACAGGTTCAAGCCTTGGACTAATGAGCGGGCACAGTCCTCTCGTTGCCACGTGCAAGTCCCAGCTGGAGGGCAGAGCCTTCCCAGCACAATTA
>NW_005359149.1:683865-692298 GCF_000412655.1 Myotis brandtii
GCCCCTACTTTGCCTCGTGGCATCTGCTATAAAATAAAGACACGGCTTGTGGGCGCTGGCACTGTCCATCAGAGGGGCAGCGTCCCACCGAGACCCAGCTTTCATTCTCTTGTCTGTCTCTTCTAAGCCTTTCATCGCCCCCACTCAGGGTCACTGAACCAGGCTGAGCTGGCATGGCACATAAGGCACCCTGGGGCTGAGTATGCCATGGCCGTGCCGGCTACCCACACATATTCTCATCTTATTCATGGTAACTTTCCTAGGGGACCAGGGGTGGGCACATGGTAATTTGTGTTTCCACCTGACAGATAAAGAAACCGGGCTCAGTGAAGTGGGGAAAAGGCATCCTTTATGCCTGACAACCCGTGATGGACAGAATTCCTTGCTTTTCTACACTTCCCCATGCAGCCCAGTGACTCCAAGGGAGCCATTCAGTGGCCTGAATTGCCAAGTCCAGTAACACTTGTGGCAGAACCAGAACTCGAGCCTCCTGGCACCGGAGTCACAGTGTCTCCCTCTCCTGCCACCCCGTTTCTAGATTTAACATAAGAAACCACCGTCCGATGATTTCAAAGGCTTTATACATCAACGTGGTCTCCTGCCTCTGGGAATACTTCCTGGGGTACTGAGAGACGGTCACCCAAAGCTGCCTTGGCCAGGATTCGGTGACTTCATGCACAAGCTCTCCTCAGCGGGGTCTTCTGGAGCCACAGCAGATGCCTGCTGAATACACTGGCCCTGGCATTCACGGTAAACTGACCACCAGTGCTTCTTCCCAGTGACTTCATTTGTTGAGTCAGATTAACTCTATCACAGTCCTCTGAGCCAGGGTCCCGTCTGGATGGTGTGCCTCGACCCTTTAATACAGTTCCTCATGCTGTGGTGGAACTCTATCACAGTCCTCTGAGCCAGGGTCCGGTCTGGATGGTGTGTCTCGGAGACATTCTCAGACTGGGTACCACACTTGATCGCCCTAAGGCAGTGGTTCTCAACCTTCCTAATGCCTCGACCCTTTAATACAGTTCCTCATGCTGTGGTGACCCCCAATTGCATTGTAGGTTGAGAACCGCTGTAGGGGTGGAAAACATTCTGTCAATCAACAATTGCTGGCTTTCAGTGATGTATCAATTTGGCTGCCTCTCTCTATATAATTCAACCAGGTACTTTGAAATGCAGACATTAATTCATCATTAATTTTCAGTTAATGTTGTCATCAAATGTTGGTAGAGTTGAATGAAATTGAAATGTTATTCTGAGAGAAAGACCATTCTAACATCTCTGCTGGGGACAAGCAGCCCAGTTAGGGCAGCTGGATTTAGGGGATCTGCTTGCTATTGGGGGGCTCCATCCTGTCTATAAGGTACTTTGAAATGCAGACATTAATTCATCATTAATTTTCAGTTAATGTTGTCATCAAATGTTGGTAGAGTTGAATGAAATTGAAATGTTATTCTGAGAGAAAGACCATTCTAACATCTCTGCTGGGGACAAGCAGCCCAGTTAGGGCAGCTGGATTTAGGGGATCTGCTTGCTATTGGGGGGCTCCATCCTGTGGGGATAGAAATGAGCTGGTGGTCAAGTTCATCATTCTGTTCCCTCCGTGACAGAGACCATGCTCGCTTGATGACAGGAGAATAGAGACTTAGAGTCATCAAGTCACTGCTAAGATAAGGGGAAAAGGAGCAAGAGGATAAGTTAAACGAAATAGGCACTTTGGAGCCCACATCAGGTAAACAATTCTTTTTAATTAAGGAAAAAATTTTAAGCACGAAAGATGAGAAAAGGGGCTTAAAGACAATTTCTGTCGCTGTGTGGTATTTTCAGGAAAGAATTAGGCCAACCAAGGATTATTATTTTCTTAAGCTTTTGATGGAAATCTCAGACTTTCAACCGTTCGGCAGTTAGAAAATCAAGAGACAAGTGGCTCAGCCTCCAGGGAGGGGAAACTAAAGGCCAAACAACCTGGGGCGGTTGAAACCCTGCGGGGAACTCAGTGCAAAAGAAGCAGGTTCGGCCCATCCTTTGACCTTACGTTTTCCTACTTAACTTCAGGTCTCAGCCACACAGCCCAGCAGATGATTCCCGGCCTCCGCAAGTCCCTCTGCCCCAGGGCTGCCCTCTTCGGGGGCTTACCCACCCGCCAGTCCCGCAGGCTCACGCCGGGCCTCCTTCCTGCTGCCCAGTGGCCGCGTCCTCTCGTCTCCGTGGCTGGACAGCAAACTGCTTGGGGCAGAGCCCAGTTCTCTATCTTTACCAACAAACCCCCACCCAGGGCTGCCAGTCTTGGCTTTTGAACGATGAAGGTAGTTGCTCTTGCTGCCAGGTGAAAAGAGCTCACCGCCGTCTCCAGCATTAAACAAGACTCTATTTCTATTTTACCACGGGGACAACGTCTGGTGGCTGTGCCAGGTGCCCTATTACACACCACGGAAAAGAATGAGCCAGAGCTCGATCTGCTCAGACAGAGGGACTTCCATGATGCACTTACTGTTCAGTGAGCAAAGCAAGTGGCCGGGGATTGTATCTAATATGACCCAACTCTTGCGAAACAGTTACCGAAAAGGGGGGGCACCCTCCCGGCTGAAGGTGTGTGCAAGCGCAAGGAGGAAAGGACCAGTGCCCAGGGGCCGTTGCCTTGGTGACAGGCCTGGTGCCGGGACTGGGGGATGGGAGAAGAGATGTTTTGAAGAAAGTGCTTATAAACAAGTGCAAGAATGTCTTAGTGTGGTCATTACAGGTTCTCATAAGGGAGTCAAATGAGAGCGCCTTGAAGCTGGACCTTAGGGTTCTAGTTAGAGTGATGGTGGGACAAACACCCAGGGCAAGCTCTCCGCCTGAGGGATATGGGGAGGAGCTCTGATCTGAGGAGGGGCTGCTTTCCCCTCCTCCCCTTCCTCCTCCTTCCTTGGCTTCTCCTCTTCCCCCTCTTCCCCTTCTCCCTCTTCCCCCTCTCCCCTCTCTTTCCTCTCTTCTTCTATCCCCAGCTTCCTCTCCCCTCCCTCCTCTCCTCCCTCACTTCCCTTTCTCACCTGCCCCCAGCCCTCCCCCACCTCCTCTTCCTCCTGGAAACTTTGCAGGGCCTCATGCGGCCCCTCTTCACCCAGGGTCTGTCCTAGAGCCAGAGCCAGTGGACTCCAGGGAGGGCAGAGCTGGGTGGGCCTTAGTCCTCCCTCTATCCCTCCCAGGACCTGACCAGGTAAGTGACTTATCCAAGTCACCACATTTGATTACACCCCCTTCCCCGGAACAGGCCTGGCCCCGAGTGTGCCAACCCCAGAAGCCCTGCCAGGGGAGCTGAGGGAGCTGCTCGCTGTGTTGATCTGCCTCCCGCACGCCGGAGGCTCGGTCCAGGCTGCCCGTGACCGCGCAGCTGACTGCTGAACCGGGTTCATTTTCCTGGTTGGGGTGCCTGCCGATTCGGCAGGTCAAGCCTCGCTGTGGCTGGGACAGCTTCACAAAGGGCTGTTTCCAAACCACATGCCTTGACCACATGCTGGGCTGCCTGGTACTGGTGGGGGGGTAGGGGTGCCCTACCTCCGGGCCTCCCTCTCATCTCCATTTGAGGCACCCAGCTAGGGGCATGGGCCACCTTCGTCTCTGGGACTGAGAGCTCCAAGGGGCTGGGGGCCCCGGGGAAGCATGGCCTCCTCAGCCCGGCGGAGGACAGAGCCCTGGGGGAGGCAGGCGGGTCCTCAGGGTCCTGTTCGCTGGCCCCCAGCACCCGTCTCCCCATGCTCTCTGCTGCGCCACATGCCACCCTCTGTCTCCGTGCACAAGCCAGAAACTCGGGCTCAACCTTGACACTTCCTCCTCCTTCATCCCTTGGGAATGAGTTGCCAAACCCTGTCAGTTTCACCCCCTGTGCCTCCCCCGAGGCGCTCTGCGCCCCGCCGTCCTGTCCCAGGCTCTCCCCTCTCCTGGCTGGCCCGCTGCAGGGTCTCCTGCCTCCCCCGACACCCACTGGAGGCGACGTCTGGTGGTGACACCGAGGTTCGGGTGTCTCAGATTCTTGGTGCAGCACATCTGAGGCTGCAAACCACTGCTCCGGGCCAGGCTCTGCACAGCAGCCACACTCGTTGCTCTGAAACACAAATTTGATCTGTCAGTCCCTCCTTAAAACCTGTCAAAGGCTCTCCAGATGGCTCCTCTGATCAAGGCACCCCCAAACCCCCAAGGGCTAGCCCCTGCCCACCCACCAGCTCGAAGGCCCCCTCCCCTGCCCTGGCCTTCCTCCAGCCTCTCACCCTTCACACTCCTCTCCACCAGCCACCCAGGCTGTCCCCTCCTGGGAATACCTCCTTCCCGCCCCACCCTCTCCTCCTTCCCAGGTACCAGACAAGCTCTCAGGGACCGGTTTCTCTTCCTTCTCCACACACAACCCCCCCCCCCCCCCCCCCCCCCCCCCCCCCCCCCTCCTCATGAACATGGTTATTTGATTGATGTCTCCTTCTCCCCCCTATGAAGGCAGAACTATGTCAGAATTTGTCATTGTCATAGCACATGCTAGTCACTCAGGAATACTTGTTGAATTGAATGACTAGATAATTACAGCGTGTGTTCAGATGAAGGCAGTAACGGTGGATACAGGATTGGGAAGATCGTGACCCCAAACTCAGATTCCGGGAAGGGTTCCTGAAGGAGGTGGCATCTTAACTGAGAGCCAAGGACTAACCGGACTTCGTCAGGCCAGGGCACTGGGGTGAGAGGGGCCCTGCTCTGCAGGTAGAGGGTGTGCACAAAGGTGCGCAGGCTGGGTGGATGGAACAACAGGTCACCCACAGGAAATGAATGGGAGGTAAGACTGGAAAGATGAGCTGTGACCAGATCACACAGAGCCTTGAGCTCCAGGCCAAGGAGTTTGGGCTTGGTGCTGTGGGCTCAGGGAACCCTGGAACACTAATCTTCGCATGGAGGGACCCTCACTGTGCCAGCATCAGTGCAGTAGGGGAGCGTGTGGGCACTGGAAGGGATCTGAGCTCATTCAAGCCCAGCCCCTTCATTTGACAGGTGAGAAAGCTGAGGCCCAGAGAGGGAGAGTGACTTCTCCAAGGTCACACAGCTGACTCCCAGTACAGTGCTCTTTCCAAAAGAAAAGAAGGATCATCTCAATCAGATGTCAATTTAATGTTAACCCCTCATCAGTATTTCTTTTTGTTGCCCTCACCAGCCAACCTCCTTTTCTTTGCCCATTCTTCAAAAATATGTTTGTCCATGAAAGCGTTTGTCCTGGTTCCTGCTCTGCGGGCCACAGCTACTTAGAAGTTCTGGCTTCCGTGCCTAACTCTGTCACATACCGGGGGGCTTTGGGTCAGTCCCTCTGCTCTGTGGACCTCAGTTTCCATAACCCCAGTCTTTCCCCCCTCACCGCAAAGAGTCATTGTAGAAAAAGCTCTCTGCAAACGAATGTTGAAGGCCCCATGGCACCCAGAGGCCCAGAGGTGGCTGTGAAGACCCTGTGAGGCCCTGACAGTCACTCCCCTGCGGGGCTAGCCGGGCGTCTACCGTCATCTTTAACACCTTCCCTCAGATGTTGGGAAGAGGCTAATGGAGGCGGGCAGCAGGCACCAAGAACCCCGTGTGCAGAGTGAGGCTCGGAGGCAGCGGCCGTGGCCCAAGCATGCAAAGGGGAAGAAAGCACACACATAGAAGCTGGTCCTTAAACCTATTACATCAAGTCGTCCCCGTGGACTGACTCTTCCTTCTGAAAGAATTTGTGAATCATCCTTTTTTCTGAAAACCTACTCTACAGGAAGCAATCTCCATAGCAACCAATGCACGTCCCCAGAGCCTTTGGAAGGAAGTACAGTGAGCGCTCTGAGCGTCTTCCGAGGATCAGGGGCCTCCCGTCTCCATGTCGGAAATGGGCCTGATGTTCAGGTTTCAGCTGAGGTAGAGCTAACGGCAGCTTCAGAAGGAACCAGGAACCAGGAACCAGGGATATGAGTGTGGGAGCCAAGCCCAGGGCCTTCTGAAGCCCCATGGGGGGCACAGAGGAGACTGGACCACTGTGGAGGTTTGCAGGCAGGAGAGCGGGGCCACCTGGTCTCCTCGGGCAGCGGCGGGGCCTTGGCTGCCGCCCAGGCCTTTCCCAAGCTGCTCTGGGGGGACCTCCTTCCACGCTCACGCCTTCTTTTTGCCTCCCTCTTGTCTCTCGTGTCAGAAAGCTTCCCTTCCTCCTGGACCAGAAGGGAAAGGAGTCAGACAGACCACCTCAACACTCACTGTCCAAGGAGGAAACCCTCCAATAGTGTGTGCATGCGTGTGTATGCATGTGTGTGTATGTGTGTGTGTGTATCCATGTGTGTGTGTGTGTGTGTATGCGTGTGAAGACTGCCTGGAAGCTTCCAGCTCCTGGAGAAGACTCTTCCCCGTACCCCACAGCTGCTCCCTCCTCCCCCATCTACAGGGGGTTCTTCTGGGGGCTTCTACAGGCCCCTGCCAGTGCCTTCTCACCCTGGTGGGAGACTGCCTCCCTCCAAGGACTGACCGAAAGTCATTTGACAGCCCTCCCCACCCCCGAAGCGCCTTAGCCACCCCCATGACTAACCCAGGGATTAACCCTGGTGCATCGCAGGTTCACAATAGAACTGACCTCAGGGGCAGAAGCAGCTCAGGGAGGAGTCAGGGAGGAGCAGGCTGGTCCCTAGAGGCCCTGGGGGCAGATCCAGGCCCTGCCACGTCCCACCTGGTGGCCTCGTCCTGAACTCCGTCATCTGTAGAACAGGAGCAGTGGTGCCCACCTGGCGGGCCGCCGGGAGGCTCACAGACAGTGCATATGAAACCAAACAGACGCAGGTTCTCTGGAGAGGCCCTCAGGTATGGAGTCAAAATTTCCAAGGAAGAGGTTCTTCAGTCTGACATAGTTTGAGCAGCTCTGTGCCAGGTGCCGGGGCACCTCTGGGCGCCTGAGAAGAGGGAACAAGGACTGAGTTAGGGAGGGAGGGGAGCAGAAATGGGTGGGCGTGAGCTGGGCAGACAGAATCCAGAGGGGCCAGAGGAGGAGCCAGGGATGTGGGGGCTCAGCCAGCATTCGCCCCGACCCTGCACTAAGGAATCAGAGCTGGGCCACGCGTCCCCCTGAGGCGGGGTCAGAATCGCAGAGGCCGTGCAGAGAGTCACTGATGGGCTGAGCCTGGCAGGTCGTGGGTGCGGCTTCTGTGTCTGCCAGGACGGTGGCTTTGACCTCAAGCCAAGGAGGGGGCCCAGGGCTTAGAAGGGAAGCAGGAAACGCTCCTTCTCAGCACCCCAGGGAGATGGAAAAGGGGCTGAGACAAGGGCTGGGGCAAAACGTCCCGAACCCCACCTTGGATCCCGGGAACAGAGACGCAGCCCCCCAGGAATGCCCTGGTGTGGCCTGGACAGGCAAGGCTGGCCCGAGACCACCTGGCAGGCACTTGGGGGCAGGAGGGTGGCATAAGCTTAGAGTGGAACTGCCAGGTCCCGGAACTGGACTGTCAGTTGAGCGAGAGCCGCCTCTGGGATGTAAATTGGGGAGCGGCCCCACCCACACAGCGAGCCTGGAGGCTGTTCCTGCTGCAAGTGCGGTGAAGGCATATCTTCTGTGACGGAGAGCGTCCACCGATCCTAAGCTGCTTTTTAAAAAGAGGACATGCTACAACTCAGATGTCCACCGATGGCTGAATGCATCGACCAAGCACAGCGTATCCACACGATGGAATATTTATTAGTTGGCCACTGAAATGGTACAGTGGGGGTGAATCTTGAAAATCTGCAGCTAAGTGAAACAGCTGACACAAAAAGGTCACATGTATGATTCCGGTTTTGTGAAAGGTCTAGAATAGGTAAATGCACAGAGAAAGAAAGCAGACGTGGTTGCCAGGGGCTGGAGGAGGGGGGACGGAAGGGACTGTTTAATGGGTTTGAGGTTTTCATGAAAATATGCTGAGACTGGATGTGGGTGGTAGTTGCATAGTATTGTGAAGGCACTAAATGCCCTTAAACAGTACGCTTTAAAATGGTTAATCTCATGTTTTTGTGTCTTGTGAATTTCGCCTCAATTTTTTAAAAGTTTGCAGCTGAAAGAAGAGACACGAATGCTTCACGGGAGCCCTGAGCAGTCAGGTCCCGCCTCAGGCAGGAAGGGCTTCCTTCCCTGCCGCTGGGATGCTACCCACGGCCAGGCCTGCGAGGTCAGCCCCTCACCCCAGCCCCACCTCCTCCCCAGGTGGCCACTCCCAAGGCCTGACTGGCTTGGGGCTCTAAAGGCCCCACCCCCAAGGCTCCTTTGCAGTTCTGAGGGGTCACCCAGCTGCAGGGCACCCGAAGGTCCCCTGCCCCCTTCCTGCCACTTCCCTTCTCTTCCGAGCCAAGGGTCCCAAGAATGCCCCCTCACAAGCCCCTGGTGCTGACCTCCCTCCGCAGGCTCTGCAACAGAATCCACTGCCTGCACAGGGTGGGGGACAGGGGGACAGT
>NW_005359149.1:692975-693374 GCF_000412655.1 Myotis brandtii
GAGGCCGGCGTGTACTCCTTAGCACACAGAGAACAGACTGTGAGGGCCGGTGCCGCGGTGTTTCTGTTTCTATCATCTGAGCAGCAGGCTGGCAGAGCGGGCCCTGTTGTGGCATTTTGGTTTCACAGTTGCTTTGGGACCCCTGCCAGGGCAGGGCCTCTGCCCGGGAGAACTTTGGAAAGACATCCACCCAACCACCCCGGCCCCCCAGGTTACTCCTTTCCAGGGTTTTAAAAATAGAAGCGTGAAAACCACCCCATTGCCAGGAAGCCGTGGGGTTCCGTGCTCGTGGCCTTGAGACGCATGTGGAAAACAAGTCCCCGCTCTCCCCTTGGCCCGGGGCTCAGAGGGGCCCGTGGTCTGTGCCAGGCAGCAGCCGCCGGCCAGGGCTGTGTGCGC
>NW_005359149.1:712699-715519 GCF_000412655.1 Myotis brandtii
CCTGCGGTGTGCGGAGGGGCCTCCGTGCCCACCAGGGCCTTTGCTCCGAGCTCCGGGCTGCGAGCAGAGGGCCTTGGTGCCCAGTAACCGAGGCAGAGATGGCAGGTGGGGAGCCTGGGCCTTGGGACTCAGGCAGCTCACAACCTCAACATTTCTGCCACTAATCTTCAAAAATAAAATATCAGAACAGCCTGTTTTCCACAGGTCCAGGCAGTTTCTGTAAAAAGCATTTCAAGAGCCTGGGATAAAGCAGGGGACTATGTCAAGAATGTCCCTAATTGCAGCGTTGAAATGTGTGATATTTTGCAGAATTGGGCTGGCCTTTGCTTCGGTGGAAATTGTGAGGGCGAAGTCAGCTGAGCAAATGTGGCCGTCAGCAGGTGTCACTGTGGTGGAGAATGAGCAGGCTTGTCCAGAACTGTGCACACCTCCCATTTCCACAGAGTAACTGATACGCTGATGACGCACCGTTTTCCTTAAGGGTCCCAAAGGAGTTTTCCTGCCTGCAATGTATCTCGCTCCAGCTTCCACACTTACTTGAAGCCATTTTGTGTAAAAGATGTGATTCACATTTCATTTTACTAATCTGGTGAACCTCCCCGACTTAAGTGGGATAGTAGTCGGTAAAACATGCCACTGGTGGCTGAAAACATTAACCCATTGATGATTTTGAAAATCATATAAATGACATCATTTCCGATAAGAGGTTGGGCAATGTTGTCGGAGAAATGCCATCCGCCTGGGCTCGGTGCCCTTGGCCTTCTGCGTGGAGAGCCAGGCTGTGTGACGCTGCCTGTGTTAGTCCACAGACACCGACACCGCGCCCAGCTCCTTGTCAGGACCGAGGTGGGAAGGGTCTCCAGGCAGAACCGCAGCCGGGATGCCGGGGGGGGGGGGGGGGCACTTCAGCTGAGCCCAGCCCTGGGTTCCGGGCACAGCTACACCCAATGAGTCTTGGGCCGGCAGCCTCTGGGCCTTGTTTGCTGTGACGTGTGAGGAGGGAAGGAAGCAACCAGAAGTGTGTTTTGGGTGAAGGAGCCTGGGAACAGCCACCTGCCCCAGGAACACAGCCTTTGTCCTGTGAGGTTTTCACGAGGGTCTTTGTGGGGCATAGAGCACAGTAGAGGCTCTAGGTCAGGGTGGGAGAGGGAGACACCCGGTGGGACAGGAGCCTGCCAGCAGCAGGGAGCACAGCGTGCCCAGCCCTGGGCGCGGAGGGAGGCCCAGCACCCTGTGGGCCACGCGAGGGGTCTGCTCTCCACGCAATGAGCCCGGGGCAGCCCTCGCAGGGGCTGTGCGGTGGGCCGTGTGTTGAGCGTCCCAGCGTGAACACACGCCACTGGGGGTTCTGGTGAAAGGACTGTTGGTGGACTGAGCTGAGACAGCGTCTGGAGCCCCCAGAGGGCCTGGGAGATACGGTGCGGGCCTCTGAGGTCCCGAGATAAGCAGAGGAAAGTGGGACGAGCCCGTGGATGTGAGCACTGACACGAACGCAACCTTCTGGGTATGACGCTGCCTGCGTTGTACTGGGTTAGGGGAGGGGACATCGGCTGGGTTAGGGGGGGGACATCGGGCTGGGTTATGGGGGGGACATCGGCTGGGTTAGGGGAGGGGCAGTCCGTGTGCTTAGGGAGGTGAGGCTGCAGGAAAGGCGACAGAGGCAGCATCTGCTGAGAGTCTCACAGAGATCCCAGGAAGGCTTCCCCTTTGCTCCAGGCGCTTCCTGGGAAGAGGGCCGGTGAGAGGAGCTGTGGCTCATTTGTTAGCAAGGGCAGGGCAGTAGGCATGGCTCACTCTGGGTTTCGGGGTCTCACCTCGGGGTAGTTGGGAGACGCTGTGATTCTGCACCAGTGACGGGCTGAGTGGCAATCAGGATGGTGTGGTGTCCTCCGAAGCCGGCAGCACCGGGAGACCTACCAGGCGGCTGCTTTGAAGGAGATGGAACAGCTGCAACAACGTCTCCCCCCTCCCCCCGCCCCCGCCCGGACCAAGGTGGGCAGGGTTACGGGAGGCCAGGAAGGGTTCCTGCCCAAATGGGCAAGATGAACAGGTGAACCCGCAGCTATTTGTCATTTTGCTGATGGGAGAGTTGCTGGGCTCGGCAGAGAGACCACCTGGAACTGTGGGAAGGAGAGGGGCACCAGCTCGGAAAACACCAAACAGTATTTTAGCTTCAAAAATATGTTTTTAAGTTTGCATCTGGCTCTGGAATATAGGGAATAGTTCCTTTTGTGAAAAGATCAATCTGCCCCACGTTGCTCCTCGTCAGCTTTTTTGTCTTCAAATATGTTTTTATTGATGTCAGAGAGGAAGGAAGCGGAAGAGACAAAAACATCAATGATGACAAAGAATCATGGATCAGCTGCCCCCTGCACGCCCCCTACTAGGGATGGAGTCTGAAACCTGGGCATGTGCCCTGACCCAGAATCCAACTGTGACCTCCTGGTCATAGGTCGACGCTCAACCACTGAACCACACAGGCCGGGACTCTTAAGCTTCTTGAATGAACTTGACCCCTTTGAGTATGCAGCAGTCAGATAGGTGGGACAAGAGAATCGGGGTGTCGTGGGGGAAGCCCTTCAGCAGTTGGCATCTTTCCAAGAAGATTCTCCCTCAGGACTGGTTACGTGCAGATTAGGCTTGTGAAAGGTTCTCCCATCAAAAAGGGTCCTCCAGGGCGTTCCTCATGGGCTCAATTCATGAATTTGGAGCTAGAGTTGTTGAGTAATTATTAGAACGAGGATCAGACTTTTGGGTCAGAAGGGCAGGCAGTGTTCAGGTGGAGCCATGTGGGCGCGGTGGGCCTGGAGCGGTGGGGGG
>NW_005359149.1:715698-723209 GCF_000412655.1 Myotis brandtii
CCCTTCTCCCCGGGCAGAGCAGTCTCTCCCGCCTGCACGCTGCGCAGTGGTGCCTCAGGGAGCCGCCCGGCTCCCAGCACCCTGACCTGCAGCCAGAAGCTCTGTGTTGCCTGTTACTCATCAGCTTGTCACCTTCACAAGCTCGGGTCCTGTAGTTCTGGGCTGGGACGTGGAGGCGGTGGTGGGTGTTAGGGACTGAGTTAATCCCCACCCCCCAGTCATATACTGAAGTCCTAACACCCGGACACAGACTGTGAGTATGCTTGGAGATGGGTCTTTAAGGGGATAATTGAGATGAAGTCATTGGGGTGGACCCTAACCCGATGACTGGTGTCCTCTTACAAGAGGAGCTGAGGACCCAGACAGGCACAGAGGGAAGGCCCTGTGGGAACACAGGGAGGAGGCGGCTGTCTGCACCCGGAGGGAACCTGCCCGCCCGCCTGCCCGCCCGCCCGCCAGCGCCTCGGTTTGGATCTTTAGCCTCCGAGTGGTGGGAGGGTACATTTCTGTTGCTCAGCCGCCTGTGGTACTTTGCGAGGGCAGCCGAGCAGCCTGGAACTGGGGGAGGCGACACAGTCGGTGCAGAAGACGTTGCTAGGGCCCCTGAGAAGGCCAGGCCTGAGGACATGCAGGAGGGCCAAGGGGGGAAGAGCAGCTGCAGGGAGAACAGGGGCTCCAGGGTCGGGGAGGGAGTGCCTGCCCTCTCCCCCCAGCACCCTGACCTCCCTCCATGGCAAAGGGGCGAGTCCATAATCACCAGGGACACGAAGGAACAGCCAGGAGTGCACGAGACCCACTTCCTCGGTGAAACACAAGCCAAGGTTCTGTTTGTTCTCTGACAACGTAACCATCACACATCTTCATTCAGAGAGAAAATAAAAAAATAAACGGCAAAGACTCCACATGAGGCTCTCCAGAGAGCGTCCTAGCGCTGCCTGGTCTGAGGATCTGCCTTCGCCAGCACTTCGGCCTCGACGCCCTCCGATGCCGCCCGGGCGGAGGCCGTGCCAGGCGCTCTGGGGTTGGGTGGGCTGGCACTTGCCTTCACGGGCCCTTCCCAGTTGACCATCAGGAAATAATGGTTAAGGTTAGACTTTACAACTGCGTGGGTATAAAGATGAATATGTCAATATTGTGTATTAAAACTTGTTCCTCAACCAAAAAGTATATTTCTTCTCTCTGATTTTAATGAAATTGAAATATTCCCCAAGGCCCCTATAATGTGGAGGTCCTGGGCACCGAGCCTCCGGGCCTCCTGGGAGGGTCGGCCCTGGTGCTGGTGCGGTGCCCTGTGCCCAGAGGCCTCACAGCCTGGGCAGGGGGTTGTGGTGGGGGAGGCTCTGGCCCTTGGAAGATGGAAAACCAGACTCAGGGCAGGAGGCACAGGGACGAGGCCAGGACGCAGGCATGGCCAACGCTTGGTCCCAGAGCGTGTGGGAAGTGGAGGGGGAGCCCTGAGGGAGCCGCAAGAAAGCACCTCACTTTGATGCTGCCCCGCTTGCTTGCCCCCCTCATAGGGGTCTTTGACTCTCCCCTCAGAGGGGCAAGGCTGGCCCAGAACCTGGGGTCTGGCTGCCAGGTCAGGGGGCCTGGGAATAGGCATGAGCATCCTGGCAGGAGGCAGGCAGGGGTGCCCGGGCCATCGTAGCCCAGCAGAGCCGGCGTCTTCCCGTCTCCCCCCCCGCCCCCCCCCCCCGCAATGCCCAGTGGGGTGCTGGCCTGGGGCACTGAGGAGCTCTTTTTGATTGATTGCCTGCCACTAAGTTTGTGGCCCAGGGGATGTTGAACCCAGACACTCCCAAATCGAACCTCTGCCCAACGGTCCCAACAATTGCAGGCAGCAGGGGGCGCCCCAGCGCTGGGAGCTAAGGGAGGGCTGGGCCGGGTGCACAGCGCTCTGGGCCTGGGTCACCAGAGGCCGCAGTGTCTCCAGGAAAGCGGGCGGGACAGGAAAAGGCCCAGGACGCAGGCTCCGGGCTGGATACACTGAGATGCGGGGGCAGCAGGGGCAGAGGCAGCTCAGCCCTGGAAAGCCGTCCCAGGAAGGAGTGGTCCAGGATGGAAAACAACCCAACGTTAGAAGTAATTCATCCTTCCCGCTCACCCAACCCCACCTCTGAAAAGCCGTTTCCTGTCTGGCGACATCTCTCCCAGACTCCGTGCTTCCTTCCTGAGGGCCAAGGGAACTGCTGTCCCCCGTCCAGGTCCAGGAATACTCACAGTAAGGCCATGAGTGACAGGGCGGGGGGGGGCAGGGCACCTAAGCTGACCCTCCCCTCGGAAGGCTAGGACCCACAGAGCCCCTCCATCGCCTGTCTTTGTCTAAAAATAAACAGGGAGGAAAGAGAAGGGTGGACCCACCTTTCAGAGGGAGGCCGGCGGGGCCACCTCTGAGGACCCCCACTCCAAGGACCCCACTCAGGGATCTTATTTGTAGTGAAAACCAGTGTGGCCCTTTCAGCAGCCAGGACAAACATGAGATGAGGATAGTCAGGGGGAGACAAGAGAAACAAAGGCAGCGCGTGCAGGAAGCACAGAGCAAAGCAGGCGGAACAAGTATTGCAACAGCCTTTACTGCACACGCTGATAAGCTTCTAACAAGGCGGGCTCCCTGATAAGCTCTCAGATTGCGGCGTGTGCTTTGATCACCCAGAAAGGAGTCCCACAGCTAGGCTGGGTCCTGGAAAGTGGGGTGACAGAGGGAGAAGGAGGGCCGGTGCCTTGCCTTTACAGCCTGGACTTAGTCCCTGTCTCTTCCAACTTCCTCACAGTTTGCACAGATGGAGTATGAGGCCCAGACAAGTTAAGTAACTTGCTCAGGGTCACACAGCAAGCTGGCAAAAAAAAACAAAAAACTGGAATGCAAGCCCCAAATAACTGGATTCCCAGTCCAGTGTTCTTCGTTTAGTTGTTCACTGAGCCATTCAATCAAAGAGTAATTACTGAGTGCTCACAGGCACATTCTGCTCCATCCTGTCTCAGAGCGGTTACCACCTTTCAGCCAAATCCCATCCACGTCATGCCTCCGCCCAGCTCCTCTGGGGTTCTCTTGACCTGGCCTGCTCCCTTTCTGCCTGCGAGGCTGTGCCTTCAGGGAGCTTGGGACATGGTGTCTGCAGAGGTCCCCGCTCGCTCATCAGCAGGGCTCGCAGGAGGAGCTTCGAGCAGGCCGGCACCAGCCGGGCCCTTGCGGCCCCTCTCAGATGGGGTCTGGGGGAAACCAACATGGACGGCTGCCGAATGGGCCTAGAGGTACTGACTCCGCATTTGTGTGATGTGTCTTTGGATCCTTCCCGACTGCAGTATTTAGCTTCTGCTAAAGCCAAGTGCTTTCCACACATTCCATTATTTAAACCTTCCAACGGCCCTCTCGGTTGAGTAACGCTATTCTCCCCATTTCACAGATGAGAAATTGAGGCCTAAAAGGATTAGGTAGAATAAGGGAGGAGGGACAAGCCTACCTTACGGAAGAACTCCAAATATACATCCGAATACTCCTTCCTGGACTTAGTGGCTTGCTTCCAAGGAACAGAATATGGAGGGAAAACAGTAACTTTGTCAGGGAGAAACTCAACAGACACCACCTTAACCACTAGTGACAAATCGTGTTTGTTTGTTTTAAACTTTATTTATTGATTTCAGAGAGAGAGAGAAACATTGATTTGTTGTCCCATGTATTTATGCACTCATTGTTTGATTCTTGTGTGTGCCCTGCCTGGGGACCAAACCCACAGCCGTGGTGTATAGGGATGATGCTCTAACCAACTGAGCTGCCACTACAGGAGACCCCCACTCCTGCAGGGAGGGAGAGGCAGAACCCCCTGGGCTCAGCTTCAGCTCCACCCGCCAGGAAACTGGAGCTCCAAGAGCCTGACATGTCTTTTCTGACTTTAACTTTTTATTATGAAAAACATAAAAACACACAATATTATCAACTAGAGGTCTGATGCATGAAAATTCGTGCACTCGGCGGGGGGTGTCCCTCAGCCCAGCCTGTGCCCTCTCGCAGTCCAGGGCCCCTCGGGGGATGTCCACCTGCCGGCTTAGGTCCGCTCCCCGTGGAGAGTGGGCCTAAGCCGAAGTCGGACATCCTTGGCGTTGCCTTGTAGCCCTCAGCCTGGCTTGTGGCTGAGCAGAGCTCCCCCTGTGGGAGCACACTGACCACCAGGGGGCAGCTCCTGAGTTGAGCATCTGCCCCCTGGTGATCAGTGCTTAACATAGCAAGCGGTTGTTCCCTGTTCCACCATTAGGGTCAATTTGCATATTACCCTGTTATTATGTAGGATATTCTGACATTCTTGTTTTATCTACTCTGTACATTTTTTTATTAGAATATTTTAAAATAAAACACCTCAAAATGTGGGACTGAGATATAAGAACCATTGAATTTTGGGGTTAAATGAACCTCAAAAGTCATTCTGTGTTCCAACAGGCCGGCCTGGGCTGGTGGCCTGCAGTGGGTGCCCAGCCCGGGGACAGCCGGCCCAGGAGGATGCGCTCAGCCCGGGGCCTTGGGGAAGGTGCCCTGGGGTGACGGTTCAGTTCTTCCTGCGCCCAATAGAACCCACCCAAAGGATCCTCTTCCCCCTTTCTCCAATGTCCCTCTCCCCTGCACCACACTTGGCAGTTTAGGGATCAGCGTTTCCATTTCACAAGCAAGGCCATTTATGCTCAGGGAGGCTGGGGGCCTTGCCCACAGCTGCCGGCCAGTGGAGGCAGAGCAGGATGCCCACCCGGCTCTGCGGAGCTTCAGAGCCCAGATGGAAGGACTGCCCCCCACCCCCCGGCCTGGTTTATCCTCACGAAGGGAGCAGTCTGTCAGCACCCCGTTCCCAGCAGCAAATAGGGGGCAGGCTCCTGGGCCTCCCCCGGTAAAGGCTGCTGTGAGAGGCGGCTTTGGGAGGTTAAAGCTGAATCTGAGAGCTGGGTTTTAGGAAGTGTGTTAAATGAGCAGGAGAGGTTTGGGGGGGGCTGAGGGGGTGGGGGGAGGAGGGACTTCAAAGCGATCCTCAAAACACACACTATGGGGAACGCTCCTTCCCCGCCCCAGACTGCGGGAGTCTCCGCTCCAGCCCTACCCACGCTGCCCAGGGGCCTCGTCCCCATTGTATCTCCTGTCCTTTGATGTCGGATAAACCCAGTCCATCTCTTTCATATCACTACAAAGGAGCCTCCTAATTGCTTTGTTTAGACAGCCTCTTTTCCAATATTACACATTCGGTCTTCCCAGGCCCCCCAAGCACTTAACATCATCCAGGTTGTTGCAAAATCCACTTTTCCCAAACTGGTTGGCAGACTCTTCTCTCCCCATTACCAGCCTCCCTGGGCAGATCTGGACACGTTCCCCCCTCCCCCCTGCCCCTCCCTCCCCAAAGGCTGCACCGGGACACAGCCCTTCCTCTGGGAGACGGTCAGCAGTAGGGGTCTCAGCCCTGCTGGGGACCTCGGAGAGCTTCTGAGCCACGGGAGTCCTGCAAGGGCGCAGGGGAGGCCGGCTCCTGGGTGAAGCTTTGCCCTGGAGGTGGCAGGCGGCACCCAGCCCAGGGCCATCTGCTAGACCACAAACTGCCCTGAGTGGCCGTGTCTCTCCAGGTACCACCTGCTTGGTCGCTGGGGCTTTCCTTCTCCTTCAGTCACTCTGATCCTCCACCAACACCCGCCGACACCAGCTTCTACTGGAGCCGGTTCCAGACAGCCCCTCACTCCCTCTGCACACACCGCAGGGGCTTCTAAAAGACGCGGACTTTAGGCGAACAACCACAGCCTCCCATCTAAAGTTATAGACAGCTCTTTTCTTGACAGCATCAGGTGTCCCG
Organism: Myotis brandtii; assembly: GCF_000412655.1. NCBI lineage: Eukaryota > Metazoa > Chordata > Mammalia > Chiroptera > Vespertilionidae > Myotis > Myotis brandtii. The sequence continues at coordinate 721,515 of NW_005359149.1, forward strand.
TGTTCAAACTTCCCCCAGAGTCTCACGGCTGTACTTTTGTAATTGGTTGGTTTGGACCAGGGGTCCTCAAACTTTTTAAACAGGGGGCCAGTTCACTGTCCCTCAGACCGTTGGAGGGCCGGACTATAGTTTAAAAAAAAAACTATGAACAGATTCCTATGCACACTGCACATATCTTATTTTGGAAGTAACAAAACAAAACGGGAACAAATATAATATTTGTATTTGCATGTGGCCCGCAGGCCGTAGTTTGAGGACCCCTGCCCTAAACGCTAAGGGACCCCGCGAGGCTAGCAACCCGGGAGCAATGGGCAGTGACAGCTCGCAGGCCTTCTCTCCGTTTGCACTCTGCCTACCGCAGACACAGCGACTCATGTTGTTTCTAACCCTTGGAGCTCATCCTGTAGCCTCGAGCTCTCTCATTTCCTGGTCAGACTCGGTGTGGTGCTCCTTCCAGCAGCCACGTGCACCTGCCCTGGCTGTCAGCCCTGGCAGGGTCCTCGCCCACTCTGATTCCCTGGTCACACTGTCGGCTCCTGTCACCTGTCTTCCCAGGCGCTATGGCAGGGCCCCCAGCTGCCCAACACACCGTCAGGCCTACTGAGCACGTGCTAGTGACTAAGGAGCAGGCGTGCAAGGCCTCAGTGTCTGAGTCGCTGCTCCCTGGCCTGCTGTCCTTAGGGGTAGGAAGGGCCGCTCTGTGCCGTGCCCTCTGAGTGCCTCAGTTCTCACCGCCGTCACGTGAGCCAGCACGGCGTTCATTATCCCCCTTCTGCACAAGAGGAGACTGCAGCTCACAGCGTTAAGCTGGTTACAAATCTCACAGCTGCTACGTCGCAGGTCCCTCCTACCTTCTGTTGCCCTCCCCACCTGTGAAGAGCCATTTGGGCCATCCATCCTGGCTGAAAAGTTCTAGAAAACGCCAGTAATAGAACAAGTTGGCTCCCGCTTCCCAGCTGCAGAAAGTGGTTCTTTTCACGATTTCTGCTCAGGTTGCAGGCGATTACCCCTTCCCCTCCAGCCTTGCCCCCAGCCCAACGGAGCTGAGTTCTTTCTCTACCATGGCATCCTCAGTCCCCACAGCTGAGCAAGCCTCGAGCAGGTACTTCAAATTAAGCAGGTGCCTCCCGCTTAACCGTGCCTCCCTGTGCATCAGTGGGCAGGGAGCAAAGCAAGGAAAACACGTACATTTTCATGCGTGATCCTTGCAGGAGGCCCCCTCCTCGCCATTGTTTGTGCTCAGGGGCTGGCTGCCCCAGGTGTGCACGAGGCAGGGAGCACTCAGGTGCTGGGACATGTTTACCTGCTTCTTCCTTCGGTTTCCTGCTCCTCCCTCTCCACCCCTGGACAGAAGGCCGGTGGTTGTTTGGGAAGAATAGGGCCTTTGTGTTTCTCTCCTTTCTTCCTTGCGCCTAATTAGGATTATGCTTGGGAATCAAGCTCATTAATCTCTGCCAGTCCGGGTGAGGGCGAGCTTCTCGCACTATCAGTGTTGATCAATAACTCACTGCCGAGTCTGAAAAACAACCCTGTGCCTTTCATCACAGGCCTTAATGAGGACCAGCGCGATGGCCTGTGGGAGGGCGGGATGAGTGGGTGTGGGCCAGCCTGAGGGTGAGGTGTCAGGGGAGGGGGCCTTCCAGCCCGCACCTCCTGAGTGTGAGGTTGGAGCTTCATTACTGTGCAACTTCTTTT
>NW_005359149.1:723240-736696 GCF_000412655.1 Myotis brandtii
TCATCGTGGGTCACTCCCACGATGGACAAGGGGGTCCTTCCTGCTGACAGACCGGAGGCCACAGCCCGCTTCCAACACTGGGCGGCCACCTCAGCCGAATGATTAGGAGAAAAGACTCAGGGGTGCAGGAAAGGGGTCTGCAGAAGGTCCAGGAAATGGGAGAAAGCAAAACCTCTCACAGGGCTGCAAGGGACAGAGGAAGGAAAGACCTGGCCCTGGGAGCAGGGGAATGTGGTCTGTTAAAAACCCGTGCTGTCCCGGGGGTCCTGCGGGTCTAGGCAGAGCAGATCTTCGGCGATGCCTACAGGGTCCTTGCCTCCAGGGGGCAGGCACAGCTGTAGTCCTCCCCCCGGAGACTATCAGTAAACCAGAAGGGAAAAGGGTAACCGAGAGACTGGCATGGAAGGAGCCCAGGATGGTTTTAAGACCTTTGGAAGTCCTAGCCTCCATCATATGAAACATATTAAAATGAGCTCAAATCCCACATTAAGTAATTTTATTTTGCTATAATAAATCGAGATGATTTTTAAATAATTGTTTTTGAAATGAATTTGGGTTTTGTAGTCTATTTTTGGGCACATTTTTTCAGGCTGCAAACGTGTTCACAGGCTTCGAAAGGCGGTGGTGCTTACAGTGCGCGCGGGCAAAACGTCTCAGGGAGCTGCGGGACGTTAGCGAGGGGCCGGGGCCGGGGGAGCCTCCAGCAAGCAGAGCCTGGCTCTATGCAGCAGAGCCCCGTGTCAGTTTTGGGACGAGATTGTAGGTCTGGGCCAAAGGGTACAGAAAAAACCTTCCAGGCTATCTTCCGAAATAAGTGCTTCGACAGGGACAGATGAGGACAGAAGAAAACAGGGTATTTGTACTGCCAGGGACATGCCCCAGTACAGGGCAGAGGTAAGAGCTGCCGGGGCTGGGACGCTCTCACAGGGAAATGCCCCACGAGGACATGTGGCCGTCTAACCCAGGTGGCCACAAAGACTGTGGGCCATCCACCGCCTGGGACTATGATGTCCTGGGAGCACCAGAATACTACGCCCAGCAGCCGCAGGGCCTCGGCACCATTTGCCAGCCCATGTCGCAGCCCATGAAGGCGAGGGAGGAATTCACCCTTCCCGAGCACATGTGTGGGTGCACTTTGACTGTGGAATGCCAAGGGAGAAAGAATTCCAGATTTTGAAATACTAATCAGCCTGCGGAGGTTACCTACCGTTCCAGCAGCTGCAGAGGACAGTTGGTTTTGTTTGCCAGTTCTGTGGGGAGTAACACACAGGTGTTGTGGAAGCTGTGGACACCCACTTCTGAGACCTTTTGGGGGAGCACCTGTCTGGAGAGTGCGGTCCGCTGTCACCTGCAGGTGCGAGACCTCTGCTGCAGTATTCTGAGGTCTATCTCTCCAGGTGACTCACAGCCAATGACTGACCACAACAGAGATATTAGTTCCTTAACGTTTCTGCCCAACACTAGACTCCTCAATAGGGAATCGTCTTGGTCCCCGTTGGGCAGGCCAGAACACTCCCAGAACTCCACGGCAGCCTCACCCTCCTTCCTCTTTGCCTCCACAGATGTCAGGCCTGCATCAGGGTCTGCAGGCCCATCCTATTTGCACCCATTGTTTCATCCAGTACTTACACAACTCTAACATGTATCTCCATGTTTCAGATAAGGAAATGGAGTTAATTAGATGTTGAGCTTGGATTTAAATTGAGGGCTGATGATGCCAAAGCTAATACTCTTAACTTTTAGAACACACACACATACATCCACACACATGATGTGATGTCTACTTAAAATTTGAGTTTCCACGGGAGAAAAAATATATCAACTAGGAGAAAAATGAAAGAAAATGTAGTAGAGAGAAAAATAAATCCAACGAATAGAACTGGCTTACAAATCTTTCAAGAGAAAGAATAACAAATCAAGGCTCCAAGATTTGTAGGCAAAGTTTTAAGCATCTTGATCTGTTACAACCTCTTTGGGCCTTTGTTTTTATACATCTACTAGAGGCCTGGTGCACGAAATTCATGGACGGGGGAGGGGGGACCCCTCAGCCCAGCCTGCACCCTCTCCAATCCAGGACATCCCTCTCGCAACCTAGGACCACTGGCTCCTAACTGCTCACCTGCCTGATCGCCCCTAACCTCTCTACCTGCCAGCCTGGTCACCCCTAACTGCCCTCCCCTGCTTGCCTGGTCGCCCCTAACTGCCTCTGCCTTGGCCCCCGCCACTGTGGCTTTGTCCAGGACATCCGGAAGACGTCTGGTCTAATTAGCATATTACCCTTTTATTAGTATAGACTACTGAGGCAGTTAATAAGATGGTCTCTAGATTTCATTTCAATTCTAACATTCTGTATTTTCTTCAGATGGAACTTTTAGTTGTTTTGTATAAAGAGAAATGAAATTAACATGTTTAACTGTTTTCACCAAATCCCAGTTAGCAAAATGATCTGTGGACAGTGGGTTTCATAATTCATGGAGAAGCATCCTGCCAAGATCCCAAGAGGGTGTGATGGGGCCATGGGCACCTCACACACAGGCCCCACAGAAAGGCTACCCACTGTTTCTCAGGCCCTTACTTGGCATGAAAGCAGAACTTTTTAGCTGAAAACAGTAAATACAACCATTCTCTCTGATATAGGATTTTTGTGAGAAAAGGGACATAAAACATGTGAAAAGTGCTTTGAAGAATGTTCATTTGAAAAGCCTCATTTAAATATTTTTCCATTTTCTTCATTTATTTCTAGATCTACAAATGAGTAGTTATTAACTATTAACTGATGTTTGGTCAAACAGTTAAGGAAAAGGCTAAAAGGCCACTCTCAGAAGAGCAAGAGAAATACAAAACCCAGAGAAGCTACAGACTCAAACAACAACTCAGTTCTACAAGGCCGACTCTGTCCTGATGGGTTTAATGTTATACATGATGCAGATATGAAAGCAGCATGCGCCTCTCACCACACACACAAAAGCAACTACGTGAGGTGAGGGATGTTAAATAACCTTATTGAGGTCATCATTTTGCAATATATGCATATATTACATCATTATGTTGTATACCTTAAACTTTACAACGTTACCTGTTAATTATATTTCAATAAAGCTGGGGCGGAGGTAAAAGAAAAGCAGTGTGGGCATTTCTGAGAGGAATGAGATGAGGAAAACAAAATGCATTATTCTTTGAGAGAGGAATTTAAAAAACTCACTAGTTTACTATGTTAAAAAAAGATGGCACATTTATTGCTACATAAATGTTATATACATATTGTGTTTTCTGTTACAGTGACAGAAAAATTTTGAACTTCTTGCTGCTGGTTGAAAAGATTTATCAATAATACCTTGAATTTGACACAGGATACAAATCTGCAATAAACCAACAATGGAAACTGGAGAACAAGATGAGAAGCAATTCATCTCGGACAATTAGCTCTTACAATACTCCATAGGTACTACACGGTATGCTAGAGTCCTACTATGGTCTTAAAATGCTATTGTAAATTTCTGATATTAATGAACAGGTTATGGTAAATAACCCTACATTTTTACTACCTAATATAATAAAATAAAGTAAGAAACTTTTTACTGAAAACTTTTCGATTTCAAAAATCTAGAAAGAGTAATATTTAGAATTCAAGAAATTTTCTTACAAGATTATTGTATAAAAGACTAGCTACAGTGAAAAATAAGCCAAATGTTTTTTTCTCTCTATTTTATGAAGGAAAGCTTCTGGGCATACTGCAAAGTCTAATATAGCGAAAAAGACAACAAGCTCTGAAGGAAAAGGCCAGGCAGTGGCCTATGTTCACTCACACATCATAAGCAACAATTTCTGTTTAGCTGATTAACACTGAAATGAAGAACAAGGCCACAGAGAGAGTCTGATGTAATTGGAGAATATATGCAAATTAAAGTAACTAAAAAGTCCACTAAGTTCACAAAAGACTGACTTGTTAGGAATCATCCTGATTGGAGGATCTGAAGTTCTGTCTTGTTTTTGTTCTTTCAAATGAACAGAAATCTTTAAGCTACATAGTGATTTGGGTCCTTTCTTCTGTGTGCTGATTGCCACTGTTGATACTGGCTATAAGGAATTATTAAGCCAAGACAACCTTGTTTAGCATGTTTTTCTCTCCCAGGGTAGTTGTGGTGGAAGACAGATTTCATGGAAGTTCAAAGTGCTTACTTATTATGTCTAACAAAAAACAACTCTTAAGGGTAAGAGACAGAGGGCTGCGTTAGTGCACAGCATTATGATGGACTGACAAGCACTGGTTTAATGCTAATCTGGCTCATCTTCTTGGGGCAGGGCAGATGGTTTACAGCTGATTAAATCACCCACTGAATTCCTCCCCACTGCCCAGCCATCCAAATGACAGAGAAATAAAGGCTAGGAAAAGGAAACATGGGTGACCGCTGCTCTTGTATCCCATTGAGTAACTAGCCTCAGAGTGGTGTGCTCATTTATCACACTACCTGCCTTGGTGACTACTGGGATTTGTTAGGGTCACCATAACTACAGCCTGAAACCTTCTTTGTATTTTAAATCCGCTTTGTGTTTACTTATAGCTAACACTTTATAAGTACTATTATGTAGTACTTACTGCTTGGAAAACAAAGCAATTTCTAAATAGTAGATTCTTCCCTTGTAATTTACACTTCTTCCTATTACAAGCTTTACTATGAAACCTAGAAGCTTGAAAAGTCTTGGTTATTATTGGAAATAAAGCAACATTTATTTTTGGGAAAATCTAGGGGACGTAATTTCCCCTTTCAAAATCGTAGCTAAGTTATGGTCACAGATGGTCTCCGCTTATCTTTGTAAGGTGAACAGGCACAGCACAGAGGGCTACACGGGGGATTCTGGACTGTGACCATAAGCTACTCCATTTCAGAGACCAAATATAACACCCACAACGAGAAAATAAAAAATAAATGAAAAAATGAAAGTGAGAGAAAAGCTATACCAAGTAGTATTTTCCTATTTTATGAAAAACAGTATTCATATGGCAAAAGGATAGGAGAGGGCAACAAAAGACTTTTCCCTTCCTTTTAAGACACTAACAGGTATGCCGGGAATGCTAAGGGCCAATGGTTGTCACTGCTTTGTTCTCTGCACGTGAACAGCTTTAACGAATGCTGGCATCAGCTGAGTGTACATCAGCTTTCCACATTAACTTTTTCCCTTTATATGTAGACCTTACAGTTCCATAACAATAAATAAAATTTGTAGTTACAATGCATTTGTCAATTCAGTTTAGGCACAAGGCAACTTCCACGGTGAGTGGAGAGATCGAGACAATCTCTGATTGTGCAGAAGCAACACACTGCTTGCGACAAAATGACACGCTGCAAACGTCTCCTGGGCGACGTTCTGTCTGATGAGCTTCCTATCTTCACTTCTGATGGAAGTGTTGACCAGTTGCTTTGATCGTAGGATTACATTTGAGTTTCTTGCTTCAAGTGTCTTGTTTTTTCTTCTCCCTCCTATCAGGTTTGTCTTCAGATAATCTGAGTTGTCCAGTCCTTATGAGGAGAGTTCACCTTCTATCTAGCCTACTGATAACTCTGGAACTGTGGCAGGGAGAGCCAAGGGAGAGAACAGAACCAATTAGCACATCATTAAAATAAATACCTCCCCAGAAAAAAAAAAAACCCAAAAGGTTGACATTCCTTATACCCAGTTTTACACTAAATTAGCAGTCTTCTAAATGACTTCTAAATAAGCCTCTTTCTTTCAAGGTGTAATTAAAATAGTTTTACTTGAAGATGTGGTAAGATTTTTAAAGGAGATCATGTGATTATAGAATCACAAAATACAGGATTATACAACAGCTGTGACAATTAAGCCAACCTTAATTTGAGCAACATTCCAGTTGACAATACCTGAGCTTTGAGGTTCTACCCATGCATTTCTCAGGGAAGACGCAATGTTAACACACACATTTCCTGTTACCTCCAGCCCATCAATCACACTGTGTTAACAGTTCATACCTATCTTCTCTAAACTGAACATTTCTGAAGGCAGGGACCATTTTGCATTCATCTTCACATTGATCCCAGTTCCTGGTCAATAGCAGGTCCTCTAGAAATATTTGCTCAATGAATTTTTAAGAAAATGTATAGTCCACATTTTACACATATTTATATCCTTAATATAATATAGATAGTGACTCTAAAAATTTCCATTTTAGCCATTTTTTATGGAAATAGTTTTAGGAAGATTCATACTTTTCACCTCCTTTTCCAACAATAACCACAGTATTGTTTGTAATAGAGGGATGCTCTTAGGGATGGATAACTGAGATACTCAAAGCCACCTGGCCTTATATTACATGGTGGAAAATTCTTGTGCTTTTACAGTCATTCATTCTGTGATCATTTATCAGCTAATTTGATTCTAGCAGTTTTCCTGATGCTCAGTCTCTTGCTGGTTTTAATCTGACGCCCAGTTCTATAAAGAATTGAAGGTTATCAGGTGAAACCAGACAACTACCTTTATGAAATTATAAACACTAACCAATAAAATCTAATGGAACGAAGTGCATTTACTACATTATGTTTTTTTTAAAAAAAAGGATTTTTGATAAAACTCTTTTTGATAGGTAGGAATCTCAAAAGTTTAATTTAAGTGGGGGAATTTCCTCATTATAGAGATATGCGTAGAGATATGAAAGTCATATGAGATACAGAGGCAGTAAAAAGAGCAGGAAGTAAACAAGCAGGGAAGATAGATGTGAGTAAGGGAGAGAGAGTTAGAGAGAGAGAAATGGGGGGAGAGGGTAAGAGAAAACGGGTACAACAAACTAGAGAGAAACAAGGAAAATAAGACACAGACTCTGAGGTAAATGTGACAGATGAACATAAAGCACTCTTTTCACAGCCTGGTGGTTATCTGGGACCTGAGCATAAGAAGTTACCTCGCATCACACTTTTTCAAAATAATCTGCTAATTTAGAAAGTCATTTTTGCATTAAGAAACAGTGGTATGTTTTTATTTTAAAATTTCAAAGTTTATTTTTGAAAACAATTTTTTTCAGGATATTCTGTATTTTCCACAGAATAGGAAGCAGTGGCGTGGGTTTTAGAGGGCCTGCATGTTAACCAGCTCTTGCCTGAAGTCTCTAGGGCCTGCACAATTAGTTAGATTGCTGGGTGGTTTTTGTGGGGTACATGGCTTAGAGTTTTATCCAGTGTGCTAATATTAGAATATAATCGATACTTAAATAATTACATTGACATTCTTCCTCTTGGCCCCAAATGAAGTTTTTTGGTATAGTTTGTTCCTAGGAAGGCTATGTGTAGAGGTGGTAGGAACCATAGTTTTCAGGAAAGGGTGAGTTACTGACTAGTGTTTGTAGTTTGCAAACTATTCTATCAAATTCCAGACTTTCAGCTCAAAATGACAGCTATAAAGCTGATCAAGTGAAATTGTATTTGAAATTATTTTCCTGTTCCACACCTCCCATTCTTCATCTTTGCTTACTGCTTTTAATCTCCTGATGAAACTGGGAAAATAACTACCCATTGCTGAAGCAGATTATAAAATGAAGTTCCCAGTTCTACTCCTAATCCATGATGATTAGCTAAAATGCTACTGTCCAAAATATTTAATTACAGTCTACATTAATTTCTGCCACCTAAACATTAACTACACAACTTAGATTATAGATAACATAAATGCATATAGTTAAGAAAAAGGTGATTCAAATGAACAATTTGGGCAACAATCTCATATTACTTTTGTCACTCAGTTAAAAAAAATCACAAGGAAGTAAACTGTATTTAGTCCATGAAGAGGAAAATAAAAGAACCATCTTTCAACAAGTAAAATTCCAGAGAGAAGGGCATTCTGGTTCTAGCATATATGACACCTTTACATTCATCTGTAGATTCAAGGTGTAACTGATATTCTTACTGGGAATAAAGATGCATATTACAAACTTGCATTATTGATCCAATGGAAACAAGTAGTAATTTTTTGTATATGTATGAAGATTTCATGGCAAAGAAGAGGTGGATGGTTAACAGAAAACTGGTTGACGATACAGCTAAGTATTTCTAGTAGAGAAATGAGGAGTATAAGTGGCAGCAAAAGTATTTTTTGGAGGAAGAGTCATTGCACTATTTTCTTCTTGGACCAGAATGACATTCGTGATGATCCAGAACAGAACCCCAAATTCTTTATAAACCACAGGATGCACTTTGAAGAGAATAGTAACCGGGTATAAGATGACACTGGCTCTGTAAGTATGACTATACAACAGAAAGGTAAACTGTTGGATTCCAAATTACACCTGACCTTTAGCACAACCAGTGCCACTAGAGCATTCTGTTCAAAGGTTCTAACTTTGAGATAAATGAGGTGACCTCCTTTTCATACTCTTACTTACCTGGCTGATGTTTACATATGACCCATAGGGTTGGTAGCTTCACTAAGCCCAGGATGGGTTCCTGGTAGTGTGGTTGGCGGCTCTGCCGATACGGCAGAAACTTTTTCTTCTTCCCTTCTTTTAAGGCAGGCTGCTTTGGGGTTCAGATTCCTCTCTGAAACAGAGGAAAATAATTTTTATTACTACAGTCATAAGTTATGAATCAGGGACTCTTAGGTCTTAAACTGAGCAAATTGCTGTTATTTTTATTTCTGAGAGTTTTACTCTATGGTAATCCAAAACTGAGACAGTTACTCAGGAATGCTAAATCTGGAGGTCTTTTCTCTAGAGCATTTAGTTTCTCTAGAAAAGAACGCTCCAATTTTTTGAAGATGGGTTAATATACTTGGCTGCCAGCACTAGGGAAGCAAAGCGGGACACAGGGCTGAGGGGTTCACTGTTCAATTTCATGCCTCTCAGATCCTCTGCTTTTCTTGGTGATCCATATTTGCAGCCTTTCTGATTTCATTTTCCCCCTAGAAAATACCCCTTCTGTCTTTTACGGTGGAAGAGAAGAGAGGGCAGAAGCAATATGAAGTGGAGAAGAGACTTAGGGATCCAACTTTTCCATAGAAGATCTTCAATTAGTCTTTCTGCTTCCGGCCTGATGCTGCCGCAATAATCAGCACCTCCAAAGTGCAGAGCCGTTCGGAAAAGGGGCTCTGCGTGGCACCCTGCTCTTCTTCTTGCTGGTTTTCCTCCAGGCTCCCCTTCATTTCTTCTCTCTAAATAAGTCAGTTTCCACTATTCTACTTTCTTTCCATCGTACATAATACAGTTTTTGCTATCTCAGCTGCTCTTATCTCCCATCTGTCCTTGTGAGTTAATTCCATTTTTATTCATTTTAGTAAGGAGGAGAGTATTATCAATGAATATGCTAAAACTACCATGTTTGACCATCTTGTTGCAACTAAATTAAAATCTACTAGGTTATGGTCTGGAAATGCGTTTAGAAAAAGGAAAAGCCTCAGGAGATCCTGTGACCAAGCCGATTTGGGAAACATTGTCCTAGTTTACTCACCTTCAGCTCTCTAAGAGACCAGGAAACTAAAATTGCAACAGTTCTATCGAGTCTAAATTGTCACGGAAAGAGCTGATACACTGCCCTGTGAAAGAGTTTGATGAGGAAGTACTTGACCTGTAATTCAACCTTTAGTAAAAGCTGAGAGCACAAACACGACAGTAATAAGTAAATCTGCTGAGGATTAGCAAACTTGTAGTCATAATAAGGTAAAGGCTTAAATCGGCAATGGCAGGGACCAGATAGGATTTAATATGTGGGGCACCAAGGCACCAAGAGTGCTTTGGCACAATCTGAGGCTTGGAGGGAAAGCCACTTTTCCTGCTGTTCTCCAGATGCACTGGGCCTGGGTCCGGCTGCCCGCCTAGTGGAACACTGGTCCAGGGATGACAGGATGTACATAGCTACTTATAGTCTTGGAGCACCCTCCCAAACCAGAGGGGAGCCCAGAGAGTCCAGAGGATGTCCAGGGGATGCCCAAACTAGACATGAAAACAAAATCAACACCTTTGTAGAAACTGATGGGAAGTGGATGGATAAGTTACTGTTGTATGTTTTTCTGAAAGTGTGTTCTAGTTCTCTAACTCTGCTTTCCCTACTAAAGAGAGTGCTCTTCCTGTAGTCAGTGCAGAGAGTTTCATGGTTATAGTTGTCAAGCATCTGTCTACTCCTATTTCTTTTTTCTTTTCCAACTTCCTTCACATAAAAATATTACATAAATATCCAATAAATAAGACAGATGAATTTCTCTCAATGAAGAGAGAGGCAGAATCTAAAACCCAAGGTTACATCTATAAATTCTTGAAAAAAGGCTTAGGATGAGGCATTCATAACTTTGGATAAAAAGATATACAAGTAATATGCAAAAAAGCAAGATCAATGGTAGAACCTCTCAAGGGTTTGTGATAACTGGTAATTCAGGGTCTAGCACATAGCTGAATGGAACAGAGTAATAAATGCTTGTTCAAAAAATGAAGTTTCAAAGCATCTTCAAGATTCCATCAAACTTTTTGAGAAGTTGAACAGCTGGGGGAGCTGTCTGAGTCCTAGTGGACGAGCCTAATAATTACACTTTTGCTCTTAGGGACATACAGGCATGCCAGTGCATACCAGCCCAAGAAGTTCATGGCATTCCGGATCAGGGATCAACAAAGAAGTCCTGATACCTTACTGACATGGGTATAGAGGACATCCATATGAGGCCAAGCCAGGAGGGGCCATGACCAGGTATGCTATTAAACAGCATGACCTAGTAGATTCCCCCAGGGTAAAGCAGGCAAGAAACTGAGTGCAGAGAAGTAGGAAAGACCGAAGGAGCAGGAGGAGGACAGGTCTAGGCAGGTAAATTCAAGTGTTGGACACCAGAATCAACAAGACAAAGAGGCACAAAGCATAATGCTGAGCAGCAGGAGGAGGCTGGCTGTTCTGCATTGTTACATAGAATTACTCTTTGCTGGTTTGTGTGAAGCACTGAGCCTATGGATATTGACCAATACAGTGAGACAGAGGTGAGAGAACTAGAAAGGAAATTTGATGCAGATGATACAGTGGCAGAAGTACTAATTGAATTTGCAAACAATATGCCTAGAAGAGTGAGTGGAAACAGAAATGTCTGCCCACCTGAGGCAGAACAGTTAGGTATCTTTGCTGAACCTACTTACCTCTGACTTGCTGTTCTAGACTAAGGATGACTGCCACGGCCTGATGAAGAATAAGGAGTTTTGTTTGGGGTTTTTCACTCTTTAAATGAAGTTGACACATTCGACCAAGCTCTTTGAATGCCTCGTTGATATCCCGTACACGCAAGCGCTCCCTGGCATTGTTAGCCATCCGCCTCTCCTTCTCCCTTTCTATCTTCTGTTCTGGGTTCAAATCCTCATCTTCATTAGTACTGCTGGAAAACAAAGGAACAACAATGCCTGTTAGATTCCCTATAAAGCATAGATATGTTTACTGAATGAAATTATAAAGTATAAAGATGCAAAAAAATTACCTATAAATTTTACCAAACAGTAGTAATAGTTACATTTCACATGAATGTCTATTTCTTTCTGGTCTTTCTTCAAATGCAATTCAAATGATACCACAAACAGGATAGGCAAAAGTAGGTTTACAGTTGTGAATATGTAAAACAGATTATTCTTGTATTATTGTTTATTGATTATATTATTTTCCATACAAACAACTGTAAACCTATTTTGCCCCACGCTGTACATTAAAAAATGCATTTCCATTGCATAGTACAGCTTGAAGACTTCTCCATGCTAGTGAAATTCTTCATAAGTATAATTTGAATGACTACATAATATTCTAGGCACTCTGCCACTCAAAATGTGATCAGCAGCATGAGCATTACTGGAGCTTGTTAGAAACATAGAAGTCTGCATTTTAACAAGATCCCAAGTTGATTTATATGTACATTAAAGTTTGGGAAGCACTGTCCTGGTTCGCTAGTGCCTTAATTTGCGTGACCTATACTCTTAAATATATGCTGGCAGTCACCTGGTAAAGAGGAAAAAGCTTGAAGGCACAGAGTGAGAGAAGTATCTCAGAAAATCACTATTTTTTATTCCAGAGAGAAATATCATCAGTAGTGATAATTAAAAACCTGGATGAACTAGCCCTGGCTGGGTGGCTCAGTAGGTTGGAGCATCAGTCCAATTCCTGGTCAGGGCGCATACAGGAGGCAACTGATCAATGTTTCTCTCTCACATCAGTAAACATATCCTCAGGTGAGGATAAAAAAATTTTTAAAAACATGGGGAACTGAAACAATATTTTTGAAGGACAAATTGACAAAATAAAAACCCAAAGCCTTAAAATATTCATTACCTCTTAATCACCAAATCTAACTTTAGAAATTCATCCTATGGATATAATTAGAGATGTACATAGAAATTTATGTAAAGAAAGTTGATCACAGAACTATTACATTAGTGACACACTGGAGGCCAATAATAGGAGGTGGGTTGGATAAACCTCGTACATCCAGACAATGGCCTACAATGCATCCTCTAAAAAATCAAGCTGCAGATCACATTCAGTAAAAGATGCCAGACACAGAAGACTACATTCTGTATGAGTCTATTTACATGAACTTCCAGAAAAAAACTATGGTAATGGAAAGCAGATCAATGGTTGTTAGGGGATGGGAGAGGGTGCGGATTACAAAGGGGCACGTGGAAACTGTTTGGGGTGGTAAAAATATTCTTCCATTTTGCAGGAAACACTTAAGAATAGATGAAAAAGTTAAAAATACACTGTTAAATGTAAAAAAGTTGACATTATTCAAATTATTTCCAGTTTAATTCAAATTTAAACTATATTTATGGGAAAAGAGATATTCCTTGAAAAGTAGACAGTAGTTGACTCCGGGTGGTAGAGTTTCGTGTGATTTTTTTTGTACACTGTTCTGTATTTTCCAAATTTCTGTAATAAAAATGCATTAAGATATCAGAAAAAACATTTGAGGGAGATGCTTTGGAATAAATTCTAGAAAATTCTACTTATATTTCAGAAATAAATTATTGAGCAGTCTCTCAGATCCTTAACATGATGTGCACAAAGAACAGATGTTTCCCCCTCTTTTCTAATATGCTGAGTACTGTAATAAAGAAGTACACAATAGATTCTTATAAGCTAACTAGAGGCCCGGTGCACAGAAATTTGTGCACTCGGGGGGCGGGGGGAGGGGGTTCCCCCAGCCCAGCCTGTGCCCTCTCGCAGTCTGGGACCCCTCGGGAGATAACGACCTGCTGGCTTAGGCCTGCTTCCGGGTGGCAGAGGGCAGGCCCAATCCCTAAGTGCAGCCCCTGGTCAGGCTCAGAGCAGGACCGATTGGGGAGTTGGGGCGCCGCCCCGTCATGCACAGAGCAGGGCGGATCGGGAGGTTGCAATGCCACCCTCAGTCACGCTCAGGGTAGGGCCGATTGGGGGATTGGGGCACCGCCCCCTGTCACTCACAGAGCAGGGCCCATCAGGGGGGTTGGGGCGCCACCACTGTCACACTC
>NW_005359149.1:737567-754753 GCF_000412655.1 Myotis brandtii
TCTCTTTTTTTTTTTTTTTTCTGGGCCAGCTTTAGCTCTGAGGCCTCGCTGCTGAAAACATAGATACAATGTTGAGGTCTGAGCCCGGCTGAATGGAAGCCCTTTTCTGGGGTTTTGTTTAGCTTCTTATTTGCAACATAGTATATAGTTGCTTAGAGTTGCAACTGAGAGGCTGGCAAGTTAGGCGGAGAACGTTGGAATCTGCAGCAAGCAAGCCTCGTGCTCGCTTCAGTGCCTGGCTGCCGGCCGCCATCTTGGCTGACAGTTAATTTGCATATACTCACTGATTAGCCAATGAAAAGGGTAGCGGTCGTACGCCAATTACCATGTTTCTCTTTTATTAGTGTAGATTGTCAAGTATTACATAATACTTTTATGTAATAAAAGTATTCTTCTTTTAATAGAAAATCACTAGCTCTTGGACTGCAAAGGGACCTTGACAGATCATCTACCCCAAAGATTTCCAAATGTGGCCATTTATCAGAATCTTTAGGAACACTTAAAAAAATAGAGCTTTCAAAGGTCCACTACCACATACTGATTTAGTGAGCTTGTACTGCTAAAATGTTTCTGGAGCCTGTGCACCAGGATTGAAAACCACTGCAAGATCCAGAGAAATCAGTTATCTCCCTAGGATCACAAAGCCAATTAGTGGCAGTGTGACGACAAGAACCCAGGTCAGTGCTCAATGGAAGCAAACCTATACCACACACCTAGCATTACCATCATCTTAACAGTAACTCTAGTACATTTAATGAGTGCTTGCTGCCTGTGAGACAGTGTGCAACGAGCTTTATGTGCATCGTTTTCAGTTTATTGCCACAAGGATTCTAGCTCAGAGAGCTTTAATGACTTGCCCAAGGTCACTTGGCAAGTATATGATGGAGCCATGAGTAAAACCCAGCCTAGCCTTACTTTGTACAAAGGACATATTATTAATCTATTATCTATTGCTAATTACTAAGTATTGTTATTATTAACCTATTATACTGCCTCTCAATTTCTGATGAACTATAACTGGGTTCAGTAAACTATGACCCAGCAGCTGGCTATCTATTTTTGTAAATAAAATTTTATTGAAAGAGCCAGCCCATTTGTTGATGTATTGTCTACGGCTGCTCTTCTGCTACAAAGGCAGAGTTGAGTAGTTGCAACAGAGACCATATGGCCCACAAAGCTGAACATATTGGTTTATCTGGCCATTTACACAGAAACTTTGCAGACCTCTGATCTATAAGATGAGAAGATGAAGAGGAAACATGCAATTTTTCCCCTTAAAATTCTATTTGAATAATAAAACTGTGGAAGAATTAAGATGCCTCAAAGGAGTGGTCTATAGATTCCATGACCCTGTCTTCACTTCTACATGTCTCTACATATTAAAATAATAGCATTAGTATCTTAAGATTTAATTTTTCCCAAGAAAAATGTTTAAGTGTTGAAAACAGTGAGAATGTCAAAGACAAAAGGACACCTTTAAGTATGTGAATACAGGAAGGACCATGCTGGCTTTTTAGTTATATCTACCACACTTACTGTAATCTCCTTTGTGCCATAATTTAATACAAAGAACATGTTAATAATAGATATTTATGTGATATATACATATTGATAAGTGGGTATATACCAAGAAATAGGATGGGCCACAAATATATCAAGTCATCTAGTTTTAATATATAACTATAAAAAAAATCTGAGGGAAGAATCTGGAAATCATTTGAAACTAACATATTATGTGTCAATCTCCATACTTCAAAGCAGGGTCAAGTCAAATTTCTGGAAAACCTTCCTCAACATCAGCCCATTTAGGATAATACTTCCTTCTCCATACTCTTCTCAAATCAATGTTTAAACCATGAGTTGGCAAACTTTTTCTATAAAGGGCCAGTTAGTAAATATTTTCAGCTTTGTGGGCCATTGCTTTCTTTTGCCAACGACTCAAAACTGCTATTACTTTAATGCAAAAGCAGCCATAGACAATCCTATATAATAAAAGGCTAATGTGCAAATAGACCAAACGGCAGAACGACTGGTTGCTATGACATGCACTGACCACCAGGGGGCAGACACTCAACGCAGGATCTGCCCCCTGGTGATCAGTGTACTCCCACAGGGGGAGTGCCGCTCAGCCAGAAGCCGGGCTCACAGCTGGTGAGTGCAGCAGCGGTGGCAGAACTAAGGATGTCCGACTGATGGCCACCAGTTGGACATCCCCTGAGGGCTCCCAGACTGTGAGAGGGCGCAGGCCAGGCTGAGGGAGCCCCACCCCCAAGTGCATGAATTTCGTGCACCGGGCCTCTAGTATGTAAATAAATAAGGTTTGAAAGTGTTCTAATAAAACATTTTTTGTAAAAACAGGCAGCTCTGGCAGGTGTGTCTTGGTTGATTGGAGCGACGTCCTGTATAACAAAGGGTGGTGGGTTCGATTCCCAGTCAGGGCACATGCCCAGGCTGTGGGTTCAATCCCCAGATTGGGGCGTGTGTGAAAGGCAACAGATTGATGTTTTTCTATCTCTCTCAAATAAATTTAAAAAACCAAAAGCATATCCTTGAGTGGGGATTGGAAAAAAACAAAACACATTCTGTAAAAGAATAAAAAATAAAAATAGGCAGTGGGCTGGATTTGGTCCATGGGCTATAATTTGCCAACTCTTGGCTTTAAATCATACAATAGAGTCTTACCATATATTTAGCCTTAAATTACTATGTTCAGATAGTTATTGATGAACTGTATCTAAATGTCTATACTGCACAATTTAATTTGTTTTAGCTATTTTGTCCTCTAATTGTCTTATAGACTACAGACTCCCCTTACAAGCACTGTGTGGAGAAATGTAATTCTTTTTTTATATGTAGACCCTAACATAGTGTGGTATAATAGAACACATAATTTTTGAGTCAGCTTCGTCTGATTTCCTTCTAGGGGTGCTGTAAGGATTAAATGAGATAACATACATAAAGTCCCAACACAGCAGTTAGAACATAGCTGACACTTAGTAAATGCACAACACCCTTCAATTTCCCAATACTTTCACCCATAGCAAATTAGTGAAATTTAACACCTAAATGTTAATAAATACCTTGTTCTGCCTCTAGATGAAACCTTGATATCTTTTTGGGAGGATTCATCATCTGATTTCATGTCATCTGATGAGGGAGGTTCATGAAGGTTTTCATCTTTCTCTTTGTTTTCAGTCTTGATTTCTGCTGGAACAACAGTTCCAGACTGACTTTGCAAGCCACCTAACAAAAAGTCAAAGAAACAAACGTCCAGACTCATGAATTAGAACTAAGACAGTAAAACACTATCTAGATGGTAAATACTCTTAGTTGTTAGAGGGCTATGAGGGAAATCTGAAGATGTAGGGAAGTATACTATTTAGAGCTGGAAAGAGCATGTCCACAAATCTTAAGAGAAAATGATTTTTTAAAGCATCTATATTTAGAAGAACAAGCCTGGCTTTGATGATCCGTATAATTATCACTTTTAGGCACTGTTTAACAAATGAACAAGGTTATGATAAATTTGATGGAGTTTTAGACACTGACTTCTAAGATTCTGCCAAGGAAAAGGAAATAAGTTTAAAACTTTCCTGGATAAACACAATAAAATAGGTGTCATGGTTAAATATAACTGGGAGAACTTTACTTTGGTATTCTTAATATTAGCTATATATTTGTACTTATTTGTAAGCTCTATTATAACATTTACCAGTTTGCTTTTTAACAGAACTATTGCTACAACTGAACTGTTTCTGAACAACAGCTCCTATCATTCAGAGCTCTCTACATACTCAGACATATCTTTCCCACTGCCTCTAGGGACCATGAAGACTCAGTCATGAGGGGAAGTGATTAAGGAAGACAGACAGGACAGAATCAAGAGCAGGTAAGAAAAAGACAGGTAAAAACTGAACAATACTTTGCATGTGGTTCTATCCATAAATTCTATAATTTACCAAATGGGCCAAATGGAACCTTCAGTAGCACTTCTGTTTGGAATTCTCCCACCTAAGATGACTTTTGAGTCACAGATATGAATCTGCCTGTGAGAAAGGTGACTGCTCCAAATGCAATCTCTGTCTGTATTATTACGAAAAACCAACAATACAGTTACCTCTATAATTTTCTTGTGTTTTATGGTTCAAGTCTGTGCTTGAAGCAGTGACTGTGCTAGACAGGACTGAATGATTGCCATTGAGACTGACAGAGTCTTCTCGATGAGTTCCAACCTAAAGTTAAAAAAAGAAGTTAAGACAGTTCAGGGACAATAATTGTTTAAATTCTTTTAGTGGGTTTATTAGGGAAAACAATAGGACTCATTTGAATTTAGCCACTTTACTTGAATGCCACTTT
Source organism: Myotis brandtii (assembly GCF_000412655.1). Classification (NCBI taxonomy): domain Eukaryota; kingdom Metazoa; phylum Chordata; class Mammalia; order Chiroptera; family Vespertilionidae; genus Myotis; species Myotis brandtii. The sequence goes on from NW_005359149.1 coordinate 741,924, forward strand.
TCTGGATTTTGGATTTCAAATGACATGATAGTTTAAATTTATTTTTAAAAGTTTCATTAGAAAATTGCAACCTCAATTTAACATCCCACAGGATTATAGCAAACTAGAGGCCCGTTGCCCGAAGATTCGCGCAATAGGCCTTCCTTCCCCTGGCTGCCAGCACCGGTTTTCCGCCGGCACCCGGGACCCAGGCCTTTGGTCCGGCCGCAGCGGAGAAGCCAAGCCCCTTCAGTTTTCAGTCCTCTTCAGTCTTTCATGGGGCTGGAGCCTTCAGTCTTCGCTCTGCTCCTGCATATGCAAACCAACCCATCTTTGGTGGGTTAATTTGCATACTCATCCTGATTGGCTGGTGGGCGTAGCGGAGTAATGACCAATTTGCATGTTTCTCTTTTATTAGTGTAGATGAGCTAATAGAAACAAAGTACTCAGGAAGCCATAAAGCACTACACATAATCAGACCTGTCAATAATCCTCTCTAAACTGATCTGAAAACCTTATCCAAATGCTATCTAAATACAGGGTGGAGCAAAGGTAGGCTTATAGTTGTGAGTATGCAAAACACAGCCTATTCTTGTTTATTAACTAGAGGCCTGGTGCACAAATTCGTGCACCAGTAGGGTTCCTTGGCTTGGCCTGTGGAATCGGGCCAAAACCGGCTCTCCGACATCCCCCGAGGGGTCCTGGATTTCGAGAGGGTGCAGGCCAGGCCAAGGGACCCTACTGGTGCACGATCAGGGCCAGGGAGGGACTCGGGAGGTTGACCAGCTGGGGAGGGACCGTGGGAGGGCTCCAGGGCATGTCTGGACCATCTCGCTCAGTCCTGATCAGTCGGACCCCAGCAGCAAGCTAACCTACCGGGCGGAGCGTCTGCCCCCTGGTGGTCAGTGCACGTCATAGTGACTGGTCAATAGGTCAACTGTCTGCCCCTTGGTGGTCAGTTGCACATCATAGTGAGCGGCTGAACAGCCTTAGCATATCATTAGCATATTATGCTTTGATTGGTTGAACGGCCAACTGGCCGACCAGACACTTAGCATGTTAGGCTTTTATTATATAGGATTATTGTGTTATTTTCCACACGAACAACTGTAAACCTACTTTGCTTCACCCTGTAAAGTGTGCATGAACTTGCATTTAAGAAAATATTGCTAGATTCCAAGTAATATTTATTTATACTCTGGCATGCCCTTTCCTCACACAGATAGTGCCTTGTTTTTCCTTTGTCTAAATGCCTGCCCTCAAACATTTTTAAAGAGCAAAAGACAATACAAAAATGTCATATATTTTTATTCCCTGTTTTAACCAAACTTATACAAGTCACAATTAACCTGAAATGGGAAGTTAAGGCATGCAAGCACTACCAAATGTTTGGCTATTGCAGTATTTTTAGAAAAACTGGTTATAAATGAAGCTTTATTAGAACAGTAGCAGACGTGTCAATTAGAAGATTAAACCTTTAATTAAAGAGGTTTATTGCCTGGAGTTATATATGAGAACCACTGTTTCCAATAAATCCTTCAATCCCAATAAATTGCCAAACTCTGAATTCCTTGAGTAATAATATATAGCTTTTTATCTTTAATCACTTCGTGTGGATTTATACCCTAAGAGGTATAAATATTCCTTTGGTTTCTTATGAGCTAAACAAAAGAAACCAAAGCAAAGTTTTAAGCAATGCAGACCACTTGGTAGTAGACCTAATTATATCAGGTCTTCCACCACTCTTTTAAAGAAATGTCTCTCCATCTACATCCTTATTCTTATCTTTAATGTAGTTTTAAAAAACCCATTTAATGTATTTCACACTACTTTTAAAATTACTTGAAGATTAGTCATTACTGAGGATTAGTTGGGTCACTACTCCCTTAGGTGATCAAGCATGACTCTATCCTTTTTCTAAACCACACAATCTCATCATTTATTAGAATAAAATCTTAAAGTTGGGAAGGGACAACAGAAACTACTTTTATCCCCCTTCCAAAATCTTCCCCAAGCCTTTAGATCCGCCCCGCCCCCCAAAAAAACACTGAGAAAAATCTGAAGAACTAAACCTAACAACCAGTGAAAAAGAGGGTTGTGAAAATTATATTCAAGAGAGAAAAATTATTCTCAAAATATTTCATGATATTCCGTCTCTAGGGTGTCCTAGTCATGTTTATTCTTAACACATAGGATGCTTTCTTGCTAGCTATGAACTAACTGCTCAATGATCTAAGGTGAAGGTCAGTTCAAAAACCCCATTTTATAAAAATAGCTATGGTATAAATATAATATATAACAGCATATTCTTTGGGACTTTAAAGCCTATTCTAAAGATAAAATATCACTAAAACAATTTTGACTGGCTGAAGAAATCATTGCAGGATAAAATAAAAGCTAAGATTTCTGTATTTGTTTTTATAATAATCTTAAAACAAAACTTTCTGTGATCTTTGGTAATATGTGCTAATTCTGCTCTTACCTGAGTATTTTGAGCTATCATGCCAAGTAATTTAAAATAACCTTTAAAAATTAAAAAATTTAAACATGTCAATTTACTACATGTGAAATTCATTTTATAACTCTGTAAGACAGTAATGACTGGACAGTAACAAACTAAATTTTCACTCATTTGAGTGATGATGCATCTGCTAAATTATTATTTCTTTTTATTTCATTATTATAATAATTCTTTGATTTTCTGAATCTCTACTAATAAAATGTTCTATCACCTCCTTTCTGATGAAAGGTTTGGCTGACAAAGGATGAGTATCTAAACAATAAATCTTATTGAGTTTGCCTTTCCTTGAAGGAAAACCAGAAAGGTTGCTTGATTTGTTTTGGGATATAAATGCCAGCAAATATTTTTGTCTCTATGGAGTACTATAAACTATTTTCTCACACCAACCTACATCATTGGCTTCCAAAAGAAAAAAAATCAAAGCTTTAAAAATTAGCCTCAGACTAGCAAAACACTTGAAGTCTGGAGTTTTCCATGTTAATGAAGTTAGCAGGAACTTTTTCTTTGTAACTTGATTCCCCTTACAAATGGCCCTCATATATTTTCTGGAGAATTTGACTTTTACAGTTCTTATAGTTCTCTTTAACCCTTGCTCACCTTGGCTCCCATATCCTCCCTTTAATCTGCAGTTACCCATTCATGTGGCTCTGTCTACACACATACAACAGGTGTATAAACAGTTCTTTGTCTGGCACAGAGCTGTGAGGCCAGCCAGATAGGACCCTGTTTAATTGTTCATCTCGTTAGCATACAGCTGACAGACCGCTTCTAGGGGGAGTAGCAGGGGAAGGCAAACCCTTACCTAGGCCTGCTATGCTCAAAATTTCTATTATTATGAAGAGCTCCATGTCAGAATAAAAAGCCCATCCCATTAAATAACATCCTCCTGAATCTGAATCTTCACAATCTGTGCCTGGCCTTACTTTGGTGGAAGCACCCTTCAAGAAACCTGTTTTCATTTCATTTGGCCAAAGGCTTTAGCACCCACGATGGAAAAATGTTAAATCTAATTAGTTGATGAATAAGGGTCTTGTGAATTAAGGGACAGACTGAAAAAGAACTCAGTATGAATGAATTCCCCTCTGATTCTGAATTCTATTATAATTTGTACTGTTCACTCAACACTAATGATTTAAATTAATCAGTACTAATCTACAGACTGATGAAAGGATCTTTATGTATTGTATACATTTTGTTTTACCTAAAGAGGGGATTTATGCTAGAAATAGCAGAATTCCATTTGTTATGGTTCCTTTTAATGATAATTCCGTAATATAGAACCTGTATGATCTTTTTAAAAAATATATTTTATTGATTTTTTACAGAGAGGAAGGGAGAGGGATAGAGAGTTAGAAACATCAATGAGAAAGAAACATCGATCAGCTGCCTCCTGCACACCTCCTATCAGGGATGTGCCCGAAACCAAGGTACATGCCCTTGACCGGAATCTAACCTGGGACCCTTCAGTCCGCAGGCCAGCGCTCTGTCCACTAGGGCAAACCTGTATGATTTTTAAACTTTAAGAAATGCTGCCATTTTGAACAATTTTAAATTTAAAAACTGGTATCAAAATCCTTAAAAACACTATAATGTGGTCTTAATAAAAATACATTTTTAAAAAATTGCCCATTTGAGAAAAAATAGGTTACAACAAGTAAAATACAGTTAAAAATAAACTCCTTGAATTCAGTTGAAACCTAGACAAACAATTGTTACAGTATACAAATTTATACCAATAAGACTAAATACTATTTAAATATAAAGTTAAAATGACACCAAATTTATTTTGATAAGTGACAAAAATGCTGATTTTAAACAAAATATTATCTTATTTGCCTCAGTCTTTAACAACTTAATCTTAAGTATTTTAGAATTTAGAAAAAACAGTCTCTCCAACTGCTTTAGGATTTGAAAAACAGACACGATTTATATTTTTAAATCATATAAAGTAGCTTTAAATTTCATGAGTTAATGTTATTTACTCTGTTCTCAGAAAACAAATACCACAGATCTCCAACCACAGCTTAAACAACAAACCCAAAGCAATTTTAAAAAAAGAAAAATACCAGAGATCTCCAACCACAGCTTAAACAACAAAAACCCCACGCATTAAGGAAAAAAAAAAAAAAAGGAAAGGAAGAAAAAAAGAAATGCTTGGATTAAATTTGCCCAAGACTTGTTACATAAAAATCAAAAGACCTCATGGATGGAATTTTATCCAACGTCATAAATAAGGAACTTTTAAAAATTTGCACCAAGCTTCCATTAATACAAAAAGCTCCTAATCTTAGTTTGGTTTGAAGTTGAAATCACTGAGGAATAATTGAGTACTTTGTGTGAAAGATAAAATGCTATCATGGATCTATCTCAATGGGCTTCAGTATTTTAGATATCACAGCCATAAACAGATGTGATGTACAATAACTTTATATTGTGGAAACCTCTTTGTAATGCCCAATGAAATTAATGATTCTACTCCTTTTTAGTTTTCTACTTAATACAAGCATTGTTTTCTGTCAGTAGTTTATTCCAAGAGTTTATTCTTACACTAAATAAATGGGAGCAAAACTAAAGTCCAATGCTGACATTTTAATAGTTCTAAAAACCCTGATTTTTGTGCCTTAAAATTTAAATGATATATCAATCACATCCCAATAAGAGTGCCTGAAGAAAAGTCTTAAGTTTTATACTTGCATTAAACAAATATGGAGAAGTAATAAAAAATACATAAAGGGAATAGGAAATTAAGTAAATGAAAATGTTAACCCCATTAAAAAAATAAGAGCAAATATTAGAACTATGCCAGGCTGGTTACTCGAAATATATCCATTTCCTAGTTTCTTTTTCCAATATAATAATCTTTCAGGAAATTCAATTTTGTGTGTATATTAGATAGCCAAAATATGTTAAAAAGCTGTCTGTAGTGAAACCTCACTTAATTCTCAACTTTGATATAATCAAGTATATTAGGTTAAAAGAAACAACAGTCAAAATGAAGTCTTTTGACATTAAGTCCTATTAATATATATTTTTGTCAGGTGGTAGTCTTCTTATCTCCCTGGTGTGAGATATAAAAATCTTTTTTTGGAACAACTAAAAAAAAACACCAGGCAATTATCTCTTCTGTAAGATGGATAATAGTTTGGTGAAGGCTAAGGGAGGGGGAGGTCGGGATGGGTGGAGATGGGCAAAGGGGGGTAAAAAGGGGGATGCCTGCAATAATGTCAACATTAAAAATATTTTTAATTAAAAAATACAGTAAGACTGATCTACAAATCAATACTATCAGCTGTGGATGACCTTACTGACACAACCTTGTTATAACTAAAGACAATGTAAAGAAAGGGTCTCAGCAACAAGGCTATTTCCTTGACCAAGGACACTATTCTGGTTGACCTGTCCATGTAGTTTTAACAACACAAGTAATCTTTTTTTTTGGACATTTTTTATTTTATTTTAGTCTGTGAGAGAGAAACATGGTTGGTAGCCTTCTGCACATGACCTGACCGGGCACTGAACCCAAAACCTAAGTATGTGCCCTGACCAGGAATCAAACCCGAAACCTTTAGTGTATGGGATGACACTCCAACCAATTGAGCCACCCAGCCAGGGCTACACCACAAGTAATCTTGATAGCATTGCAGGCTGGGAGTTGAGCTCCCTCTACCACATTTATCCTGCCATCAACTCTTATTCTTCCACTCCCAGTACAGGCTGGCTCACCTCAAATATTCTGCTTCAATACAACTCCCAAACTACTCATTAAAACAATATAAGCAGCCTGGTGAGTGTTGCTCAGTGGTTGAGTGTCGACCTATGAATCAGGAAGTCACCAGTTCGATTCCTGGTCAGGGCACATGCCCAGGTTGTGGCTTCAGTCCCTGGTAAAGGCATGTACAGGACGCAACCAATCGATGTTTCTTTCTCACATCGATGTTTCTCTCTCTCCCTCTCTAAAATCAATAAAGACAGGTTAAAAAATAAAATAAAACAATATAAGCAAAAAGTTTCAGGCTAAAAAAAAAAAAAAAAGCTTGCTAACCCTCATTTCCTGAACTGGGAAGATAATTTATGTTCTACACTGGGTATTGGGAAAGTATGGCCAGTAGGCCAAGTCTGGTCTGTTTTTTGTTTTGTTTTATTATTTTAGTAAATAAATGAACACTTTTTTGTAAATAAAGTTTTACTGAAACACAGCCACACCCATTTGTTTTCATAATATCTATGACTTCACTTTTATGTTACAAAGTCAGAGTTAAGTAGCTGTGACAGAGACCATATAGCTCACAAAACTGAAAATATTTACTATCTTATAGGGAAAGTATGTTGACCTTCTTCTAAATTCTAGGAAAAAAGCAATATCATATTTAAAACCTGCAATTAGGATGATTTACAATAAATGCCCATTAGAACAAAAATCCATTACCACAAAAATATTATCTGAATGTTCTGTGGAGTTACTGAAATAGTATTTATGCTTATTAGAATAATTCTATCTCTGCAGAAAATGAATAGAATGATGAAAATTAAATATTTTTGAGTAGCAACCTCACAAATTCTACGGGTGATATAGAATTGCTGATAAACTGATACTTTTGTGGTTACTTTGTAATTTTGGCCACATGACCTCCATTTTTAGTAGCCTAAAATAAATACTAATTTATGATCACACAGAGGAAAAGTATATAAACTACCAGAGAGTTAAATAAGACAAAAAAAAGTAATGCCAGAATGTAAAACTGTGTCATTTTTTAGTTACAATATATGGAATAAAAGCAGGAGATAACTCTTAGAGATGGCTGTCAATAGTTACAACAATATGTCTCCCCAAATCTCACACCCTCCGAGAATATGAAAAGAGTTGAATTCATATAGGTGGGTTCTGATGGAAATCCTCAGACATGGATAGAGACACTAGGATAAGAGTCTTCCTCCTTGGGTGGAGGGGGTCGAAGAGGGGGAGGTTGGGGGATACATCTGTAATAATGTCAATAATAATAATAAAATATAATTTAAAAAACAACAAAAGAGTTTTACTCAATAGTATGACTAAGACTTAGTTGGGAGAGTCACCGGCAGACTGATCTTTATTTTATTCTATCCTTTGGCCATTTTGCTGAAACTGAGAACTGAGGATTCACAGCTAAAAAGTTCATTTCAGGAGGACGGGTGAAATATTGACTCACCTGACAGTGTCAGATTTTATAAGTTAACACTTTATATTTTGAGGGTAAGCCTGGCAAAAACATCTACATCTCCACCTCTACTAGTGATTGTGTCTGAATGGGGAGAATATAGTTGATGTCTAGCAGATTTTCGCCAGCTCTGTGTCCTCTCAGAAAGTTATCAGCACTGAAGGGAAGACCTTGATGGACACATTAAGCAATACCTTGGCTTAGTTGTGGTATTAATGCTGCTGCTCAGACTAAGCCAGACTCTTCACATGTTACAGAAAACTCTTTTTTTCTTGATTCCTTTGAATTTTTTCCTTTTTAAAGAAGATCTCTGGCAGCCCTTTTGTTCATGCTCTGAAGTAGGCAGCATATTCCTAGAGGATATATGTGGCTACTTTCTTAATTAAAAGCTTCAGGGCAATATCTAATGAAACAATTTTCCCTTTATTAGTACACATCCTTTTAAAATGTACTAGGTTTCTAGATGGCTTTGAAGGAATGGATTTAAAAAAATCCCTTCCCAACTCATATCCAAAGTTGATAAATACTAAAACAAAAAACAAACAAACAAACAAAAAGTTGGTAAAAACTACCTTCTAGCCCTGGCCTTCGTGGCTCAGTGATTAGAGCATCGGCCTACTCACCGAAGGTTCAATTCCTGGTCAAGGGCACAAGCCTGGGTTGCAGGTTTGATCCCCCACCCCGTTGAGTTTCTTTCTCTCTCTCTCCCCTCCTCCCCTTTTACTCTAAAAGTCAATGGAAAAAAATCCTCAGGTGCAGATTAACAAACAAACAAAAACCCCAAAAACAAAACAAAAAACCCCACATAGGTTCTATTTTGTACAAATAAAGGAACCCGTTTTTTGAAATAAACTTTTATTGGAACACAGCCCCACCCATTTTAATTGGGAAGAGTCAGATATATTAAATATTATAGCAGATAATCTGGAATATAAACAGTAATCTATATACAGCGAAGAATTAAAAAATGATTAAGAGGTGAGAAAAGTAAAAACTGCAAATGTTGCAGTAGAGATAAAGTTGGGATTAGAATATATTGATTTTCTAGTCATCCTTCCAAATAAGGATAGATAATATTTCAACAAAATAAGTATTTCTGTGAGTCTCACAATTTATAAATGTTCACACATTAGCTTATCAATAGCAGCAAAAACTAACTTTAAAGGAGAGTGAATTTCAAGATATCATGACATTACTACCCCCCGCCCCCCTCCACAAACAACCTGGTTGTTAAGATATAAAGTTCTATCTAATGTCACCATGTTACTGAAAACAGTTCTCAGGAAACCAGGCTGCCTTGTTTGATGTTTACCTCAGCAGCTCCAAAATGAACATTGATGGCTGTCTGACATGTGAATGTGAAAATCCGCAAACAATCTTATTTTATAGAACACAAGCCTTCAGCATTTGGGGCACCTAATTATTTTGATGACAGGTGAGTTTTAGCCTTGATCATATGGCTTACAGCTAGAAATCTGTTTCATAGGAGAATATTTCACACCATGCAATGAATCTTAGAAAACATGTCATAAACATGCAAACACATGGTATCAGTTAAATAGCAGGTTCAAAAAATAATGTAAGACATTCAACATAGAATTTGTGATGTACATAGCTATAGAATTTTACTTTTTTTCCTCTAAAGAATTACCATATTTTAAAAAAGATGAACTGAATTATTTTATTCTCTTTGGGGATTAATCTAAAATTATTTCCTTTCAGTGTCACTTACATTACAGCCATTCTTAAAACTACCCCCACATTTTTTCTTCGTTTGGGAATAAAGCTTAAATATGGACCTGTACAAATAATTTCACATTCCTTTTGCTAGTAAAGGCTGGTTCCAAACAATAATAAACAGATTTTCTAGACCAGAACCCCTGAAATCCAGTCTTCCTTTACTGCTTTTGCTATTCAGACTTTCTACACACCATTTCAAGGCAAAAACTCTTCTAACAATTATATGCATCTGGAAAAAAAAATCCAAGTTTAAGCTAAAATGATATCTGTAGAAAGTTTCTGCTTTTTGCACATGATATAGCAGGATTTTAAGGGCCAATGCTCAGCCAATGACCCTGCCCAGGACAGTAAAGGAAATTCTTAAAAGCCACTCTATTTCCCTTCAAAAAGGCCTCTCTCCCCCAAAAACATTTAGGACAAGAGGCTTTGGGAGTTATTATTAAAAAAAAAAAAGAGAGAGCACTATTTTACCATTGAAGCAGATCGACTGCTTGTAACAAGGCTTGATCCACCATAGCTTGAATTGAGGCTTCCAATTGGTGCATTGTGGGATGGTCCCAATAAACTGTGTATATCACTGTGACCAGCAGGCAAATTGGTGGAAGGTCCCACAGCATGGTTCCGCAGCACATGGATAGCATCATCCAGTCTGTCTAAACGATCCTCCATTCGAGATTGCTGGAGTGATTGAAAAAAGACATGGAGGTTACTACTGGTAGCTATTAAATTCATTAAACTTCTATGTTTCCTACTTTGGGATATATGGAAGACAGCAAGTGAAACCTGTACTACAAATCAATAATCAAAGAAAGTAGACTATACTAAATTAACAAAGCTTCAGAAACAAATCACTGCTTTATAAAATCAATTTACCAATCTACCATGAAGTTACTTCTTTAATTTCTATAAAAGATGAATGCTACTGTAGTACTGTCTGGTAATTATAGCTGATAAAAAAGATAACGGGTACTGTAATACTGATCTTTGAAATGAGGGCAATTTGGGGACACACTCTCCAATCCATCAAGTTTCAGTTGTGATTTTAAGTGAATAAAGCATACCTATATGAAATAGTGAACACATCCAAATATTCTCTTTCACAAAACTGAGGAAATGATAGTCTGTCTGTGGATACATACATGCCCCATACACAAACATATTAGAATTTTTAAAAATCAAAAGCACATGCTAGTAGAGCTCTTTTAAAAAGAATCATTCTCAACAACATAAGTGAACAAAAGTCTATTCTTACACACTGTTACAAAAACGGAAATGGTCATTGTTTGGTTTTAAAAGACTTTGGAGTCTGTACAGGCTTGAAGATTTTAAATGGATAATAGGAATTATAACGAACTGAAACAGAAAAAAGGCACCATCTAAAAGAAATAGTACCTCACAGACATCCTTTAAGAAGGACATTGCATCTTGCAAATGCTCGTGAAGTTGCTGCTCAACTCGATTTTTCTGGCAAAGTCAAGACAGAACAGGAGGCAAAGCACAGGTTAAGATTAACTCCAAAAGAGATGAGGAAATAGCTGATGTGCATGTCAGCATAACATGTTAGTAAAGTTAACGCGAAGATCTGTGAGATCTACTTGTATTAAGGTATGAGAAGGCTGGAATTTAATAGCAAAGTTATAAGGTTAGCATCTAAATAGCTTATATATGCTTCAAAATATGTGAGAAGAAAACTTTCCTTTAATTTAAAATATTCTATTAGTCACAGAAAAATAACTTTTCTATTTGCATTCCATCAAGTCATTATTTTGTTTTTATAATATTTTGTAATTCTGTGGTAAGCAAAGAAAAGCAACAGTAGTTAACATTCAACCACAAATTCTTCACGCTAAATACCTAGACAGGCTCCTTTATTCTACTGCTTTATTTGTTTGTTAAATAACATTTTTACTTGTACAATTTACACAAGACATTATTTTTTAAGAAACAAAACATGGGAAATAATAATCTTCATGACAAAAATAATGGCTATTACATTTTAAATTTTTAATGGAAATGTACTAAACTATACATCATATAAGAAAGCATCAAATACAACTATTTTCCATTATTGGACTAATTTTCTTGCTTTTACTTGGTCTGTGTGTGTGTGTTTTTTAAGTTTCTTCTTATACATAAATGCAAAAGTATAGAAAAATTAAGCCCTATATTTTTCAAAGAAACAAAAATGCCATTACATTATTTTAACACCAGCTGTCCTTAGACCAGAAGCCTAATGTTTCAAAGAACAGATGGCAAAGGCACACCCAATGTATCTTATATTGTTCAATTAAATCAGGCCATTTGTTAGCAAAGAATTCGTGTGTAATGCTATCCTACTGTTTTTTTCATTGTTACTCAAGATTTACTAAAAAAAATAAAATAAAAAAGAACTGCATACTATCAGATAAAAGCGACCTGTATGTTTCTAAGAGGCTCTTACCAGGGAGTGGAGTGAGTTTTCATAGCTTGGAGATGAAGGAGCTTGCCCTCCAGGTCTAGGCCACTGACTAGTACCTGTTAAAACAAAATCCCAAAGTACTCACACCCTGGTTAGCTCCAGTATTCTTGATAATGTTCTCAAGGAGGTAAAGATAAATTTATATGAAAATTTTTGTTCAGCCTTCAGCATAGTATTTGGCTTCTTGTAAGCCCAACACATTAAAAAAACTTTTTTCATTATTAATACAACAGTGAAGGGAGTTGAGAAAACAAAGAGGAAAAAAATCTTATACTAGTACTTTAAAACATAACTTTATTTTATGTTTGCATATTCTTCAGATTGTCACTATGCAAACATATCTTCATAAAATGTACTTAAAGTATACATAATTTAAAATCCTGTCCCTCCCATGGTTTTACATAGTCTTTAAAATAATGCTATTAATGACTGACTACATTAATATTCATCTGATTCTCTAGATCATAATTTGCTTAACCACTTTCTCTCACTGCTGGACATTTTGGTTGCTTTCAATAGGCTATTATGAATAGTAAATGAATATTACTATATTACGAATAGTAAGTAGAGAAAATATCTTGAAGATAAGTAGCATTCTAAATTAAAAGGTACAAACATATTTATGATCCTTAATTCATAAGGCTAAATTGTTTTCTAAAGGGTCATATTAACTTGTGCCTTTAGTAATGCACAAATGCACCAATTTCAAATGACTGCAAATGCACTTAGGTGCCGGAAGCCAGTCCATCCTTGCTGCTTGACACAGTCGCTGCAGGAAAGAAACATCTGCACAGCATATGTTTCAAGGGACCTGGCGTATATAGCATACTGTTCTTAATATGTTTGCTCCCCTTAGTGCTATGTGTTTTAACCAAGGTCACCTCTCCGAGAAAGGTTGTTTCCCCAGGTAGGGATTTTCCCCTGAAGTTAGGGAGGG
>NW_005359149.1:755052-759023 GCF_000412655.1 Myotis brandtii
TCCACACCTTTGGGGACCCCTGGACCTGCTGGGGTTGGACCCCAACATCTGGCGCCCGAACAGGGACCCTTAGGTAAGCCTCCCATTCCCCTAGGTAAGCCCCACTCTTGGGATGGATAGGACTCCACCATAGGAAGAGGGTGGATAGTCTTCGCCTACTCCGTCCACACCTTTGGGGACCCCTGGACCCGCTGGGGTTGGACCCCAACACTTAGGATTATCCATTAAAAACTTTCCCAACACGATTTATACCAAAAGCACATTATTTAATTTGGAAATATTATAAAATTTTCCTTAAATTTTGTTTATTCTTCAACTTTAGAAAAGTACCAATATAATAAAAACTGAAGACAGGAAATAAGAAAGGATGTAAGTTTTGAGTAGAAGGAATAAAAAGAAAAAAAAATTTAAGAAAAAAATAAAGCTAGTAATTTATCCATAGGTTGGGGAGAATACAGTTTTTTTTAAAAAAATATATTTTTACTGATTTCAGAGAGGAAGGAAGAGGGAGAGAGAGAGAGATAGAAACATCCATGATGAGAGAGAATCATGGATCTGCTGCCTCCTGCAAGTCCCCCACCGGGGATTGAGCCCACAACCCAGGCATGTGCCCTTGACAGGAATGGAACCTGAGACCTTTCAGTTCTCAGGCCAATGCTCTATCCACTGAGCTAAAGTGGCTAGGGCGAGAATACAGTTTTAATGGTCTTACCAAACAACTTTAAAAGGAAAAATAACAACTGATCAAAAATCTTAACTATTTCATGATTGTGCATTTGAAAATAAGTTATTTATATAAAACAACAGACCATTCTATTAAATATATATTACTAGAGGCCTGGTGCATGAAATTCGTGCACAGTGGAGGGGGATGCCCTCAGCCCAGCCTGCACCCTCTCCAATTCGGGATCCATCTCACAATCCTGGACTGCTGGCTCTTAATCGCTCACCTGCCTGCTTGCCTGGTTGCCCCTAACTGCCACACCTGCTGGCCTGATTGCCCCTCACTGCCTCTGCATGCCAGCCTGATAGCCCCTAACTGCCCACCCCCGCTGGCCTGGTTGGCCCGCCCCTAACTGCCCTCCCCTGCCGGCCTGATCTCGCCCCCAACTTCCTCTGCCTGCCTGATCTCACCCCCAACTGCCCTCCCCTGCCAGCCTGATCTCGCCCCCAATAGCCCTCCCCTGCCGGCCTGGTTGCCCTCAACTGCCCCCCCTGCTGGCCTGGTCACCCCGCATGGCCCCCTTGCTGGCCTGGTCGCCCCATGCAGCCACTGTTCAGTCGTTTGGTCGTCCCTCACTAACCCCCCTGCCGGCCTGGTTGTAGGCAGCCATCTTGTGAGGGTGTGGAGGTTAATTTGCATATTACCTCTTTATTATGTAGGATTGGTTCTTAATAAAAGCTTTAGTGACAACCCAAATTACATAAGAAATCTGAAGTTGGCAAAGTTAAGGTTTGCTTAATTTATCTCATTTACTGCTAACTTAATTTTAAACTATGTTCTACTGGAGTCTGTAATGTTGCAAGTTAATTTGCCACATTTAGGAAACTAAAAACATCTGTATATTTCACCTTAGCTGAATAACCTAGTAATTGCATTATCATTGATCACATATGCTTTGCAAGTTGAAAAGTTGGATACATACATTCTTAATAACTAATTATATGTGTACTGTTGTGATCATACAGAAAAATTTTAAATTCTAAAATTGTAAGAAAAAGTGTATGTTTTATATACTTCATCAGATAACCGTTGTTGTTTCTTTACTTGTAAGCAAATTACAAATTATTTTGAGGACTAATAATTGCTTCCTGCTAGACATACAAATGTAATCATAATCCAACTACACAAATAAGGTCAATTTAAAATTGCTCATTGCCCTAGCCAGTTTGCTCAGTGGATAGAGTGTCAGCCTGCAGACTAAAGGGCCCCAGGTTCCATTCCAGCCAAGGACACATGCCCGGGTTGCGGGGTTGATCCCCAGTGGGGGGCATGCAGGAGGCAGCCGATCAATGATTCTCTCGCATCACTGATGTTTCTATCTCTCGCTCCCTCTTCCTTCCTCTCTGAAATCAATAAAAATATATTAAAAAAATAAATAAAATTGCTCATTAAAACAGAAGCTTATAGACTAATTTTATAATTAACAAGTAGAATTTAGCAACCAGTAAACCCAGTAACTGATTATATGAACAATTCATATAAAAACAAGCAACCAAAACTTTATTACTGATTAAGTGCCTTAGTTTCAAAGCACTGGTGGAGAATTATGAATTTTTATGTAAATAAGAGGTTAATCATAATCTATTTTAAAAAAGAATCCTAAATTATTTATAAAAATAGTTTCCCTTAATGTTTATAGTATTTTATTTTCAATCATATTGCTCCATCTTTCCCAACCCCCTTGGGTGATCAGCCTGTGACAGGAGCCTGATCATCACATTTCTTAATTTGTGTGGAATATTAATTCAAGTTTTATGTTTAATCACCTCAGAATTGTTAGAACACATCTGTTTTGCAAAACATGCAATTTTTCTGTTTCATCACTAGCTTAGTGTTGAACAGTAAGATGTGTGCACTAAATTTACTCAGGAAAGAAATCACCAACATTCGTTATTTTTTTAATCGCTATAGGAAAAAACTATGCTAAGGTCTATCTCCAAACTGTAATTTGTTAAATTAGAAAAGTACACATCTATTCAAACCTATTTTGTTTTTATTAAAGATAGGGCTGTCTACTGTGATATATCTGGTTAAAACAAAATACATGATAAAATCACTATTATCTTTCTGAACTCCATAAAAATGCCAAGTTAAATTTCATGGTCAGAGCTCCTTGAACCCACTTGGTCATTTTAAAACTTCATGCTATTGGTAATAAAGGGGATGGCTGGAGAGTTAGAGTTAGTTCAGTAGAAGTCAATCCTATGGCTGGCAAAACTCAAAGGGGGGCATGAAAGTTTAGTGGATATGGGAATTAGTGGACCTTCATTCTTGCTGATCTGTACTATTAATTAATTTTATAATCCCTGACTATGACATATGCACACATTGCTTTTTGTTTTGTTTTTAATCTGTCTTACAAGGCCAATCAAAGATATGAAAGCTCTCATTTCATGAACCTAGAGGTTTTTTGACTATGGGACATTATTATTATTTCTTCCTGATGGTAGATCTATTGTGTAATCAGTGAAGAAAAAAGACACATAGACTTTTACAACTTTGGCTCATTGATGGCTTATTAAACTAAGGATGAAACCTTTAGGGCTGTGAATGGGATTCAAATTCTGGGAACAAACCATAATGCTAGCTAGCATACCGCTGACTCTGGACATCTTTTTTTTATTTTTTTAAACTAGTGTGTGAATAAAATACATAGATTAAATTTAGAATATGTTGGTATCTTTAGCTTGTAATCATCAACTGTAGCATCACTGCACAAATATGAAAAAAAAAGTGCAAAGGCTGAAAACCTCAGGGGCTTCCTAGAGCAGCGGTTGCCAACCTTCCGGACTTCACAGACCACCAGTGGTCCACGGATACTGGTCGGCAACCGCTGTCCTAGAGACTAGGATGTTGCCCCCTTTCCTTCACTGTCACCTGTTATCTGGTGGTAACATATATAGAGGTTTTTAAAAAATTATTTTTTATTTTTCAATTACTGTTGACATACAATATTATTAGTTGTAGGTATACACATAGTGATTAGACATTTATATAACTTAAGAAATGATCACCCTGATAAGTCTAGTACCCATCTGACATCATATATCTATATATATAAAAAGCCAGCAACTGGAACACCATAACGACCGGAATGACTGGTCGCTATGACGCCCACTGCGGCCAGCAAACCAAACCAACCTCCTGCAGCCCCTCCCCCTGGCTGGCCTCACCCCCAATGGGCCCCCACCACCCAGATCAGGGGCAGGGCCAGCCAGCCAACCGCCTGCAGCCCCTCCCCACACCG
>NW_005359149.1:759095-762891 GCF_000412655.1 Myotis brandtii
CACCAGCCAATTGCCCATGGCCCCTCCCCCCAGCCAGCCCAGCCCTGATTGGGCCCCGATCAGGGCGGGCCTGCCGGCCAACCTCTCGCTGTCTCCTCCTCCCAACAGGCCTGGCCCTGATCTGGCCCGACTGGGGCCAGGCCGGCCGGACCCCACCCATGCACAAATTCGTGCACTGGGCCTCTAGTAGCTATTATAATATTATTGACTATATTCCCTATGCTGTACTTTACATACCCATGACTGTTTTTATACCTGGCAATTTGCACATCTTGATCCCTTCACCCTTTTTGCCCACTTCCCCCAATCTGGCAACCCTCAATATGTTCTCTGTATCAGTGTTTATTTTATTTTTGTTTTTTTAGATTCCACTTATAAATGAAATCATATGGTATTTATCTTCCTCTGTCTGACTTATTTCACTTAGCATAATACCCTTATAGAAGTTTTGGGCTCCTACTTCCTTTTATTAGATAGGCATAAGCCTTCAACTATTAATATAGTTAATTTCTGTAACTGCCCTGGGCTTTTTAGTGAGCACCCCAAAGAGCTAGCTTTTATTCAAGGTTATAATAAATCTACTTGATATTAAAATTTATTGACCACTTCCAGAAAACAAGCTAGCTAGGTGACCAGGACAACAGTATCAAATTATTCAGCTAGAAAATCAGGGAAGACTGTCTTTGATCACTAAATCTAAAATTCACTCAATGTTTCTGATCTGTTCTTCGTCTGAGTGGGACTTAGCAAGTACTTTGCCTAATAAAATTGGTTAATAAATTTAAAGAATTGATACTAACATTTTGTGTGGCTGAGAGAACATCTTAAGACCATTTACCATGCATTTTCTTGTTTTGTTAGTTGTTTCCCTTTGTAATTGCACCCTAAACTCAAACATTCATGAGATTCCCCTATGCTTGGGAAAGGTTGGATAATCCTTAAGGCCGCATTGAGTGCTGTGTGTTCCACAATCTGGCCCCAGCCAGCCTTTCCATCTTAGTTCTTCACACATCCACACATGAAGAGTTCATAATCAGTCATCTCAATGGCTCTGGAGGAACAGGTCACACACTTTCTTACATCTGCATCTTTGTTATGCTTTTCCCTTTATAACCAGAGACTTCTATTCACCTCCTTTTAAAATACTACTCTCTTCATGAAGTTTATCTTGAGCACCCTACTTTAGATAAATATCTTATTGATTAAACTAACCAAAACTGAGGAATCCTTTCTTTCCTCTGTTCCTCTCTTTATTTTCATTGTGAATGTTCTGAAGATTGCCATTGAGTACTGAAATTATTAAACTTTTATTCACTTATATTCAAGAAGCAGATAAAGAAAGTCAAAATATGGTTTTGCTTGTCTGCTTTCCAAGTTCCCTTAGTAAACACAATCACTTAACTCAAATACTAATGTCTTCCCAAATGACAACTGTAATAGATACAGTCACTCTTCTCTTCTATCTTGCTGCCAGAGTCCTCTTTTTGTTTAGAAGGTGTGTGTGTGTGTGGTGATAAAAAGGAATCACTAGACACAGGAGATGGGAGATACACCTGCATAAAATCAGTTGTTGGTATGCCCTTTCAAAAGTATTTTTCTTTGATTAGAATACTAATTTAAAAGCCTATTAACAGCTTCATTACACAATTCAACAGTCCACAGATTTTTCATTAATCAGCTGAATTAAGGGGAAAAGAGGACTCCACCCATTAAACATCAACTAAAGGAGGAGGGAGAAATGTGAGATTCGACTTTGGTCTGTCGTTTTTTTGAAAAATGTCTAAGTCTCTGATTTTCCACTTTACTGATGTCACTTCATAGATGGTGAGCTCCTCTGTTGCCTGCTTTCCTATCCAGTGTTAATGAAAAGCAAAGGACACTTTTATAGCTATCTTACTGGGCAGTGGAGCAGGGGCAGTGGAAACATATAGTAAGGGCTAACGTAGCACCTCAGATGAGAAAGTGAAACAGGCTCTGGCAAAAATGATACTGATAATTTCAGTAAAACTCTGCCAAGTGGGTGATTAGGGTTAAAGTTACATCATTCTTCCGGCAATTTCAGCTCTCTGTTAAACAACAACTTTAAATCAATGGGTCTTTCATAGTCCAGTCTATGTGGGGAACAGCTGTTCAACTTTTACTAGACAGCTGAAGCCATGGTGTCTGAGAAAGTGGCAGAACCTGCTAATAGCTGAAAGCAGCTGCCAGCAGTTCATCATCTCCACATCGGAATGCTCGGAGCAGAGTCACTGGCTAACACACACAGCACAGGTGATAGCCAGGGCCTGGATACACCACAACCCTGATTTTCAGAAATCCTGCACAATGCAAAAAAAGCTTAACAACAACAACAAAACCACACGAACTTAACTAATGGCTTGAACAGGAAGAGAGAATCATTTCTGAGGTTAACTGTTGGAGGAATATGGCAATTTTTACCCATTTGCCTGACTAGCCTAATAGCTTTCCTCAGAACTAATACCTTTCTTTTTCAGCATAGTTTTTCTCCAAATACTGGTAGAAAATAAAACTTAAGTTTTTAAATTATAGCTTAACAGATATTAAGCATTTTCCTATAATTTTATTTATTCCTAATAAACCTAAAAATTCCTATTTACAATAACATTTGTATCGCAACAAATTTATACTGTAGGAAGGATATATCTGAAACTTGTTAAAGCTAATGTGAAAAAAAGAAACACATACAGCAAATCTGAGCCACTTATTTAACTCCACTAACAATATGTATCTACATTCACAGAGTTCTTTTCCTTAGCAAAAACAATCCAACATTTTCCCCAGGAATTTATTTACGTATATATGAAATAATAACTTATTGAACCTAAAAATAAAGACAAATTATCTAGCAAAAACAATTATTCATTTTTTGAGTCGAATTCATTTTTTGAGTAGCACACATGGTACAGGGAAATGGAGCAAACAAGGAAGAAAGAAGTTACATGTACTTCTAAATAGATTACTTTGTTTATTTTCTATGCTATCTTATGAAAACTTTTGATTTATTTCCTTCTCCATATTTTGCCTTCATCCAATTGCCTAGCCTTATTTTTATCTTGTTAAAACAATTATCCTTAGAAATTACAAATTATTTTAAGAATGAGAGAAGATATGAAAAATTCAAGAGTAGCAAATATTTCAATAGTCTCAAAAAATGAACCCAAGAGGAAAGTTCTCTGTTTACATACTTTCTCAAAATCTATTTTTTTCATGAAATTTTACTAAAAAATTAATTAAAAATATTTCCAAGTAGCTCCTACATGTTATTAAGTAGTTAGATAAAACAAAAGCCTACCTGTGAGAGGTGAGGGTGATCCAACTGGTGTTGATGGATTTGATGGAAAACTACTGCTGGTATGGTCAGGAGAATAAATCTAACCAGAAAACAAAAGACATACACATAGAAATATGTGACAACAGCAAAAATATAAATCTATTTGTATAGATTTATTTATTTATTTTAAAATATATTTTTACTGCCCTAACCAGTTTGGCTCAGTGGATAGAGCATCGGCCTGCGGACTGAAAGGTCCCAGGTTAGATTCCGGTCAAGGGCATGTACCTTGGTTGTGAGCACATCCCCAGTAGGAGGTATGCAGGAGGCAGCTGATCGATGTTTCTCTCTCATCGATGTTTCTACATCTCTATCCCTCTCCCTTCCTCTCTTTAAAAAGCAGTAAAATATAATTAAAAAAAATATATTTTTACTGATTTCAGAGAGGAAGGGAGAGAGAGATAAAAACATCAATGATGAGAGAGAATCACTGATCAGCTGCCT
>NW_005359149.1:762939-776274 GCF_000412655.1 Myotis brandtii
TAATATATACACACACACACACACACACACACACACACACACACACTAATATAGGAGGAATAAAATAGATCATCTCTATTTCTTTGTTATCCTAGTTGAAAATAATTTATATTCCTAATTTTAAAACAAAAAGAGAAGTGACTATAAAATAACAAGTTTGATAAACAATGTTTTTAGAATATACCATATAAGTGATATCCATTAAAAATAATTATTTTAGGAAACTATTAACTTACCTTTTGAAGAGTTTAAAAAAAATTTTAAAAGCCAAAGAAAATCATTTTTCAAAAGTTACCCTTTATTTCTTAAAGAAGCTCTCAATTTGATCAACTACATTTCTGCCAAATTTAGCTCCAAGTGATATGTGAGTACTATAAAAAAAATCAAACTTGCTCTCAAAAGATATTTTGTCACTGTGGAGGAAAGTGAAAAAACCATGAAAGTCCTTCAAAAAATGTTCCCAAAATGATCTGTGGACTTTACCCCCTAACAGGTTTACTTTAAAGAAGATAACAAATCTGGATGCAGATATTTTGGCATTTCAACTAAAAGTTTTTTTGCAATATTTTGTTTTCTCATTGATTTTTAAAGCGAGAGGAAGGGAGAGAGAGATAATGTGAGAGAGAAACATTGATCGGTTACCTCTGGTACACATCCCAACCGGGGATTGAACATGCAATCTTAGGCATGTGTCCTGACCAGGAATGGAACCCAGGACCCCCTGGGTATGGGGTGATGCTCCAACCAACTGAGCCACCAGGCCAGGGCTGTTGCAATACTTTATATTTCTTTTTTTTGCAATACTTTATATTTCATTACTGCTCAAAAAAAAAAAAGTGACAAAGCCCTAACCGGTTTGGCTCAGTGGATAGAGTGTCGGTCTGCGGACTGAAGGGTCCTGGGTTTGATTCTGGTCAAGGGCATATACCTCAGTTGCGGGCACATCCTCAGTAGGGGGTGTAAAGGAGGCAGCTGATCAATTTTCTCTCTCATTTATGTTTCTAGCTCTCTATCCCTCTCCCTTCCTCTCTGTAAAAAAAATCAATAAAATGTATATTTTAAAAAGTGACAGAAATTCATTCAAGTTGACTTAAATTAACCATTAAATATTTAAAAAGTCTCCTTAATCTAGGCACTAAGGGTCCCCAAAAGGTCTTCTCTAAAATAATCCTATTCTTATAATGGTCATAATAAATCATCTTCACATTTCAGCATTTAACTTAAGGCAGACAAGTCAACTTATGTGAACATATTATGGTCAAATATTTTAAAAAGGAAAATGAATAGTGGGTGCAGAGAGTCATCCAACAGAAATAACCTTGCTCTGAATAAGCTTAGAGCTCTAATGGATTTAAAGGGGCCCAAATTATGTTATATAAGGAGTCACAGAATTGGTTTTAAAGACAGTGTAATATGCTGAAAAAGTCAGATGTTGGGACAGTCTCATGTAAAGCAAAATTCCACAAATCATAATCATCAAACATTTCATTTTTAAAAAATAAGACAGCACTAATTAAATTGCAAGAGGCCAGAAAGTCTATGTTCCTTTGCATAGAAATGGATATATCTACCTCAAATAAAATACTTCAATTTGTATGATGTTACTAAATTGTAATTGTAAATGCATTTAAACACAAATTCTCTCTAAATAGCAGACCTAGAAGTTGTATATTTAAGTTAGAAAGCCATTTTGGAAAAAGCAAAGCTATCAAGAAGTCTTCAGAAGACTTTATGGGAAGACTTAGTATTAGGGAGACAGTATGTTATAAGATCAATATTGCTGGTATTACAGTTGTTACCTTTTAAAAAATTCAGGGCACATGGGAAAATTAGCTAACAGTCAAATTTTGGTTCCCAGTGGCCTGCATAAACATAGTAATTTATTTCAACCATGTAAGTAAATTAGATTAAGCTCATCAAACTTCAACACAAACATATCTCCACATACCCTTTTACTTTTATAAATTACTATTTCTCATGTTTAAGATTCAAATAATTATACCTTTTCTGAACAACTTATGCTAAGTTTTATGGAATATGCCTTGACTATATATTGGTAAGGGAGAGCCCTGGCGGTGTTGGTTGGAGTGTCGTTCCTGTGCACTGGAAGGTCGAAGGTTTGATTCCCAGTCAGGGCACATATGGAAGGCAACCAATTGATATCTATCTCACAATGATGTCTCTCCTCCCCCTGTCTCCCTACCTTCCTCTCTAAAATCAATTTAAAAAAAGAAAAAAACGAGAATATTGGCAAGGGAGGAAAAGGTTGGTAACATTGATGGTGGGTGGATGAGGAGAAAAGTTTCAGTTCCATGCAGAACTTCATCATAAACTAGACCAAATGACTGATTTTTTAAATTTCCTTGTCTGTAAGGATCAACATCATGAAAGCATTGGAGAAATAGCATTCCCTCTCTGTTACACCCTCCTGCTTTTGTTTTCTTCATTCTGCTTACATTAATATCCTAATTGTCCAAGTTTGTTTACTTGCTAATTATCAGTCTCTTACCCTTTTCCCTAGTAAAATGTATGCTGCAGAAAAGCAAGGACTTGGTCTTATTCAGACAAAAATCTGAATTATACAGAATGTGCAGTAGTTTCATACTCTACAACAGTGCTGGTAAGTATGTACATATTTGTTGAAAGAATGAATGATATCATCCTTTCAAGAAGTTACTATTTGAGAATTTTTAAAAAATCCTTGGATTATTTACCTAGACCACCCCTCTTTTACTCTTCCAGGTCCCTTAATGGAGATCTCCCCGGAGCCCTAGTCTCAGTTTTTTTTCTATTTATCTGTGCTAACTCTTGGTAAAACTATTCTTCACAAAGTACCAACTATGACCTCCCTATGAATGACTCCTAAGTTGACATCTCTATCCTCAGACTGATTGCTGGACTTCTCCATATGGACCTATTCTTCTTCCATCTCAAGCTCAGTATGTCCAAACCCAAACTTTCATCACTGCCCCAAGCTTCCTACCCTTCCCCTGTCTACTCTTCTGTTTGCTCTGTCTCAGTTAGCACCACCCTTCTCATGGTGATGAGAACCACTTTCTCTCCTCCTTTCCCCAGGTCCCTCCACACTTCTCACCATAGATTCCAATACCCACAATTCTCTAGTTTCTGGAATAGGCACACATCATTCTCAGTGCCATGACACTTCCTCAGACCTTTACTAGAACTTGTGGCTAAACTATTTAAGTCTTTATAGCCCAGTTACTCCTTGCTTCTTTCATTCCATACATAATTGCCTGAGCTATTGTCCTCACCAGTTTTGAACAGTCAAATGCCATGCAGTGCTTCCTGTTGCCTAAATAAAACAGAATGAGATTTGATATCTTTTATAATCTGGTCACAAACTTATCTTTCTACACTTTTACCTACATAAAATATTATGTACCCTATTATCCAAACAAAGTAATTTTATTTTCATTTTCTGAACATAGCTTATCCTTTCAAAGCTCCTGTTCCTTAACTTCTCCCAGATGAAATTCTATACCACATCACAGTATAGCTCAAATGTCACTCCTTTGTACTCTTAGAATAACCTGTACTTTTCTTTGTTTTTTACTTCACACTATGTGACACACTATCATTATTTTTTTGTATGCCTATGTTACCTTCTCTCCTTGAATGTAAATTATTTGAAGGCAGATTCAACATTAAATCCATTACTGTTTGTCACTCTCATGTACAAGTAGGTGTTCAATTTTTTTTAAATACTTGACAGATTAATACTGTGAGCCCAACACTTAAAATTTGCTATAATACTTTTTGATTTAAAGCAGGACCCAGTAAGTGGTAGTATTTACCTTAGTATTTATGTAAATGGGGTTCCGCAACAGGAATACCAAAAGGGTGAAAAAGATCTTGTTATAAAGATGAATTCACTTACAAATCAGTTTTATGGTGAAGCTTTGAGAACAATATAGTGAGGCTCCACTATTTCTGAGAATTAATGTACTCAGCTGTCCATACCACACTGTTAGGCAGGTATAAGCTTTTGAGAGTGTAACTAAACTATCAATATTTATTCTCCCTGATAACTCTGCCATTAGTGTTACATAATCCCTAATCATGCAAAGGACTAGTGACAACTTTTTCTTTTTTTTAAAAAAACTGATTTGAGAGAGGGAAAAACATCTATGTAAGAGAGAAACATTGATCGGTTGCCTCCTGTGCACCCTGACCAGGGATCAAACCCACAACCTAGGTATGTGCCCTGACCGGGAATCAAACCCGCAACCTTTTTTGGTGTATGGGATGACACTCCAACCAACTAAACAACCTGGCCAGGGCTGGTGACAATTTCTTTATCTCAAAGAAGGAAGAAGTTCTACTTTAGAGGTACTTATCACTACCTTGCAATGACTTAGCAAAATGCTCGAATGCTGTATATAAAATAGGTATAAGCTTTTTAAACTCACTGTGAAAACAGAAGTACCAAAAACGTATCAAGTAAAAAAAAATATATATAACTTTTAGTGTGTTTTTTCAAAAGCAACTTCTCCATTTGTACAATAAAAACCATTTTCTCTACTCACCCATCACATTCCCTGGTTCTACTCTGCCCTAAACTAAAGTGATAACAGATAGTATTGTTATTAATACTTTTCCTGAACTACAGGCTTTTTGTCCCTGTTGCTTTCATAAAAAGCATGTGTATGTGGGGAGAGGAGGAGCAACACAATGTTAAAAAGGCAAAATAATAGACTTTTAGATCACAGGTCATTTAGTTAAACTTCACCTCTGCATGATTATTCTATTACCAAATAACATACAAATTATACTTATTCTATATAGAAATTGTTGTGTTACTTTAAGAAATTCTAAACATAAGGTCTTATTTAACAGAGAGCATTCTAAATCAGGAATACATTACTTTTTGACCCTAAAGAACTCCTACGGTGATGTTTGAAAGAAAAAAAAAAGAAAAAAGTCAGTCATTTAAAAATGGGAACGGGAGTGATTTAGAATCTACAGCATAAACACAAAGTAAGGCTCATTCCGCATGCAGCCATGGTCCTCAGTACTGTTAAATGACCAATGATGAATAACTCCCAATACCTTCTGCCAGGCTTAAGAGGTAATATGCCTCATTTTACTGCAACAAATAAGGCTCCTCCTCCTATCAGTCATGGTCTATTCCAATCAGCAGGGTGCCAATAAGCCAGAGGGTAATGAAAAGGGCCTCAGACAAAAAAGAAATAATAGGGAGCTCCCAAGCCCAACCTTGGAACTGTGAGCCCAATTTTTTAAACACTACAGTGCACATTTCAGTTAATCTTTATTATGCTAATGTTATTGAGTCTAAGGAACAAAGACACTTATTTCATGAATTACTTTTAAACATCAACTTCCCTGAATTTTCTTTTCTTTTGTCAAAGACTACTGACCATTTAACTATCCAGATTAAAACTCTCTCTCTCTTCTTTGCTCTGAGGTAGAAATCGAAACATAAATTATCACAAAGAAGTCTGATATAATCAACAAAGTTAAACAGTTCTCTTGTTTGATCTCCTCTAAATTAAAGACCAAGTGTTTTGATATGGTATTAAGCACTGAAATAAACCAGATGTTTCTTCCTCTATATAACTCTCCATGGGCACAATCTTAAAGGGTTATTGTCTGGCAAATGTTCAGGGAAATGCATTAGAAACGGCACGAATGCCCAGATTTTCCTTTCCTTCTATCTACCCTAGTTTATAATCTAAACTAATGCATAATCCACAGGGCTTTGGGAACTTTGTGTAAATACTTTCATGTACAATTCTCTTTTTAGCTATCCTGAGATTAAGACCACAATTATCCAGGCTTAAACCTAAAATAAAGGAACCTTTGCAAATGTATTATCTGGCTTTACATGTTTAATCACACAGTATTTTATGTGCTCTTTAATACCTAAACTGAAGAACAAAGGTTGTACCCTCTGATGTTTTACACATGAAAGACCTTCTAAGACATATAACAGACAACTGGGGTGCTAGAAATATCTTCCAATGATAATAGGATGGTGCTTCTCCATCTAAAACTAGATGCAATGTTAAAAATGTCACATTATAAAGAACTTAATATTTCAAAATACTCATGGTCACCACTTTCAAAGATCTATAATATCAAACATAAAATTCTGATATGCCAGACTCTTAAATGTAATCCTCATAAAATTCCTTCTCCTCATCTCTTCTAATCCTTCCTATGTCCAATGTAATGTATTTGCTTTTCAGTACATTCTGAGAGCACTAAAGTGAATGTGAGTCTGTTAGAGAAAGAATGTATTTGGGGGAGGTGTCCAGTGGGGAGGGGGCAGCAGATGGATTGAAGGAAGGGATTTGAAGTGTGCAGACTATGGCATGCAGTGATGGAGCAGATGGAATGCATCACCATCAGCTATGACAGAAATGATTTATGGAATGACCTGGCTGCTCCTGCCTAGTAACAACATAGGATGACAGAATTGAGTTTCCATGACAACCAAAGCCCACCCACTAACTAGATTAAACATTCTTCCCTAGCGTCCACTAACACTGATTTTGGATTTACTTTTCTAAATGCCAACTGATTGGCTCATATGTTGGTCATAAATATGGGAAAATAGTCAAGGACTGGAAAGGTAACTAAAAAGGAGCTTGAAGGACATCACTAATTCTTGCCTACTTGAATGCCAAGATTGCTTCCCATAAATTTTCTTTCAATATAATAAACAGACTTTTGAGAAAAAAGCCCCTGAAATGCAGGTTATATTTTTAAAAGTTC
The DNA here is from genome assembly GCF_000412655.1 of Myotis brandtii. Lineage (NCBI taxonomy): Eukaryota > Metazoa > Chordata > Mammalia > Chiroptera > Vespertilionidae > Myotis > Myotis brandtii. The sequence continues at coordinate 769,699 of NW_005359149.1, forward strand.
CTAGTATTAAAGGCTCGAATATTATTTATCCTCCTACATGTGCAATATATCCTACTGGATTCTTTCAGAATCAGCACAAGAATACGGCAGGCCAATCAAATACCTGAGAGGCCCTCGGACTTAATATCTCTCTATATAAAAGCCTAATATGCAAAGTATCCCCTCGGGAGTTCGACAGGGAGACCAGGAGTTCAATCGCTTGCTATGATGTGCACTGATCACCAGGGGGTGGCATGGAGCAAAGGCAGGCCCCAGCCAGCGGCCGGCAGCCGGGGAAGAGAGGCCCCAGCTGGCAGCTGGAAGGCCCCCATCAGCCCTGATCGCCGACCAGGCCTAGGGACCCTACCCGTGCATGAATTTCATGCACCGGGCCTCTAGTCCTATATAGTAAAAGCCTAATATGCTAAGTGTCCGACCGTTCGCTATGACACACACTGACCACCAGGGGGCAGAAGCTCCGACCAGTAGGTTAGCTTGCTGCTGGGGTCTGACGGATCTGGACTGGGTGAGACGGGCCGGACACGCCCTGGAGCCCTCCTGTGGTTCCTCCCTGGCCCCGATCGTGCACCGGTGGGGCCCCTCTGCCTGACCTGCACCCTCTCGCAATCTGGGACCCCTCGGGGGATGTTGGAGAGTTGGTTTCGGCCCGATCCCCACAGGTCAGGCTGAGGGACCCCACCAGTGCAAAAATCTGTGCACCAGGCCTCTAGTTATAGAATAATTTTCTTCCTAAGTAGGTATTTTCACCAGGTGGCAATTAAGTAGACAACTGCCTTTGTTTAATCCTCACCAATCTGTAAAACAACTCACTGCACCATTGCTCTTTCTGGAAGTACAAAGTAGTAAAGCTCATCAGTTCAGGGTTCTCATCTAATATATATGGACTTCACCATACCTACCTTGGTGATCCTAGGGCAAGAGACTTAATCTTTCTGAGCTCAAGTCACTTAACCTTTTAAAGCTTAGTTAGTTCCTCATCTGTAATATGGGGAAAATAATGCCAACCTCACAAGGTTTTCTTTAGGATTAAATGAAAAAAGTCATGTAAATGCTTAGTATAGTGCCTAGCACCTAGTAACCATTCAAATTATAGCCGCTATTTTTGTGGGTTATGTTATCACCATTATTTTTGTCATATGATGAAAAGACTGAATTCAATAAACATTTACTGAGTTCTGTTTTGTGCAGGGCTCCATTATGTGATAGATAAGTTTGAGTTGGCTTCATTTCTCAAGAAACTTGTACTTGGCTGCAAAGAAAGGTTCATTTACAGAAACCAAAATCAAAGAGGTTGACTTCCTTAAAGGTTCAATAGTTGCTTCCTATTAATTACTTTCACATTAAGTGGTCTGCCCTCCCCATGAACAGCAGCAAATGTATTTGACAAAGTTAACTGCACTTCATAGAAAATGTAAGACAAGTCTGTGAGAATTCTGAGAGACATGTTATTCAGGAGAAAAAAAAGAAAAACCCTAAGGAAAAACTTCAGAAGGTATAAAGAAGTGGAGGCTCTTTTAAATAATTAGATTTGTAATCTTTGTGAATTGCTGGTAAATGTCCTCCCCAAAAAATTCCAAAAGAAGGAATTTCAGTTTTAATGTTTTACGGATCACATATTAAAACATAATCATTGCTTTTATTAAAGCAAATCATTGCTTTGCCATTAATGTCTTGATGTGATATAAACAAGATGCTCAAGAAAATACTACGAAATTCCTCCAAATCAGTTTTATTAATTTTAGAACAAATTCTTCAATGAATCTGGCTTTTTGTAGGGAAGGCTCTCATTTCCTATTTTTTTGAATGAATCATTTGCACATGATTATTTTTTCCTTTTAAAAAATATGTAAAATACTTTCTGTCTAGGAAAAATTCCTTATAAAAGCACTTCCTTCTCTGGATCAGGAAATAACTGAGTTGTTTTTCTTGGTTCCACTTGACTTATGTTAATGGGCAAATCACTAAGTATTTGAAACTAATACATAGCTTTAAATATTAATCTCAGAAATTTGTGCTTTACAAATTTCTCCTCCTTATGCCTACATCTATTTCATTAAGACAAAGACATATATTTAAATTAAAGTTAGAAGAATAGATCTTGTGGGAATGTTCTCAAAAGTTATTTTAAGGGCATCATGAATTTATACAAACTGAGGATAGTGCTAAATGAGTAATGAAGTTGATCCTGTTATAACTATATCCTTTAACTATGACACATACTACCCACAAAATATAATCACTATATTTCATCAGTATAATATTCATTTAGTACAATATATAAAATCGATACTCACAGATGCCAAAGCCTTTCCAAGTGCATCACCTGTCTGTGAACTTCCAGCAGCATTCCCTCTGGTTCCTGAATATTTCAAGTAGAAAGACAAATCAAGAATTTTAGCAAGCTGGGATGCTTTTTTAGCACTCTGCCATTATTTCCAGGGTGCTCTCTATTGTTATCTCACAACTGTCATAATAAACCAGCAAATACTCTGCATGTGTTGTACTTAGTAGCTAAAGATGTTTCTACACTAAGAAAAATGAAAATATTTCTTTTCTTCCTTTCTTTTTAAATTCAATACTAAAAATATATTAAAAGGTATGGGGTTGACTGAAATTCCCATAACTAGGGAGTTTTGCCAACTTGAAAAAGCTCACCTAGAATGCTATCTGATCCATTGATGGGAGGAGTGTGTGAAGCAGCAACGTAAGGTGAACTGCTGGTACTGCCACGATGGAAGCTGGACATTGGTGGAAGACTCGTGTTTATGTCTGTTGGTGAAACTGAGTGTGGAGGATAACTCTAGAGAAAGGGGGAAAGAGACATATTGTATTAAATACATTTTCTTAATAATATGCACATATAACTGGACAACTACTGTAACAGGTCAAAAAGAACATCACAAGTGAGCAGCTAAAGTGTCATGCTTAATGCAGTAAGCTTAGACATATTTCAAACTTCAGAAGTTTTGGCAGAACCAAATCTTACACTTGTAATCCAATAAGAAACACAAGTGTGGACAAAGTGCTGCTACACCCTAGTCATGTGTTACAGCCTACCAAGCGGTCATGTGAATGAAGGCTGCCATAACTACTGGATTGAGACATGTGGGAAGTGGAGGTCCCCAGAATTCCACCAAAACCAGGCTGGCTCATCCCATTTGATGAACTCCAAAGATCAGAAGAATTGTGGGTCCCATCTAAGACAAAAAGAGAAATATAAAATTTTCCTTAGCTAAAAATTTTTCTTATTTTGATGATGCTAAAAAATTCAAAGGGTACCCTCCAGATATTTTTCCCTCCCCTTTCCAATCTAGTCTTCTATCTAGTTTTCTTCTCTTCCAAACTGCATGACTATCTAAAAAGAAGGAATAAAACTTTACAGTTAGAGAAAAAGTTATTCAAACTAATAGGTAAGCTATTATAAAAATCCTCAAAAGATCTAGCTTAATAGCAAGAATCATAACAATTCCAAATTTGGGGATATGTTGGATTTAATTTTAGGTTAAGTGGTATACTCATAAATATTTTTTTTAAAGTCCTTAATCTATAACATACAATTTACATTATATCAAACATTCTGAAACTGCAGAATAAAAAAGTTTCTCTAAAACAGTGGTTCTCAACCTGTGGGTCGCGACCCATTTGGCAGTCGAACGACCCTTTCACAGGGGTCGCCTAAGACCATCCTGCATATCAGATATTTACATTACGATTCACAACAGTAGCAACATTACAGTTATGAAGTAGCAACGAAAATAATTTTATGGTTGGGTCACAACATGAAGAACTGTATTTAAAGGGCCAGAAGGTTGAGAACCACTGCTCTAAAAGTAAACCTAAGTAATTGATAATGCCTATATTACAGTCAGCCTTCAAATGAAATGTTAGCAATGACTTCATTCACCAATGTAAAGTCAAGGAACCACTTATGCAGTAATTTATTGCTCCCATAGTATACACTTTCCATAGTCCAAAACCACAGGAGACCAAATAAAAATGATTTGCTAGACATAAATTAATGGAAATGTAATACTTTCTCTATCTTAACAAGTCGTATTCTGACCTATGATATTCACTCTTTATTCATATTGATAAATCTAGGAATGATATGAATCTGTAATTTAAATAAGAACCTAGAGTTGTTAATATCTTTCACACATTTAAATTATACAATGAAAAATTCATTTTTCTCAGTTTAAATCAATTATAAATTCAATCAATAGTAGATGGGCACTCCAATGGTTTGCTGGATAGTCCAACAATGCAGTCAGCAATAAATCACACTAGAGAATTTTAAAAAATAAATTTTCATTTACATCAGCCAAAAATACCTAGATAAAAAATGTCTGAATTTCTATAAAGGTATTCTTTTTCCTCACAACTGTACAATTTTAGCTAATATACAATAGATAACTGCTGTAGTATTTGACAACTATTTGGCAGTACTTACCTTGCATAAAGAAAGTGCTAGCAAACATACTGGTTGGTGGCTTGGGAGATGGATAACTAGGAGATTCACGGTTGAAATCATCTGAATTTGGGGATGGTGCATATACCTTAAAATTAAATACGAAATTTAATTAAAATGTAAATTACTCTCATATCACTTATGTATAATGATTGTAGCATTATAAAGGGCCATAAAAGGCTTACCTCATATCTACGAAGGCCTAACACAGATCCAAAGAAATTGCTTAAATCCACATAAATAATGTCTAACTTGGTTACTATCTACGTATTTATTTTTAGCTGATTACTAGAGAAAAATACTACTCCAAATACAGGGTGGGGCAAAAGTAGATTTAGTTGTTTGTATGAAAAATAATGCAATTGTTAATAAATAATAATACAAGAATAAACTCTGTTTTGTGTATTCACAACTGTAAACCTACCTTTGCCCCACCTTATATTCCTGTAATATATCTTTGTGTGACAATTATACCAGGTGGTTGAAGAAAGTCATAAATGTTGACTCTGTTTACAAGACATAAATTCATATAAACTCGTGATTCAAAATGTGATGATGGAAACAAATGTCTTTTGAACAAAGCATGAAATAAAATTTGGGTTTAATCATAAAAATTCATTCTTTTCTCTATTACAAGATTTATTAAAAAATACATTAAATTAAGTGCTACTATGCTTTATTACTACTTAAGAAACTCATTTAATTTGTCAGAGCAGCACTAATTTCCTTTGGCACATCTTTGCTTCAGATAAGCAAAATATGAACATTTTGAACTGGCAAATGGACAACATTGGCATTTTTCTAGAAAACTAAAGGGTCAATCAAATAACTTTAAAAAAATGTTTGTACTGATTTCAGAGAGAGGAAAGAAGAGGGAGAGAGGGACAGAAAGATCAATGATGAGAGAGACTCATTAATTAGCTACCTTCTGCACACCCGCTACTAGGGATTGAGCCCACAACTCGGTCATGTGCCCTGACCGGGAATTGAACTAGCAACCTCTTCACGGTCGATACTCAACCACTGAGCCACACTGGCTAGGCCACATAACTTTAATACTCAGAACATGATCAAACCATTTTCATGATGACCACTGAAACCAAGATGAAAAAAGAATACATTTAAGGTAATACATGGTCTGTAAAAGTAAAGCGGGAGTCAGGAAGAATGGAAAGGTGTATTATGAACAGTGTATAAAACATTTCTTTTGTTTAGTCTGATAAGAATATGTACATTAAAATTCACTCCAAAATAAAAATCCTAAGAGTCCACTTAAGTAGAAATCCTAAGAGTCCACTTGAGAGTCCCATTAACTAAAATTATGGGAGCATGTGTAAAAAAATCATATTTATTTCATAAGCATAAGAAATTTCTGGAATTATACACGAGAAACTTAATGGTTACACATCTGGACTTAGAACTGGGAAGGAGGACATTTACTTTATGCCCTTCCACACAGTTTGATATTTTTACCCTGAGCACATATTTCTATGCACTAATAAAAAAAAGTCAAGGAAGCACACACTGAGATTACAATGGGAGCCAAATTTTTTATTTACATAAAGTATCATTTATATTCCATTTAGTCTTTCACTGAGGTATTAACTAACTGTAAAGACTTCTGGCAAATTACTTAACCCTCCAGACTCAACTATCTCATCTGAAAGATAGTGCTAACAGTACCTGCCTGCATTAGGTGGTTGGTAGGAAGATCAGACAAGATGATATATATATAAAATGTTTAGCACAATGATCACTCACCAAGTATTAGCTAATAGTATTCTTCTTATAGGAGCAGTTATAATGCTATGTATTATCCCTGTTCAGTCCTCAAATACTGTTTCTTACAGCTGTCTGATGTGATCTGAAAAATTCATCTACATAAAAGGTTAAAAAGCCAATTTTTACTCTTCTTGTTACTTGTGCTGATACTTGCACAGGTGTGTCTTTTTAATGGATTAGGAACTCAGGTTAGTTTCCTACCTTTCAGATCCCAAAGGTAAAAATACACCTGTGGTACCTGAGAAGTTTGGGACAAGATATATTCTTATGAATTATCCAGAAGGATCCTAGATAGGGCAATATGGTAGATAAAATGTTTCATTCAT
>NW_005359149.1:776543-800774 GCF_000412655.1 Myotis brandtii
TCTAGCTTAGTATTACATAAAAACAGTGTGAAAATGAAATAATTGGGTATACACAAATGTGTTTGGAATGTATTATATAGGCTATGATAGGCAAGAAAAAGTTTTCAGGAGAGGAATTTTGTACTTTTTTCTTTTAATCAAGATTCAGTGTCTACATTCAGCCACAGATAGATGCTCTCTGTTCCCTTTATATATTGATTTTCCCAAACTAGGCTAAAACCACAAACAACAAAAAATAAAGTAAGTCCAAATATGTAGCATGAAAATAAAATTTAGAAACCAGCATTAGAACATGTGCTGTTGTTTTGTCACAAATGCTTATTTATTATATACATCATCACTGATCTGAAAGTATGAAATAAAAAATTCTCTATTTCTATACAGGTTATAGACTGAAACAGTAGGTAAGCCTCCCACTGATCATTATGAAAAACTCCAGTTTTGATGTCATTTCACAAAAAAACCTACATAATTTGCCAGTTTAAATTTATACATAATTTATCAATTTATATTTCTTTATCATTATTACCATTCAATTCACTGTATTCCAAACAAAATATACTTACTTTAATAAAAAGATAAACCTCACTTTACTGCTTTACAAATTGCTGTCAAATAAAGAATATACTGATCAGATAATGGTTAATAGATGGCTGTCATGTAAAGCAAGAAAAACCGATATAAATCACACCAAGGAGAAGAGACTTGCCTACTCTTGTAAACATTTTGAAACTATACAGAGAAAATAAAATGGACTCATTTTAGAGGTAAAGTTATTTTTAATGTTAGTTTTTATAAACAGACGTTGAAAAATAAATGGACTTTTGAAGGATAGATCTTATAAATGAAAATGGTAAAAACTAAACTACCATAAGTTTATCATATATTTACTAACGTAAGTTCAAAGTTTGTATATTAATAAAAATGTTTTGAAAAACATGGTTCTTAGGCCCATCTAACAGCATTTCTAACCCAGCCAAAGAACTTTACTTTTGGTATCTTAACCATAGCTTGCAAAAACATAGATGCAATGTTATGAAGCAGCAGTTGTGCCAGTCTTGATTTTTCAGATCAAAGAGTTCTTGCGGCAAAGCGCAACTGATGTGGTCTCAAAGACTTTATTAACTCCAGATGTAGGGAAATAGTCAGCCAATTCCACAAAAAGAGCAAGTCTCTTTTAGTTACAATCAGTACTGGCTACAAATTAAAACCAGACTGCTTATGTCATCTGATCACCTGCACATAGATGCCAGTTTTTTTTCTAGTTAATGATCTAATCATGCATTTAAATCTTAAGTATGATTTTGTATCACAGCAAACAATCTCAAAATTAAGAGAAAAGAATATGTATGCTTTAAGATGATTAAAATCTACCAGAAGTCAAACTATTAAAAAGAAATAGAAAAAACTACAAGTAATTTAAGATGTTCTAATAAAATGTGGTACTCAGAAATAGTCTTTAGAATTCTAGCTCCATTTAAGAATGTCAGGCTCACAGTAGCTATCATGAGACTGTCTTTCTTCTTTCCCACGCACTTACATTTTCTCCTTCAGGAATGGTGATGAGAGAAAATTTGAGTGTCTAGTGAATAGAACCATAACATTTATTCCAACTTGAATGAATATATAACTGAAAATCTAAGAGTATCTTCCTTTCACTGTTAAAGAACAAATCCACATTAATATCTTTAATGTCCTCATCCCATCCATCCAAATTGACTTTTTTAAGAGTAATAGAGTACACCAGGGATGAATATTTACAATTATAGCAATCACACAATTATCCTTGGAATGTTAAAACATACAAGCAATGTGAGTTAAGTTAGCAAAAACAGATTCCCCTTTTCCTGTTTGGATGGTTCAGTTCAATCATATGGATAACCCCAAATTCAGGGCAGCCACTTTGTTTAGCTCTAGAGGCTGGAGCTGTGTAGTGTGCTCTTGATTTTAATGCATCCTTCATGTAATTAATATTGGAAACATCTATGCAAAGCAGGGAGGCATAATTATTTTCTGATGCTTATTGAGAAAAGATGCAAGAAAGTAAAAAGCTTTTGCTAAAATGATCTTTTCTTTTATCTTGTCATAGCCAGTGATGAGTTAAAAGACAATGTCATTCCCCATGCTTTTTAAAATAGATTCACTGCCTGTGTGGTGACTGATATTTTTAAATATTCCAAATGATGAAGAGATGAGAATAGCTGTATATCCTAATTAAGAAACCTTCTACAGAAAATGAGAAGAATGCTTTAGATGAGCACTGGCCAATAGAGGTTTCTGTGACGATGGAAATGTCCTATATCTGTGCTGTACAATAGCAGCCACTAATTACACGTGACTATGGAACACTTGAAAGGTGGATAGTACAACTGAGGAAATGAAACTTTAATTAATTTAGTTATATGTGACTAGTGGTTACTACAGAACAACACAGGTGTAGATCACTCTTCTTTACCTAACAGTTTAAAATCACATACATTACTTTAAAAGAAATATTCTAGCAGTCTCATAAGCTCCAAGGCCCATCAAAACCATAATCAGCCTAAACCCTCACCTTGGGAACACCTTCAGCTAATTTGGAAAGGAAGATAGAGAAGCTTATCCATTGTTCTGAGCATGTTCTAACAGACATTATTACCAAGATTTCAATATGCTTAAGCTTCTATTTGTTCTTTTGTCAAGATGCTTTGAATAGTTCTCTTTTAAGTTATAATAAGTTAAAGATCATTAAATGTTTAATACATGCTAACATGAAGCTCTAATATGTAAAAAACATTATGCTAAAAATAGAAATAATCTTTAGCACAACTGTTATCAACTTACCAAAATAACAAAATAAAACACAATCATTTGGCTAATTAATCTTACCATCAGAATTTTAAAATAAAAATGTGAAATCATATTCAAGAACATCCATTTAATTAATCATATATTTTATATAACTACATTTTATATTAAACAATATAAAATTTTACAAGCTGGTACTTAAAACCTGAAAAAGAAAATCCCAACTAAAGTCAAATCCTGAAATACTATTAATTAAATTTTGGGGGCAATAATTTTTAAAATGTGCACATTTAAGAGTTAACACTCAAAAACTAAAAAAGAAAAACTAAGTAATTATTATAAGATTTACTTTTTAGTTATTGCTGATTACCTATGCAGGTTCCACACATAGTAACACACACAAATAACAACTTCCTGAATTTTGTGGGACCTGAATTTAGTAAAAAATAAGCTGTTTAAAAAAGAGTAGATAAGTTGTTTAATAATTACACTCACTTAGATAAGAATGCTAGATAAGTGTTAGAGGAAGTTAAAGAAATTTCCTAAAAATGATTTCCTATTTATTCTTCTGATCACTTTGGATCCATTATTTACTATAAATATTGATACTATGTATACACTCAGATAAAAAGCATCTTTCACCTAACTGGCAAAATTTTAAAGTTTCTGAAATTTAGGTCTTCCCACTTTACTTGTTCCTTTTCTAATCAAAATTAAAACAACATAACCCCAAAGAAAAAGTAATTAAAACATTTAATTAAATCTATGAAACAGCAGTCTAATCAAAGGATTCCCCCATATCTAAGACACAAATGACAGATTTGATAAATATCTTAATGCTTTTAGTATTTTAATATTACATAAACAAATTTTGCCATAGAGCCCAATCTATGACAATAGATTTTATGGTGATTGCAAACCTAGGGAGAAAATACTTGGATAGTTCCAGTACTAAATACCACAAGAACTAAAACCAAAGGCATTAAAAAGTAAAATGTCTGAAGCACAAGAACTAACTCAGGGACATAGAAACCATCTCTATGGAAGATTCTTTTCACCTAATTAGCATGCTAAAAACAATGATAATTCCTATAAAAGATGTATATATATGTATATTTTTGATAATTTCATAAATAAGAGCAGTATCTTTTTTCAAGAATTTCCAGAGACATGTTTAGGATGAAGTAAAATGTCCTTGCTAATAACAGTAAGAAAAAAGAATTCAGTTTTGGCACAAAACTGCTTAAAATTAATTGCTACTTCTGCTGTCTAACAAGCATAATTGAATATTACTGGTTTTCAATTGTGAGAAAAACTTCTTAGGTAAGTCAAGCACATTTTTATAACTTAACAGCACTGGGCATATTTCATTAGCTCTTTATTGTAACTGCTAACATTTCTTTAATAACCACAAAATTTTCCTGAGAGATAAACTGTGAAATTTTTAAAGGACTGGGTTTGAAATTTGTATGCTGGGATAATATAGTACTTGAACAAATCAATGAGTGTCATTTCTTAGTTACCTGCATTTTAAAGAAATTTAGATCCAACAATACAGCACCTGATCCCTTTCTTTAACATGTTTATTAACTAGTCAAAAGGGACATAAACTTCTTTCTAACATTAATAAAGTTGATCAGTGAGTGACAGCATACTCTCTTGGCAGGGCCTATGGTTTTAACTCACTGATATTTGTGCTCACTTGAATCAGGATAAAAAAAAAAGACCCTCTTAGATTCATATCAGGAATATAGTCTCAGATATTTTTGGTAAAGGGATAAACAATCAAATAAGATTTAAGATGAAGTCCTTGTCACTCAATGTCTTTAGTATTCTACCTTTAGAGAATTATTAAATGACTTCATATTTTCCTCATCATATACATTAGATTTAACTCTATTGGACCCACAGACAGCCTGGAAATTTGAATTAATTTAATTGTGTTTTCTTTCCCTTGTTAATTAGCAGCAAATCCCCAACAAAACACAAATGTAGTTCTATACACTCTCACAGGGGTTTATGTGCTTTTATTAACTGAAAATGTTTATTTGAAAAATAAGTCTTAGAAATATTTACAATGCCATTTTAGCTACGTGAGACCCTAATTCTTATGAAATACAAATTATGTGGGCAGAAAGCTGCTAAAACTATGCTAAACCAGTTTCTAGTACTACGAGTTCTATTCGAAGAGGAGACCTGAGTTTTTAAACATATTTAGGATAGTTTTAAGTTCTTCATCTTAAACAGAAATAAAAATTTGCTTGACTGACCACATCAATTAGCATTCAGAAAATTGTTAGCCTGATCAAAATATATTTATTTCTTTTTAGGAATGGCCCAGTGTTTTTCTGTTACATTTTCTTTCCATTGTAGTATGTTTTGATATAAATGGTAGTAAGGATAAGTGAAGTTAGGCCCTTTGCTACGGAGACTAGTTGCTTTGCTCTTGGATGATATAAAAGAGAAAACCTGCTCTTGGGAGAGAGACCTGGGTTCAATTCTGGCTTAAGCACTTACTAACTGGGGCTTGAGCAAGTTACTTAACTTCCCTGAACCTCATTTTCCTTACTTATAAAAGGCTAGAAACAGATAAATGATAGAATAAATGCAAAAATTAAATGAGGTAAACATGAAGCCCCCCCCACCCCTAGCATAGTTCCTGACACAGAGTAGTCCTTATAATCATGTTAGTGCCTTCCTCTTCTTTCCCAGATTCTATACAAAGAAGTTCAATATTCAAAATGTGTCTTTAAGCTTGAGTTTTAAAACTTGGATTTCTATGTTGTCTCTAATAAGATTAAAATAATCCCCTGATACAATTAGAAGAGCATCATGTCTGTACTTGCTACAATTTTTATACCTGGAATACTTTGCAGCATCTTCAGTTCAAGGCCTAGAAAATGGAGGCAGATCAGATGAGAGAAAGGCAGAAACTCCAGAATCCTCATGTGAAGAAAACAGGAGGAATCTTCTCCTCCCAAAACTTTCCTTCCTTTACCCCTAAGACTTTCTAGTTTTCTGCATAAAGGACACAATTTAGTCATATCAATGAGAAAACTGAATGCAGGCCAAGTTTATATACAAGGAGTTCAGAAACCCATATTCCTTGCTATTTTTTTTCTTTTTGTTATTTTTTTAAATCTCAAAAAAAATAGATAATATTCAATTGATTTTAAGTCCTCTATCATAAACACATATTAATAGCTTACAGTATGATACAGAATGTAGCTAACTATAGCTATGTATGATTCAGAACATTAACCCCTTCACTTTTCAAACAGTGGGAAAATAGGGTTAATATTTTTGGCTTTTCTTTTCTGCATATAGGTGTCCAAGTGTGTTATATCCCAACAATACAATACGGCCACATAATCTTAAATAATAAAATATGAAAAGACTCTTTTCTGATTTTTTCCCCTACAGTCTGCCAGTCTTATTAAAATACCCCAAATATCATCAAAATATATACAATCAACTTGAAAATTTAAAAATAAAGACAAAAAAAAAGGGGGGGAAGCATTTTGTTTAAGACCAGTATCACTTAGGATTTCTTGCTCTCACACAATACCCATAATGGAATCATAAAAATAAAATCAATGTGAATTTATTAGTATTTCAAAATATTAATCTGCCCTATCATCTTAAAATAAATTGATAAAATGGGATCAAAGAGTGAGCTTAAATTTAACTTGTTTACTATGAGAATTATATAAACATTCCATGACTCAAAAGAGGAAGTATATTTCAGGTCCAGAAATATTAACTTAAAGTGCTAGTTTTTACTATAAAACATTGGTAGGTAGACATTTCCTAATATATACTAAGATTGAAGTATTTATATAGTCTTTGGATAATGTAATTGCATACCACATGATTTTCTCATTGAAGAGTTGTAAGAGAATAATAATAAAAAACTAGATAGAGGTGGTGAAAATAAAATGTATATACGAAAATACATATAAGACCAGGGCCTATGATACAGAAGACTAAGACAATAAATATATCATCTCTTTATGCATTTTTCAGGAACATAAAAGTCACCTCTGACCTGTATCAGGCGCAGGCTATCAATTTCTGGCTACACTTCTCTACCATACTAGCTCTGTCATCTACACTAAGCCTGGAAATACTTAATAAGATCAAAGCTGTTGCTCCCCCCCCCCCCATGTAGAACAAAGAGAAATGTTGTAATAGAGTGATCTGTGCTCTCAAAAGAATAAAATCTAAACTCAATTTGAGTTATAGTCTCTCTTCAAGGGTCCCATATAAATAATTTTACTGAACTCACTCTCTCTCTCTCTCTCTCTCTCTCTCCCTCCCACCACCACCACCACCACCCCACCACCACCTTCAAACAGACTATTTTACTTAAAATTGAACATAAAAGAAAAATATTTTCACATTTGAAAGACAGTTGCCAAGGAAATATATATACAGATCAAGTAATTTCACTTATATTACCCCATTGAAATCTACCTCTCACATTCTCTAAAGCTCTACCTATACCGGCAGTGTGAACACATACTTTTTAATGAGTTTAAGTAAGGATAGTTTGGTTTGATTATCCTCTATTAAGAAATATTACCCCAAAGTTAACAAAAGTTAACAACCAAATGCTAACAGAGTTCAAAGAGGCCTTACTGAAGCAATCAGAGAATGAAGAAGTGCTTTCATTAGTTCTCACATGCCCTGGTTAGAAATATAGAGGGTGGGGCAAAAGTGGGTTTACAATTGTTGAGTATGTGAAACAGAGTTTATTCTTGCATTATTATTTGTCAATTATTGTATTATTTTCCGCACAAACAACTGTTAATACTTTTACCCCATCCTGTATGCTACTTTAAAACATTCAAGTGGTAGAAAGGGTAGGGACAAATGTAGCTGAATTTTTATACCTATTTTGGGAAATGTGATCAAATTTCCTAATTTCACACATTAACATAAAATATGTCTCTACTCCTAACCAACCCACCACACCCCCCACCAAAACACTAAAGTTATATAAGTATTTAATAAGACAGCTGAGGGAAAACTTTCTCGGGGAATGATTAAGGAGAAAAATACTGAATTCCTGACACAAACCCAAGATTGTTATTCATTAGTGTAACATTTTTATAATGTTTAACAATTATCTTACAAAGGTAACTCCCTCCTATTGTGTCTTCCAGAGAAGTTCACTGTCTTTTTAGAATATATAAAATCCTTGATTTAAAGATATTTTTGCAGAAACATACTAAGTAATTAATACTAAGTAATGAAAGAATAGAAAAGTCTTACTTAGCAACACAGAAAGGTATTATTTTAAAACATCTAACCATGTGCTGTAAATTGACCAGAAATACATTCTTTGGGAAATATATAAATGCATTCTTTGAAAAATAGTGATTTATTTTATGAATCTGCACAGGGTTAAAATTCTAGTTTGATTGGAAACAGATGGTATCCCAGTAAAGTCGGGCTCTGGACCTGAAACTCCAAACAGGAAATACGGCCCTCACTAGCTGACTGCTTCCCTAATCATTCCCAGAGCTTCATACTTGTTATTTTTATGAATATCCAATATGACTTTCATCTTTGCCTTCTATCTAGAAAGCATTAAAGAAAAGAATCTTCTCTGTCTATATATGTGTGTGTACTTTATATATACATTCTACGTTTACAACATAGTAAAACATTAAAACAAAAGTATTTCAATCTCATTGCTAGTAAAGAAATCAGGCATTAAAAATAATAATTCAAAAATTTAAGTTTATTTTCTATACTATTTAAAAATAAAATCCAACAACTACTGAGTAACTGTGTCAAAGACACAACTTTACTGACACTACTTACAAAAAAAATACACAATCTAAA
Source organism: Myotis brandtii (assembly GCF_000412655.1). Classification (NCBI taxonomy): domain Eukaryota; kingdom Metazoa; phylum Chordata; class Mammalia; order Chiroptera; family Vespertilionidae; genus Myotis; species Myotis brandtii. The sequence continues at coordinate 785,184 of NW_005359149.1, forward strand.
TGTATTGTAGAAAATTATAAAACAAAACCTCACAGATTTTAGTAAAAAGCAATTAATCTAAACTGTTTTCCATTAAACAAGCCAGTCAGAAGCTATATGAACAAAGAAAAAAGACTCACCGTTTTCCCATTGTAATAATACATCAAAGAATTGCTGCCCATTCCAGGAACAGGATAAGCACAATACATGTTAATTTTGAAAATGTTACTGTTTGCAGCTAATGCACAGAGATTCTCTCCAAGACATACATCCACACAGCTAGAGTTAAGTCTTCAGCACTATGCATCCACACATGGATCTACTCAAAAGGAACTTATGCAAAACAGGACTGAACCAACTCACAGAGCAGAGAGGGAGGGTTTATGCCGTAAGTGTAATCTCTTTCAATTTCTATTAAGTCCTTGCATTGTGGAGAATAGCGATAAGATAAACTTTAGGGTATAAAAATATACATGTCACTTACAAATGCTAAAAAATAAAAAAAGCAGTTTCCTAGAAATAAATATCTCAAGGAATTATTAATTTTGCCATATATATGAGATTATCTATTTCAAAGAAAGGCAAACGGAGAGATCTGCTCATCTGTTTTTAGTTTTAATTAAATAAGAGTACTTGTGGCTGGGAAACCTAGCTTGCCACACCTTTAGCAACATTACCATCTGGCATGGTCTAAAGTTGCTTCCAACTTTGATAAACACATGATCAAGCAATCAGAAACTGGAAACACTGATTCATATGTAATAAGAGGGACCTAGGCAGTTAAGCCTTGTACAAAATCACTTCCTGGAGAAAGCGGACCTGTCATGTAAGTACCTCTTAACTAGGTAGAACAAACAATGATTTTTTTTAAAAAAATTATAAAAGTATTATTGAAAAAGAAGGGAAAGGAACACATTTCATGGAAATGTTCAGTCCAAAAAACAGATTTTCAGTTATAAAGCTCCTTAAATTCCTCATTCATTATACCAATTAAAAGTTTATAATGGGCTGCACTCTTCTAGAACATCTAATATGTATTAAGCAATTCAGTAATAGAAAAAACAAACAAGGTTTTGTATTCCCTTATAAAAAAGTGTGAAAAGCCAGTGTGTATAACAGACAGAATGTACACTCTGGCTGATAACCTAGAAAAGGTTTCTTTGAACTCTTTCCTCCTTCTAAGTTAATTATTGTTTATATATTTATTTTTTAATGTTAATGCTTAAATTTCTCAAAAAGAACAAATAATCAGTGTTCGAATCTCATAGATTTCAAAAATTCATTATATTTAGAAGTCAAAAGGTTTTAGACATTGTCTGCAAATCCGTATTTCTCACACACAAACATATTTTGTTACTTAAAAACTGGTGTGGACAATTTTTTAGAATATCAACTTTTCTCTGATATGCTCCTATCAAAACCTTTTTGTACTATCGCTTCTCTCTGTGCCTTGTAGATTCTAACAGTACTGTGTTAATCAGAGGAGAGCTCATACGCTGCAAATTGGGGTACATTACTTTTGATAGCTTTGATGAAGCAGAACTCCAACTTAGAAATATTCTATAAGGGACCCCCCCATTCTTATAAAACATAGTGATCAAATTATAGTAATAAAACTAAGTCAGACAATGAGGCCAGCTAACTTCAATGTTTTAAAAGCTGATGGTATTGGAATAACAATAAAACCTCCCCACACTCTCCAGATACAGAAAAGACTAAGCAGCAGCTGCAAAAGAACATCACTGTACAGCAGACTATTAAAATGCCAGTCTGCGGAGGGGTCTGTAACTTCCTCCCTCCTGAGAGACCACAAAGACCCATTTCAATCCTTAGAGAACTGTGTAAAAAGCTTTGATTTACAATTAACAATGCCATGCCTTAAAACCATTCAAATAAATTTTAGTCTTTCATAGACACAGTCTTTTTCTAACAGAACAGCTACTCTTAAAAAAAGGAAAATTAACCATCTAAAATGAAATTTCCTTTTTTCTTAATGATTAATTTAAAAACACACACCTTACTTTTGAATAGAAATTGAAGCAGGATCGGGGAAGGATAGCCACAAAGCACTGACAATACTTCAACATTTTTTTCCCTACAATCATTATTCCAAACTGAGAAAACTTTATATGGGCTAAAAAAAAAAAATCCACCTACAGTTGTCAGGCTCATTTCTCTGGGGCTTGCCAGGAAAGAGAGAGTACTATGTTGTCTGACAAAACAAAAGCATAATGTAAGTCCAACTACACAATCTTGGCTATTAAAAGCACAACAAAAATTTTAGTACTTTATCATTAGTTTTTTTAGGCAGCTAGCTAATATTCTGAAAGGAATAAAATATTCAAGTAAAAAAAAATTCAGATTAAAGTCAGACAGCATAATCTTTTACTGTTCTAAAGCAGTTTATTAAACAACTAGGTAAGATTTGCAGTTAAACCTGAAACCTGAATGTGAAATATAATAGTTTCTAAACAGAGTTGAGTAATTAAAAGCTTTTGTTTCTATTCTTTATTCCTCTTCTCAAAAACACAGATACAAAATCCATATATGTGTATTTAAGACTCCTCCCCCCAAATACATAGTACATTCACTAGGTATACACAGCTTACTATTTAAGATTGTGTCTAGAAACAGGGATGGTGGTGGTAAGGTAGATCTACCTAAATATGGCATTAAACTCATTCGTCAAAAATAATAAATCACACACACAAAAAAACAACTAGTGGTAATCTAAATAAAATGCTCCCATATTTTACTTGTACATTATGGTAAGGCCTTTTAAGTTTGTTGCTCCAAAATATCATCTTTTTGAAATTACCTTACTTAAAAGAAACTAAAATTGGTTGGTGTAGTCATTTTCTTTATCACAGTTACAAATTACTTTCTATGATAAAATCATATTCTCTTCCTCAAAAATATTTTTTGAAATAATTTAATCTATAGAACAGCTGCAGCACAATTTTTTTTTTTCTTATGGAGAATCATATTACAGGAAAAAATGTATATAGACGGATCAAGTGCTTCTCTAGTCAATGCAGTTGTTTAATCTTTGCCTTTTTTTTTTTAAGGAACATGTCAAGGGTTAATCCTGTGACTTTGTCTGACAAAATGAGTCAGCTGGAGCCAGGGCCACTTTTTAAACCTGATTTCAGACAGACATGCAGTCTGCACAGGAGCTCTGAAGTGTCATGCACTTTTTATCCTGAATTGTTTCCATCCACAATTCTACATAACCATTTGTGTTATTCTAAGATTATGTGATCTGACTCAATAGTCACACCACCTAGTCCAATATCTAAAAAAATCACCAAGTTTCATAGCCAAATGGGATACTAATACACAAGGGCAAAATGATTCATGAAAATGTCAGAGAACCCTGAGAAAAAAAATATGACTTGGAGCCACACATCTTTTATTAACAATAAAAGTGCTAGATGAACTTTTACATCACATATTATTGATTCCTTGTTTGAGAATTACTGGATTTCACTGATTTTCAAATATGCTTACCCTCTTCAGTGGTTCAGGATGTGATGTTTATTGCCATTCTAACAGCCATCATGTATAGGCGTAAACTAGATAAAAGAAAGCTATGAAGTGCTTTGCCTAAGCAATTTATGGCTTTACTGAAGATTTAAGAAAAGATGTTTTCAAAAGTCTACTGGGTAGGGACTTCCTGGCTACTTCAGTTTATATTCCAGGTCCCTATGCAAAAATTTTCTTTTTCCTTATTTTTTTGATTGGGACATTGACAGATCTTCCTTGGAGAGCTATGCACTCTTTCTTGGGATTAGCCATGTGGTGTTTTAAGCTATTTTACTAGCTCTTCTTTATATGTGATACTGGATCACTATAATTCTCATATCTGTTTTTGAATTTAAAGCAAGAATGTTTCAAGAGTGACCTAAAATATAAAAAGCTTTTCAAAAAAATTTAATTTAACTGAATTATAAACCTTGAATGTTACTAATTTTATTGTACATTTTTTAATTTAAATTTTTATTATTGTTGTTTTAAACCCTCACCTGAGGATATGTTTCTATTGATTTTAGAGAGAGAAAGGGAGAGAAAGAGAAACATTGATGTGAGAGAGAAACATTGATTGTTTGCCTACCATAGGTGCCCCAACTGGGGATCAAACCACAACCTAGGAATCGAATCCACGACCCCCTGGTGTAGGGGACAATGCTCCAATCAACTGAGCCACCCTGCCAGGACTGAACTCTGTATTTTCCTAAAGTGTGAAATTAAGTAAATAACTAATAAATTATTGGCTGCAAAGGATGTTGGGGATAAAGATAGGTTTAAAAGAATAGTAAGTGAAAGAATCTACAAGTGGGGTGATACAAAGCAAAAGACCCTTCTCAAAGTCTCCTCTTACTTAGCTTGTAGAGAGATGACTTATGAGTGCATACTGTCTCCTAAGTGTGCAGTATTTATTTAGTTGGCTAACTAAATCAGACACCAAAATTCCAGGTTTTATATCTAAACATTATATTGCAGATTTTTCTAGTAGATACTACTTTGTAAAAAAATTTCCTTTCTAAGTGTTCATAAAGTTGGTCTTCTGTTTTTTTTTTAAAATATATTTTATTGATTTTTCACAGAGAGGAAGGGAGAGGGATAGAGAGTTAGAAACATTGATGAGAGAGAAACATCGATCAGCTGCCTCCTGCACACCTCCCACTGGGGACATGCCCGCAACCAAGGCACATGCCCTTGGCCGGAATCGAACCTGGGACCTTTCAGTCAGCAGGCCGACGCTCCATCCACTGAGCCAAACCGGTCAGGGCTCTTCTGGTCTTTTTTTCAATATCCTCATAATTTAGAAAAATTGCTTTCACAAAAAAATTAAGAATATAAAATTCTAGTAAAACAATGCATCCCTCTTAAACCAATCCAATAACATTCAATGCATATTATTTAAAAATAATGCTATTGACCTCAAATTATATAGTGCACCTTTCTAATTCAACAGTATCATTCATCTTGCTGATACCAATCAATCAGTAAAAAGACTTCCAAATATTGTCTTTCCACTGTATGAAAATATTAAAAATAAAAAACCTGATTTTGTAATCTTTATTCAGGTGATATGATGAAAAATTTGTTCCAATTGTGCCTTATATGTGATTACCTAAATCTTAGCCAACCCAATAATCAGAGTTATACTGAATGATACTACAGATTGGTCTGAGTACTGGTACACAACTTATTTCAATATTTCAACACACACACATAAACATATACTTCTCAGAGAAGAGTAAAAACATATGCTAAAGTTCACAAATCATATCACCTGTCTCAAAGAACATCAGATTTATTATTATCTGTTTACAAAAATCTCTAGTCTAACTTGAGTTTAGAAATGCTTAATGATTAACAAATTAGAAAACATACCTGTATAGCCAATGGAAACAATCAGCTACATAAACTGCATTTATAGGGCAAAAGAATACCTGTTTAACTCCCCTTTTGACAACCATGACTGTAATGAGGATGTGTAAAACAACCATATCTCCTGGAGGAGAAAGCAAATAAATCTCATTCTGAGGTAAATAAATAGTATCCCTCTGACATCAACACTAACAGAGCTGGCAGGTCATATAAAACTTCTAAAAGGCAATCATTAGACACTCCTTTCAAATAAGAGAGAACTGTAATTCCTGAAAATATGTAAAACCCAAAGCAAATTGCATGTTTTTTAAAAATCACAAACTGTAACAAAGCAGTTTTCTTTGAAATATTAAATGGGGGCGGGGGTTCCCCCTCCCTAATAATTCCTGCATCTCTTGGCTGTCCATTTCTTTTCCCACAGGAATTGCAGTTTGTCGTTTCTCATTTACCACTTGAAATAACATGGTAAGAGAACCAGTATGTTGCAACTTGATAATTTTCCTGCAGATGGCTCTATAATCACAGGACTGCCTAACGGTATATGCACAAGTTGAAAAAAAAAAAAGAATGAAGAGGACACCCAGGTTTTTAAATTCCTTACTAAGCTAGCACTTCTGAAGAGCTTCCAAGACTGGATACAGCTTTGCACTATTGACTTATTAGGCAACCTAACAACAACAAAAAAACTAAGCAAACAAAGCTATTTAAAAAATTATCTGTACAAGGTAAACAATTTGCTCTTGGGTTGAGTTAGCTCTCCCTTAGGAAAGTGCCAGCCATCTTTTTTTTTTTTTTTCTTTTTCCGACCCATGCAATTTTTTTCATCTGACCTAGAAAGAGCCAGATCTTTTATGAGAAATGAAATAGCACCAAGATATTCTATTCTATTTTAAAATTATTTTTAAAGAGATAAGAACATCTGCATCTCAGCCTAGAGCCATTTTAAGAATCTGCAATCTGAAGAGCTACATAACATGTTATTTTTGGCCCAAAATCTATGATTTGTTTTACTAAAAATTCTTGTTAGTGGCAGTAATTTTTTTAATACTTCATACCTTTAATTAAGTAATGAGTCTACCAAATCATCTTCCCCATATTTGAAATAATCAAATAACAAAGCACAGTTAATTTTAGCTATATGTTTTGAAAGAAATTACGCAGATCCTGAATTTATGAAAAGAACTATCTTAAAGTATGGTGGGTGTTTTTTTAAAATATATTTTTATTGATTTCAGAGAGGAAGGGGGAGGGAGAAAGAGATAGAAACATCAATGATGAGAGGGAATCATTGATCGGCTGTCTCCTGCACGCCCCCTACTGGGGATCGAGCCGGCAACCCAGGCATGTGCCCGTGACCGGAATCGAACCCGGGACCCTTCAGTCTGCAGGCCGACACTCTATCCACTGAGCCAAACCAGCTAGGGGTAAAGTATGGTTTCTTACTGTTATTTCTGGTGACCACTCTCAACAAAAGCCAAATAATATTTCATTTTGAAAACACATTGAAGACAGGTATATTAGGCAGGGGGAGACAGGAGATGGTGTCAGTTAAATGTAGAACAAGGCAAAACAAAAATAAAGTTTGACTAATGTTTGATGTGCTGCACCAATGAAGGCAATATACCACTCTAACAATAAGTGTCCCGTACCAGACAGATTGAGAAACAGACGGGAAACTTTGAAAAAGGAATTTGTTAAGCTACTTGTTCTATATCTACATCATGTTTACACACAGTAGGGCAGAAGTATTGTTTTTCTACCACTCATTAGTACTCTGTAATGTGAGAGAGGCTGCTCAGGTTCCAAATGCTGTGATGTCATACTGATGTCATGATGAGAAAGAGCACTGGACTTGGAGTCAGGAGATATAGGAATCTGGATTTTACCTGCACCTCTTAGGAGGCATGAGAGTTTAGGCTAGGTCTTGAATTTTCCTGAGTCTAACTTTCCATTTCTGCAAAATATAGGCATTAAAATAAACTAGGCCAAAGATTTCCTAGCCATTTCACCACCAATAAAACCTTTTATTATCTACTCCACCCCAAAACACTGAATTCTTATTTTGAAAGGTTTTGGTCTTCCAAACTCCTTTTTACTGAGTTATAATGAATATTTTCCCCTGATTAAAAAACCAAAAACAAAGCCATGTAACTTCCATTCAGAACTTCAAATTAAAGGAAAATGAAGCACTGCCATGCTAAGTTGAAACAATTCTAATACAAGAAACTTGTTGTTTTAACTAGCATGGGTAATTTTATTTCAATAAACTACACAATATGATAGGTATTCTGAAATATTTTACATCTCAGATTGCTATTTTTGAAGACCCAGGCTGTGACTCACTAGCATAGATAATAGCTAGTGTCCACAGCAACCTTAAATTATCTTCTATATATATATAAAAGGCTAATATGCAAAGTGTCCCATCGGGAGTTCTACTGAGAGACCGGGAGTTCGATAGCTCGCTATGACATGTGCTGCCCAGGGGGCGGCACGGACCATGGTGGGCAACCAGCAGTGGCGGCGGGGCGCTGAAAGAGCAAGGGAAGGAGGAGGTGGAGAGGCAGGGAGGCGGGGGAACCACGTGGTGGCGGCACATGGGTGGCGAAGGAAGGAGGTGGTGGGGAGGCGGGGAACCTGATTGGCCCTGATCTCTGGCTAGGCATAGGAACCCTACCCGTGCATGAATTTCGTGCACTGGGCCTCTAGTCTATATATATATAAGGCTAATATGCAAAATGTCCCCATGGGAGTTCAACTGGGAGTTTGATCGCTAGCTATGATGTGCGCTGACCACCAGGGGGCAGTGCAGAATGAAGGAAGGCCCAGGCCGGCAGCTGGAAGGCCCGATTGGCCCTGATCGCTGGCCAGGCCTAGGGACCCTACCCATGCACAAATTTCATGCACCAGGCCTCTAGTATTTTTATAATCATCTCTGCAAGTGGCATAATTAAAAGCCTAAAGCCTTACATGAAAGGTTGATACAAAAGAGAATCCAAAAACATAATTACAACTTCTCAGTTTTAAGCTAAGAATCCAAATGCTTTGTATTCTAAAAACATTTATACTAGCAAATGAAGTATTTTCATAAGGAGTTAGTAATATACTTCGATTACTTAGTAATACTTTCGTTTAAAACTAACATTTTTTTAAAAAGTTACCTAGTGTCTAGAACAGCCGTGGGCAAACTACGGCCCGCGGGCCGAATCCGGCCCGTTTGAAATGAATAAAACTAAAAAAAAAAAAGACCGTACCCTTTTATGTAATGATGTTTACTTTGAATTTATATTAGTTCACACAAACACTCCATCCATGCTTTTGTTCCAGCCCTCCGGTCCAGTTTAAGAACCCATTGTGGCCCTCAAGTCAAAAAGTTTGCCCACCCCTGGTCTAGAACAAAATAGTGAGAAAAAAAAGAGGAAAAGGTTGCTATCTTATCAAGAGGTAAGTAACAACTCTTATTGAACTTTGCTCTTGTTTAATTCATTTGACAACTTTTGTTTCTCACTAATGTGCAATTTGATCTACAAGTCAAATATATTATGTTTAACATAGTATCATATGGAAAATAAAATATTTTTGGCCATGTCCTTCAAATAAACATGTAAGCCTCTACAGAGATGCCTGTGTTATATTTTTAGCAAGCAACGAAGAGTTAAGGAGGCAATAGGGAGCCCATCTTAATTAAGTAGGCTGTGGCTCCTGCACTGTACAGAAGTTGGGCCTGTGATGTGCTTCTTTGTGCCTTTAGGCTGGATAATTTAGTAGATCAGTAAAAGAGATTGTTAAGCAGACTATAAACAAAGGTGGCTGTAATGAATTTGTAGGTTAGAAAGTTTACAGGGTACAATAGGTATGGAATCTTGAGGACACCTGTTGTCCCGACACTGGTTATTTCAGACTTAAATGAGCGATGCATAAAAAAAGGTTCAGACTGTGTTACTACTGTTGAAACTGGAATAAAGATTATATAATTGTAAGAACACAACTATCAAATGATAAAACTTCACATGGAAAATCAAATGCAGGTTTTCCTGGTTCTAATATATCTAACTGAGGGTAAGACTATACTGTGTAAATGGGAAGAATTTCAGTGATCTAAGCCACTGAAAATACTTTCACTTTTCTGATGAAAAAATTGGAGCTTTCCCCCTTCCCTAATATGCTTTTATAAAGTTTAAGCATGCTAAAGGTTTTATAATATAGAATCTATATTAGTTCTATAGAATCTATATTGGTTCAAATATACCGTAGTTCTCCCTGAAGGATGTTGAGTTCAGATAACACAGGATGCTCTTTATACTTTCTGAGTCAACTGAACCAGGAAGAAAGAGCTATGACTGTATTGCTAATCATGTGAGTTTGTTCATTTATTTAACAAATGTTCACTGGGTATCTATTATGCAACTAGGTGCTGCAACTAAAGCAATAAGCAACATAAAATCCCTGCCTTAAAATTTCTCCTGGGTGAAACAAATAATAAACTAATTATATAGTATATCAGATGGTAATGTGTTATAGAGAAAAATGCAGGAGGAAGGAGAAGGGCAGTGATGGGGGGAGCATGGTTGCCATTTTATGTAGGATGGTCAGACAAGAGTCCCAGTAATAAAATGATATGTAATCAAAGGGAAAAGTATGTGATAAAACTAGCTACGTGGCTACTAAGGGATGTGTGCTCTGGCAGAGAGTAAATGCAAAGGCCCTGAGGCAGGAGAGTGCTTGCTATCTGTAAGGAGCAGTAAAGAGGGCAGAACGGCCAGAAGGGTGAATTAGTGACAGATATAGTCTGAGAGGTAGCAGTAGATAGATAAGAAGAGTTTTGAAAGCCATGTTACGAATTTTGGGATTACAGTGATAACCGACACTACTGGAGGATTTTGAGCCGAAGAATGATACCATCTGACTTAGATTTTAAAAGGATCTTCCTGTGTTAAAAAAAGACTGGAGGGAAACTGGGAGAGCAGTTGGGTAGATGTTGCCATAATTCAGGAAAGAGATAACAGTGGCTTGGACAACAGGCAGTGACAAATGATCAAAATCTTGAAGATAATTTTAGTATGAGAAATTCAGTATGGGAAGATAACTACGGTTTCCCTTTTCTGTCAATGAAAGCGTAACTTTTTTTCCTTTAGGAAAAAGTTTCCTATATTCTGGTTTTCCATACTCCTCTGTCATGTGAGAATTACATGTTATTTTTATGTTAGCAACTAGGTCAGCCTAGTGCACTACAAAGTAGTGGCTGAATTACCTATAATTTACAATTCCCTTCAAAGTTACTCCCATTATTATGTATGACTAGAAGTTAACTGCTACTTGAGGTGGGGGGAATAGAACAAATAATTCGGCTTCTTATACAAAGAAAGCAAGTTAATTTACTCTTGATGATTTGAACAGTCAGAAAAGGAGGAAGCTTGAAAGTACAATGTGCAGCAGGAAGTCTTTAACAGATGATCTTCCCTATTATAGATAACATAAAATAACTAGAGGCCCAGTGCACAAAGTTCATGCACTGGAGGGAGGGGTGTCCCTCAGCCCAGCCTGCACCCTCTCCAATCTGGGACCCTGAGGGGGACATCCCTCTCACAATCCAGGACTGCTGGCTCCCAACTGCTTGCCTGCCTGCCTGATTGCCCTTAAGTGCTTCTGCCTGCAGCCCGATCACCCTCTAACCACTCCCCTGCCAGCCTGATTGACACCTAAATGCTCCCCTGCAGGCCTGGTCCCCCCCAACTGCCCTCCCCTGCCGGCCTGGTTACCCCTAACTACCCTCCCCTGCTGGCCTGGTCGCCCACAACTGGCCGCCCCTGCTGACCATCTTGTGGCTGTGGGTGCTGCCATCTTTGAGGGCATGGCAGTCAATTAGCATATTCCCTCCTTATTGGCTGTGGGTCCCACCATCTTTGAGGGTGGGGCAGTCAATTAGCATAGTCCCTCCTTATTGGCCATGGGTGCCACCATCTTTGCGACAGCGTGGGGGTCAATTAGCATATTCACTCTTTATTAGATAGGCTAGTTTCATAGTACCTATTTTTATTCTTTTAATTTAATTCAAAAAGCATTTCCTGGATACTCCACTATGTGCTCACAGGGCAACAATTATGCAACAGAAAAATACTTAAAAGTTACTTCTTTCCAAAGGTCAAAGCTATCTTTTGACTATAAGCATCTTGAAGACAGGGTACAAGGCCCATGCTTTATTCATACTTAAATTCTTAAAGCCTAAAAGAGTTATTTATTCACAATAAACATGTAACATATATTTACTAACTTTTACGGAATGGATTCACATTTCTCTCATTGGAAATCTAATAAATGAAGCCCACTTTAGTAGTAAAAAAGTTTCTAATTCTCATATTACTATTTTCTGAAATTAATAAATATCTTTGGTGATGTTGGAAAAGATACTGATAACTTGATTTCAAATAATATCAAGTTTTATAGTTCAAAAGATTATCAAGCCCATGTCAGAAAACTTGAGTTTTATTACTTAATTATTAAGTGTTAATTTTAAAAAATACTAGCCATCATAAAGGTAAAAAGGGAACTAAATAGCAACCATAAGTATTACTTAAATTTATAGAGAAAAAGTGAATTTTCTAGTCAGGAGGTGAAGATTCTCTTAAGTTTTGTTTAGAGAGGAACATGCCACATGTTTCAACAGAATCAGTTTCACAATCATACTTGGGTTGGAAATGATTCTCAAGCTCCTAGGAGCTATCTTTTAGTTTTGGGTTCTATGAAAAAGTTGGGCCAGGTTAAAAGATGGTGATCAATCACTCTCTTTCATCCTGGCCCAGCTATATATATAAAATTATAGTGGGGCTATTTATACTTAAGTCAAATTATTTAAATACTTAATCCCAATTATTTCAAATATATATTTACTAATATGTCTATTCATGGGCTTACTTTTAATGTTATAAACTATCCTGCATATTATTACCTAATGTGACATTTTAATTCTAGAAAAATTATAATGCCACAGCACCCACTTTACACATTGAGGCTCTTCCACTGTTCCAGTCAAGTGCATTTCAGAATAAGGCAAATACAGTGGGGCCTTGACTTACGAGTTTAATTCATTCCGTGACGGAGCTCGTAACTCAAATTACTCATATGTCAAATCTTAAAGTGAACGAGTGAGACACGTGATGCTGGGCTGATGTGGCGTTCACTGTGACGTTCGCTGCGCCAACTAGCGGTGGGGTATCTGAAGCTGGCTCGTAACCCGAATTTTAGCTCGCAACTCAAAGCAAAAAATCGGCCGAGAAAAAACTCGTTAGTCGGGACACTCTTAAGTCAAGGCCCCACTGTAATGGTTTTGGAAAGTTTCTGTCTAAAGCTCTGGCCGAGTGCTCAGGGCCTTAAGAAAATGATGAAGGGACTAATGAATATTGAGTAATGTATTCATGCCCCCCCCCCAAAAAAAAACCCCACCAGGGAACACACCTAAAAATATTTAAGTTTGTTTTTCTTTGGGTCTGTTTTTCATAGGAACTACATTTATGAAGAAGGTAAGAATATATCTACTTTAGGCATATACTTGTGTTCGTTAAGTTTAATGTAGGGGTTGGCAAATTATGGCTATGGGCAAAATTTTTGTGTTTTATTTTTTAACAAATAAAGTTTCATTGGAATACAGTCAGGCCAGTTATTTATGTATCATCTGTGGCTATTTGAACATTCTTATGCACAGTTGAGTAGTTGTGACAGAGATTGGCTGGGCCACAAGGCCAAACATATTTATTTACTACAAAACCCTTTACAAAAAAGTTTGCTTACTCTTGGTCTAACACAGTAGTCAGCAAACTCATTAGTCAATAGAGCCAAATATCAACAGTACAACGATTGAAATTTCTTTTGAGAGCCAAATTTTTTAAACTTAAACTATATAGGTAGGTACATTGTTATTAACTTAATTAGGGTACTCCTAAGCTGGCCTTTCCTAAAAACATCAATCTGATTGAGGTACGTTCGCTGAGGTCGACCCCTTCCAACTCTCCCATCCACACCCCGTCTTGTATACTTGTGTACCTCCCCCGCACTGTGTATCCCGCGGCCCACCTGTGCTGCGTCTCCCATCGCCCGACCGACCGACACCCCCCACTTCTTCTAACGCCACTTCTTCAAAATAGACTCGCCCAAGCCGAAAACCGACTTCTGCGCATGGGCCATGAAGTTTCAATCGCACTGTACGTGAGCGCCCACACATGGTATTTTGTAAAAGAGCCACACTCAAGGGGCCAAAGAGCCGCATGTGGCTCGCAAGCCGCTGTTTGCCGTCCACTGGTCTAACACATTGAGGAAGAGTAGAAATATAGGCTATACAAAGAGATAAGCAGGTTCTAGCAAATTTTCCAGCAACATTATTTCTAGAATCAAATTAATTTTGAAAATAAAATTATAGATATATTGGGTTATGTACTAACATAATTGCAGATACAGTAAAACCTTGATATAATGGCCTAATTCAGGCGAGGGGGGTGTCTGTTATATAGTAGAGGGTTTCTGAATGCATATGTTAAAAAGTTGACAAATTAGTTTACTTGTTTTTACTTATGTAGACACGTTTGTGTAATTAAAATTAAGTAAGAAAAGTTTAATTTCACAGAAAAGTTTACTATATGCACTACTGTAATTTTAAGTTTATAATGAGTAGGTCTAGTAAATGTGCATTCACGGGTCATCTTGAGTAATCAAATGCACATGGCTGGGCATGGCTTAGTGCAGGTCAGAACATGGTAACATCAGCCAGCATGCCTTAAAACTACTGCAGAGCCCTAACCGGTTTGGCTCAGTGGATGGAGCGTTGGCCTGCGGACTGAAGGGTCCCAGGTTCGATTCCGGTCAAGGGCATGTACCTTGGTTGCGGGCACATCCCCAGTTTGGGGTGTGCAGGAGGCAGCTGATCGATGTTTCTAGCTCTCTATCCCTCTCCCTTCCTCTCTGTAAAAAAATCAATAATATATATATATATATAAAAAACTACTGCAGAAAGTCACATCATGAGACAACAGAACCAATTACCAAGCGCCAGGCAGTGTGATCATGTGCTAATAGTTTGCCCAATATTAAGAGTGGTGACTCTTGATGTAAATATCCTATCTAATAAAGAGAGAATATGCAAATTGGCCATCACACCATAACAAAGACAGCTGCGCCTACAGCGGAAGCAGGGATTCTGTAACACAAGATGGCTGTACCCTCAGCAGAGGGGGGGATCCCGTAACACAAACTGCTGCGCCCACAGCAGAGACTGAGTTCCCGTAACAAGCCTTAATGGGGAATCAGCAGGGACCTGAGGCTGCACCCCCGCCTGGTGGGGCTTGACAGGAAACCTCAGGCCGCGCTCCCTGCCCCGGTGCCAGGCCAGGGGACCTCAAGCCCTGCCCCCCACCCTGGCGCCAGGCTGGGGGACCTCAGGCTGTGCCCCCCGTCAAGCCCTGCTTGACCTTAGGCCACATCCCCCACCTGTTGGAGCTTGATAGGGGACCTCAGGCTGCGCCCCCCACCTGGCAGGACTTGAAGGGAGACCTCAGGCCACGTCCCCCACCCGGCGGGGCTTGATGGGGGTGGGACTGGCCGGGTCTGGATCTCGCCCAATGGGGGTGGGGCCGGCCGGGTCTGGGTCTCACGCGATTTTGAGGTGCACGCAGGTGGGCGGGGACATGACTCTAGATCCCATGACGTGCCCCAGACTCTGACAGGAGGAAGATTTTCATATACATTTTACTAATTTTCTTTCATCTCTGACACTTCTATTATAGAGAAAGGGCAAATAATATTAAAATATTTCCTCTAATTAATTCCCTTTTAATGTGCATGAATTTCATGCACCAGTGGAGTCCCTCGGTCTGGCCTGCGGGATCAGGCCCAAACTGGCTCTCCTACATCCCCCAAGGGGTCCCGGATTGCGAGAGGGTGCCGGCCAGGCCGAGAGACCCCACTGGTGCACGACTGGAGCCAGTGAGTGATGTGGGAGGTGACCAGCTGGGGAGGAACCGTGGGAGGGCTCCAGGGCATGTTTGGCCTGTCTCGCTCAATCCCGTTCGGCTGTACCCGAGGAGCAAGCTAACCTACCAGTTGGAGCGTCTGAGCGGCCTTAGCATATCATTAGCATTTTACACTTTGATTGAACTGACCACTGGACAATTAGCACATTAGCCTTTTATTATATAGGACTAGAGGCCCGGTGCACAAAAATTTATGCAC